>NW_013550602.1:3970602-4409942 GCF_000835555.1 Rhinocladiella mackenziei CBS 650.93
TAGTAGTGCTGTCTTGCCGTCGTTGTCGGTGGCCTCGATGTTGGCGCCCTTGTCCACCAACAGCCGCACAATTGTCTCGCTCCAATTTATAGCTGCCCGTAGTAGTGCTGTCTTGCCGTCGTTGTCGGTGGCCTCGATGTTGGCGCCCTTATCCACCAGCAGCCGCACAATTGTCTCTCTCCCACTTATAGCTGCCCGTAGTAAGGCTGTCTCGCCTTGGTAGCATTTAACCTCGAGGTTGGCGCCCTTTTCCAGCAGCATCTGCACGATCGTCTCCTTCCCTCCTTCAGCTGCCCATAGTAGTGCTGTCTTGCCGTTATTGTCGATGGCCTCAATGTTGGCACCCTTGTCCAACAGCAGCTGCATAATTGTTTCCCTCCCATTTATAGCTGCCCTTAGTAAGGCTGTCTTACCGTTATTGTCTGTGGCCTCGATGTTGGCGCCCTTATCAGTTGCTAGTAGCAGACTTACTATTTCCTCGTAGCCCTTTTCAGCTGCCAATAATAGTGCACTTCGACCTCCTTTGTCTCCTAGATTGAGATTGATATCTGTGGAAATAGCAAGAATTTCAGCAAGGGCCTTGTGTCCCTTCTCGAGCGCCCAAAGAAATGGTGTGTGATCTCTCCGAGCTGAAAAAGTTCGCCCGTATTCCAGGTGCTCGGCAACGTCTCCTATTGGCGGATGTCCATCTTGTTGCAAGAGTGCTCGAACAGCGTCGCGATGGCCGTTTGCCAACGCAGCGAAAAGAGGATATTGATATCGCTCCCTTCGGACCCTCATCGTCGAGCTTTGATGGCACGTTGTCCTTATCAACCTTGCGAAGTTGTTTTCCGCAAGTATATATAAGAGGCTTGCATCTGGCGTGTGGCGACGGATATCATACCGCTCGAGCAGGTTAGTAACATTGATCCAAGCGCCAAGAGCAAAGTCTCGCAAGAAGTCCTCCTGTGGAATTCCCATCGCGGCTTCATCGGCATGATATAAAACATGTCGGCTTGCGAATTCAAGAAATGGAAATTTGGTTGTTAATACTTGTCTGAGATCTTTTGCGGAGCCAGAAGATGCTTTTGGAAGTGTCTCATCAGACGAGATGCAACCAGATATGTCGACATTTAAGTAGTTTTGACAGCATCGCTTCAGTCGATCATGGCTCAAACTGTACAGATCATTTTCAAGCTCTGGCCATAGCTCGCATAGCCCGTTATCCTTGATGAGAAAATCCCGCACTGATTCGTGGATGAATTGCACCGTTGGCGTTTTTGATTTGGTGATTTCAGCCAGCCCCTTGGAGGAACTGACCACAAAACGGTTCATGTCGTCGACGGTGACGCGCTCAGAATCCCACTCGGTCATATTCCCCGGTTCAGGATCGAGACCAGCAACCATTGCGAAGTAAAATTCTTCCCGTCGAAGGGGCCGTCTTGCAAACAGTATCCATTGGAGACAGAGCAACAAATCGTCCATATTGGCATTATCTCTCCTCAAAATGTCTTTGAAGAGGTCGCTGAGCTTTGCGGGTATCTCCTGGAGTCTTTTCTTTACGGCAAAGATGCGGCCGCGGAGGAATTCTTTATTCAGAATGTCGACGACCAGAACTGCCCACATAAAAACACCATTTGCCTTCTCCCGTATCTGCGTTTTGACTTCCTCAATGTATTTTCCTCTTCCAGCGTGGAGATGGTTTTGTACATACTTCGCCAAGTCCTCAACATGACCCTGTTCGTCTTCTAATGTCAATTGCCGGCCACTCCGAATGTCGATGGTGGGATAATGGCGACTAGCGAAGCATACGTAGAGCTGGCTTCC
The DNA here is from genome assembly GCF_000835555.1 of Rhinocladiella mackenziei CBS 650.93. NCBI lineage: Eukaryota > Fungi > Ascomycota > Eurotiomycetes > Chaetothyriales > Herpotrichiellaceae > Rhinocladiella > Rhinocladiella mackenziei. The sequence continues at coordinate 3,972,409 of NW_013550602.1, forward strand.
GTTCTCGAGAGCGTTCTGTCCGAGTTCTTCAAAGAAAGCAACCATTTCTCGAACTTGCTGCTCGTCACACTCGTCGAGTGCGTCGACGAAGCACTTCAATCGTCGCTGTCCGAGTCTTGCTATAGCGGCGGACAAAAGCTCACGCAGCAATTCGATCGTCCACTCAGGACATTGGCTTTGATACTCAGACGGAGGATGGAAATCGTCAAAAATCTGCTGCAAATCCGCCGCTTTCTTCAATAGCTGAAATAGTAAAGCTCGATACATGCCGATTGTTGACCTTTCGAGCTCGTCTCCTCTAGCATTGAAAAAGAAGGAGGCGAGGATCTCAAGCTCAAGTCTTTCCTTGTCAGCATATGCATGAGTGAACTTTACCAACGTCGATTTCCCCGCTCCAGGTTTTCCATTGATCCATAAAAATCCACGATGCTGGTGAAGTTTCTCGGGGTTAATCCAATCCACGTACGCAGGGTGTTCCAATAGCCACTTGCACGTCGTAGAATAGGCACTTCCAATCGTAGACCGCCGCGAATCCATCTGATCAAAGCTTAGAGAGTCAAGCAATATCCTTCGGCGGTCATGTGGCCAGATCTCCTCAGCAATGGGGGTGGATTCAGTGCCATGCTTATCGATGCTGCAAGAGTTTGAGGTGATCAAAATTTGTCTCCCGTCGAGCTGGCTCCGATAAGATTTACCGATTTCGTCTTTGAGCCGAACAAAACTTTTGTCTCCCTCACCATATACAAGAGGCATGGACACATCAAAAATCCCCAGTAGACAATACGCCTTATCTTCTATTTTTCTGGTGTTGCGTTTTGCTGCCCAACGCATCCGCTCGTCAACGCTGAAATCAGATAAAGGGGCCCCACGGAGAGCTGCAATCGGAATTTGCGTTACTTCGTAGATCTGCCGCTCAAGCGTGTTTTTATCACCCAACCGCTCTCCTTCTCGCGAAAAGAACTCCACTGATTTCGGAGCAAGGAGTTCTTGAAGCGTCCAGCCCCGTGTGAACCATCTGCTTTTCCGAAAGGCGGATTCCCACGCCCGCTCAGCCCCGGTATTGTCGCGTTTGCGAGCAGTAACGTCTGATAGGTACACGTAGCACTTCCCTGCGTCACGGTACCAGCGAAACATCGAGGCGATTGCTTCGGAGAGTTCGGTATGGTTTGCTTTGTCGATGGTGCATGTGTCCACCCAGAAATGTCGGAGATCATCTTTTCGAGCTTGTTCCGCACAGAAACGAATCTTCGTATAGCCTGGCTTACTCTTCCAAGATCCCTCTTTTAGATCGTTGAAAGTCACCTCTTCATCATCCACTCCCCAAGTATGCGAAAGGATCGCGTAGCTCGGAATATCTTCATTGAGGTCTTTTGTCAGGTTAAGCTCACCACGACTGCCAATTTTCACCAGGCGCATCGTGGTATTATTGATCTTGACATGTCAAGAGCACCTAAACATAACACCAAGCATTACTACAGAATGCTTGATTGCTTGTCACGCTGAGTGTAGTGCAATGTAGGCTGCCTGAGGGAGGCGGTGTAAGGAAGTTTTCTCGCGATTGCATTCAGGATGAGTTCGCGGTGGAGGTTCTCCAGGTGGAATGACGATTCTCGGAGGATAATGAACGTAGCTTGTTAAAGGCTTTTTGCGAACACTCATATCTGTATGGGCAGAACTGTCTCGAGGGACGTGAAGGGCGCATGTTGAAGAATGCTCGATCAGGCTGAAGTGTGGCTTGGAGTGCTAGACGCACTTGACAGATATCGCCGTGTCACGTGATTATCTAGACGTGATTGAAGAAGTGGTACAGATCAAACTCTTTGGCAATTTCGAAGTCTATTTCGAGGCCCAAAGCAATCAGCCGCGTACATACCGAATCGACTCAACACGCTCGAGTATTTTACGCCATCGGATCTTTCCTGTCGATCCTCCTTCTCCGCCATCACGCATATACTTCATTTAAGCGCCGCTGGCTGTCACATTGATAAGATCCTTGAGAACCTTGACCAAAAGGACATAATGGCAGATGGATCTACTCAGTTGGGAGACCTCGCCAGACTGAGAGTTCAGGGATGGTGGAATGGGCAGATTCGTGCGTACTAATTCGCGAAGAAAATCGAACCAGCCATTTCCACGATTCCAGAAGAGCTCGACCAGCTTGAGAGTCTTGTCAGCACATGTGACATAGATTGATGTCGTTCGACGTAGGACGACGGAAGAGAGGAAACAGCGGGTACATGGCTGATTTTGATTGCGGGCTGGCAGAATGACTGAGGTTAAAAGCCATGCTTGGTCGATCCCGATATCACTGCAACTTTTGCCGACATTCCTGCCTGAACAACGATACTCGAAAGAACAATGTTGTACTGTCCAAAACGCATATTGATACTCGTTGGTGGGTGTGGGTGTGACCGCAGGGAACTGGACGAGATGATCCGCTGAGCTCGCAACCTCTCTGTTTAAGAAGAACAACAAACGCCCCCTGCGCGCTGTAGGCCAACCACAGATGGCGCCAAAACTTCCAGCGTCGAAGTACTCACGCATTCGGTGCATGATCGAGGATAGATGCTTCGCAAATCAAGAGATTGCTGATGCCGTTCAATGCAGCAAGGGCGCCGAAACGAAACCTTCGTGATTTCGACAGCACTACGGCACCTGGACGTCGTGGTGGACGGCCCTCATCCATAACCTCCAAGATGCGCGATGCCCTCCTTACCCATCTCGACAAAAATCCTGAATTATGCCTTGAGGAGATGGTGGACTACCTATGGGAGCCTGTCACTAAATCCAGATTAGGAGCAGCTTCAATTAGAGCACAAGGTATAGAGTTTCTCCATCTCCTTCATCATACTATACCACAGCATCTCCCTCCCGCCCACTCAATCATCGTCAATGCCAAACCAAGGATGCCTTTCTCCAATACCAAGGTATTCATCTCCTGGACCTTAGCCACACGCTGCAATCTCCAACACGTCGACCTAGCCCATGTCGTAGGAAAATCCTATGTCTACGCTGGCTACTAGGTAACGAATATACGAATATCTATTCGCTGGAGAGATTTTAAAGTGACACTGTACTTCTTGTGCCAATGTCGTTTCAGACATGTAGTTGCGTTGCCGACAAATGGTGGAAAGACCATGAAATGATGGCGGCGTTTAAGGAGAAAGTGGATGGAATGTTGAAGAGTCTGGTGGAGGATGAAGAGACTCTAAAGCAAGGAAGGCGTGGCCCCAAGTTGTGGAGGGAGAATTTGAAAGATGGAAGAGTGTGGGACGGTCATGTCTTATATATCGCCATTGGGAGAAGAGCATGAGTTGGGTTGTTTCGTGGCATATATCAGCTTCATCTTCAACACGGGTACATCATACACCATCCATGTCCAACGATCCGATCCGTTCACCGTTCAATAAACACCACCCCGGCATCCTCCGGCCTCCTCATCTTCGGCGTAACAACATTCATCGAATCGTCAATGACTTGCAACAACGCCCGTCTCGCCTGTTCCTCCGTCTTCATCTTTTTGCTCCGAATCACCAACGGCCTCAGCCTATACCACCTCAACAGCGACGAAATGACTGCGACAAACTCGACCTGGCTGAACTTCCGACCCGGGCAGATTCTCGGTCCAATGCTCCACGCCATAAACGCGGCTCCGGGCGGTGGCGGCGCGATTAATTCCTTGCCCGTCTTCTCGTCGACTCGGATCCAGCGTCTCGGTCGCCATTCCAGCGAGTCCGCACCCCACCAGCGCGGATCGCTATGGATGCCGTAGAAGTTGGTGGACACATATGTATCGGCAGGCACGACCATCTCGTGGTCATTGACGCGCAGGGATTGGGATTCGCCGGCGCACCAACGTGCGGCGTCGGGGACAGGACCCCAGAGACGCAGAGTTTCGTACTGTTGCAGACGCTCTCAGCTTTGAACCTGGATTTTATATGTGGGTTGGGGTCCGGGAACATACCATCAGCGCCAAACATCGAACTAGCAAGGGGAAGCCTTCTTCATAATCCAGTTTGTCTTTACCCTTCATGACAACGTCGACCTCTTCGCCCACCCACTCCTGCACATCTCGATTGGCTGCGAGAAATGGAATCGTGTATATCAAGGCATTCGCCGTAGTTTCAAATCCAGCCAAATTGAACACGTACAGATTGCCAAACAGCTCGTCGTCGCTGAGATACATAGGTTTCGCGGTCCCCAAACCAAAACTGTTATTGGCGGCAATGTTTGTCTTTTCCTCTCGCTTCGCGGCCTCGTCTGCCTCGACCAGCGCACTAACAATATCGGCACTTGTGGTATTTCCACCGCCCCCACCCTGCGTGGTCGCGCGATTATATGCGACAATCTCCTTCATGTAACGGCGGAATTCTTTGACCGTGGCGTTGATCTCGCGGTACTTGGCCGGCATCATCATGCCGAGCAGCGTCCATTTTGAAAACAGCACTGTAAACAAAATATTCTGCAGTAAAAACATTAGTGCTTCGGCCAGACTCTTGGTGTGGCCTTGCGGGACTTCGCGTAGACCGCCATCAAAGTTGTGCGCGTGCCCGAACCCGGCTGCTGACAGGACGTGCATGGCAATCAAGACACAGTCGTTGCGCAGGTCGAGGAGTGTGCCCGAATGACCGGGCCGACGGCGCACGCCGTCGAGCATTTGTCTCGCTTGCCTCAACGACTCATCCCAGACAAGCCTGTTGTTCTGCTCGCGGAAGGCCGGGTTGATGATCTTGCGGTGGCGCTGCCAGTCCTCGCCGTTGACGCTGATGACGCTCTTGCCAAACGTCTCGAACAGGTCGTAGAGTGGTCGAGGTTTGATCCAGGTCTTATAATGAGATTGCAATTCGACGCCGGCCGCCGGATCGTTGACCATGATCTCGTTTTTGACGGGGGAGACGATCACGAAGGCGTCCCCGAGTTTCTGGTGCGGGCGATACCGTAGATCTTGAGCCCAGGAGTGATGGCTGTAGTCGACCCAGTAGCCGAGTATAGGGACGTGACGCAGCCAGCGGAAGCTGCCCCAGATGATGATCCACCAGGCATCTTGCCAGGAGCAGGGGACTACGATGATGGGAATACCTAGCTTGCGGGCCGAGAGGTAGTTGGTGAAAAGTCGAGAGGCACGGATTGTGAGCCAGGCGAGGAAGGGGATGAAGATAAGTGAGAGGAGGGTGGTGAATGATGGCATGGTCGGAGATGGTTTCTTCCTGAGGAAGAACACTGAGGAGGGAATTTGGGGGGAGAGAGGTTCTAGGGTTTAACTCACCGGCCTTACGGGTTAGATGTCTTCTTCCCTAGAAAAATGATAATGGTAGCCTAGGCTGGGTCCGACGTATAGGTGGTTACGAAGCCTCGTATATCGTATCTACTCTCGTTAAGAATCCGTATCGTCGACCTTTCGCAGAGGGGGTACGAAAAGGTGTCTAATTGAAAAGATGAAAGGGCGGTGCGCCGAAAATAGTTTCGTCTGCTCTCGCTTCGCTCCATTTGGGACCTAAACATTGAGCTAATGACAATGCGTCTCACTTAAAACATAGATGATGTGATTCATTGGCTGCTTGCCGAGGCGTTTGATCCCTGGATGTCTGATGGGTTTCCGAAGACGTCTGGTTTTTGTGGCCTTTCTGTCGAATAGTTTGGTGTGGCCAGGGCCAATACGAATCAAGTCGTCCTGCGCTACACCGGTCATATAATCAGTCTAGCGGTTATGGAATTTCTGATTGGCAAGCACCCCCCGACGACAGGTACGTACCGTGGGCCATCTGAAGAAGAAATCGAGCAATGGAGAAAGCGAGGGGCAATAGGCAAACTTCATAACATCGTGGTCTATATTGCTTGGAACCCGCAGCGACTTCAAATGTTTACTACTCTCACCGACGGGCTCAGGCTACGGCGTGATAATGATACTCGCTGGAATTCGTGGTACAACATGGTCGAGTGAGCCCTAAGGTTCAAAGTCAGGCAAGCAGTGACCGTCTTTTGTGCGCAAGAACCGGCTCTACAAGAGGACACTCTGACCCCGGCTGACTGGGTGACTTTAACCGAGATTTACAAATTTCTTGAACCATTTCACGATGCGACAATGGTCAACGAAGGCACGCGAAATTCGATCTCCGACGTTCTGCCTACTATGGATTACCTCCTGCATCATATCGAGGCTGCGAAGGAGACTGCCTGGGCTAACGGAAGATTCTCTAGTCTATTCGGCAGCAACAGTCCCGAATCCTTCTCTTAAATGGACGTATATGGAGAAGATTTGGGATGATAAGCAGGAATGGATTGTCAGAGCTAAAGCTCGTGTAGAGCAGCTATGGAAGGTGACGTACAACCAATCCCCTCCTGCTTTATTCTTCGTCAAGATTCAGTTCCAGCACCAGCTACGAGACAGCCAAATGGATATCAAGATTGGATGAAAGAGCAAAGGGCAACAATCTTCAATATGGATGATGACGAGTACGAGGTATACTGCGGTGAACCTGCGATGATGATATCGGATCCTTTGAAATAGTGGCTTGAACCAGCACAGCGAAAGCGATTTCCTCACTTCTCTTTAATGGCTATCGATATTCTATCCATTGCACCTATGTCTACCGAGACAGAGCGACTCTTCTCCAAGGCCAAACTGACAGTAACTGACCAGCGAGGATCCATGAACTCTGAAACACTGAATCTCTTCGAATGCCTACGGTCCCGGGACAAGAGTGCACTGATAATCCCCTCAGCAGTAAGTTTCGCATTCGTAAGGTGTTCCATCCCCCAATCCACTAATCCCAGCGTTCCTATATCGATTCGACAGTAACGGATCTCGCCTTCGAAGCTTAGGCACGCGATTAGAGAGGTGGACGAACCCATTTCTCCGATAACATCAAGAAGGTTGGGGCAAAGGGAAAAGGCGGCCTCAATTCGTCTCTTGTGCGAGCAGGCTTTCTATCCATATTCCATAATCATATAAGTCTCTATGGACTATGGATTTATCTGGCATGCCTCGTATGGAAAGTTGTTCCCATATGTATGGAATACAGGAAATGACGTCAGACACAGTTTTCCTCCTACCACAAATCTGACGTTGTGCCTCGCCATATCATCGAGACTTGATTCGTTCGGGGTCCTCTCGAGAGAGAAGTCTGGATCAATCCGGGAAATTTTGTCAGCGAGTTGCGTCCGCGTCGCGGGCGCATCACCATGAAGGCGTTGACATCGGGTACGAAAAGGGCGAAGGTGGAGTGTGACGCTCATTGTGTTCGGCTGAAATTAATTTAACGCGGAGTGTTAGGATTGTTGTTAAATGCTCTGATTTCTATCAAACTGAGGTCCTGCCTCACATATTTATATACAGGGAATGATTGGCACAGCTGAACATGTTGCCATATACTGTTCGACGGGATATCATGGGATCCGATCCAAGGACCATCTAGATATCGAGGCCAGCGCCATACACCGTCCCTGGCTCTACCTGGCCACATGGTCCACGGATTGGATCCGATGGTTGTGGTATATCATGGGGTCGGATTCATGGATCATGTCGATATTGAGGCTCGTCCGTTAGCGCTTCATACTCGAGTTTGATCAGAAGGGCTTGTCTGAGGTGGTCCACTGAATGGATCCGATGAAATACCACGACCCATCGGATCTAATCCATGGACCATGTCGACATCGAAGCTCGTTTGTTAACGCTCCGTTACGAACCATCTCGAGTGTGATCAGTAGAGTTTGCCTGGGGTGGTCCACAGACTGGATCCGATCCGTGGATCATGTCGATATCGAGGATATCGACATCTATCGAGCAGGGCCCCCGGCCACATAGTCCGCGAATTGGATCCGATGACGGGGCGTGACAAAGCCAAGCAATATGCTTATATGATTGGCCAGCAGGTCGCTCTTAGCGTCGCCACACAACGCCAAGCTCTAACCAGGCGATTCCAAAATTAAAAATAAGTTCGTCAGAGATGGACTATAGGAGGGGGCCTTTCTTTTGGTATTTCCGCCCTAAATCCTTTATCGCCAATATAGCAGATGGAGGATCGCGCGCGAACCATAATTTTTATTTCACAGGTCTAGAAGACTGGATCTGTGAATTGGGGACTAAATAGAGGGACTGTGATATAATTATGCGTTTTTCGCTTGATTGGGTAAATATTGCGTAATGCTGGCGAGCGCTGATTGGACAGAATTCTTATCCAGATATCCAAATTATCCCAAATAAATCCAGCATCATGATTTGATTTGATTTGGATTATGATTTATCTATTGTTGAACAATTGGTGACCTATCGTTCGCAACGGACCAACTCGTTCTGCGACACTCGCTCACTAGGCTGTATCACCATCGATAGGCAATAGCGTTGACGTAAGCTGTGTAGATAAACATATAGATGGGCTCTATCCTGCGCTCGTTAGGAGAGCTAGAGCACTCCTTCAATCTAAATTGCATAAGAAGTTTGATAGAAATCTTCTACTAGTGCTTCAGTGGTGGAGCCTGTGTGTGATAACTCCCTTGTTTGATATAGATAGATACCCCTATTATCGCTTTCGTAGAGAGAAGTGGGATGGGTGAAGCGGGCGTCTTTGCTGGAAAATGCAAAATGCTAAATGGGAGCCTGTTCCGGTCGAGAAGCACCCCGTTGCTTCATGGGTGGGACCAGGAACAGTGACCCTTTAGAAAAGACGAAGAAATCGTCATCTCTCAAAAGCGATTGCGAAATGAGTGCCTGTGGCTACACTGTCCCGGCTATAGCTCATCGAGAATGTATAGAAAGGAACTCTGCAGATAGATAGCCACCATCCACTGATCACATACGTACACACTTATGCAGCCATACCATTCCTATCACAATCGCTCCATCTGTCTATCGATCTCGGGCATTCAAGCCGGAGTGAGACACACTTTCGTTCCATTCCGGGAGCAGAGAGTCAAGGCCAACGACTCCTCCCACGGTCCTGGGTCTCGACTCTCCAAGAGTTGAAACTCTTGGGCCATGCGGACGACAACATAAGCAACTTCGGTCAACGCATATCGCTGGCCGAGACAGATGCGTGGGCCGCCATTGAAAGGTAGATATTCCCAGCGTGGCTGCAGTCGTCCACTCTCCCAGCGCTCTGGACGGAATTCTTCTGCGTCCGGCCCGTAGAAGTCTCTCCGTCGATGCATTGCATATATATTATAGCAGACTCGGGTGCCCTTAGGCACAAAGACTGGTGAGAGGCCGTCCATGCCTCCTCCAAGTGGCAGAACAGTATCTCGTACTGCCTCGCGTTGGTTCCGTGGGACAACTGGATGCAAACGTAACGCTAATGAAGTTAGCGGGAGCTGACGGTCCAAGGGGGACAAGATAGGAGAACGCTATCCTCACATTCATTTATACAGCACTGGACATATTTGAGGCTTCGAAGCTCCTCATAAGTTGGTAGCCTACCCTGTAGACCAGCTACTTCTTTACGCAACTTGTCCCAAATTGCCGGATGCTTGGCCAACATGAAGAACAGATTGCTGAGTAGACTAGCAGTAGTATCACGGCCAGCTAACAGAATATTCATCAGCTCATCCAGAATGCGATGCTTGTCGGAGATTCGCCACGCCAATTCGTGTGAAAAGATATACTTCTGGCGCTTCGTCTCAGGTTGTTCTTTCTCTTTGGCTTCCTTTCCGGACTCAACGGCGTAGAGTGCCTCCTCGACGAACTGCTGGGCGAACTCCCGACAGATGCGATTGCATTTGTCGGCCTTCCGGTCGCGGTAAAATATGTTCAATGGGCCCAGAGTGGCCCGCATTATGATGGCATCCTGGGCATAATTAAATGCCTGCGCAAAACTGAGCTCCGACTGGGTCTTCTTCAGACTACCGACCGACTGTCCGAACAGGAACTCGGTCGCGGAATCAATAGTGTAGCGAAAAAAGAGATCCTGCAAGTCCACTACTGTTGCTCCATCATGCGGAAGTAGTGAAAAGAGGTCCTGAACTAAGTTCTCAAACGACGTCAGGTCTGCTATCTGGTCACGGGTAAAATTGGGCCGCAAGAGGGCGCGCGACGAGGCCCAGTGGTCGCCATCGGTGTCGAAGATGCCTTGCCCCAACAGAGGGTTGAACGCTTTAAGGCGATGGCCAATGCCATAATCCTGGAAATTAGTTGATAGAATTGTTTTGATATTCTGCGGCTCCACGGTTAAAATTAAACGATGTAGAAGCTCCTTTACTGCAAACGTGTTTCCGTAGATACGAAAGCGCTCGCAACTCGCTTCAAGAACCTTATGCTGCCGGAGAACGCGGATGATCGTAGGTATGGTGTCGAGCCCCAAGAAAGGATCCTTATTGTAGGATCTCGCCACTGGTTGGCAACCATGGCGGCGCGCGAACTGACGGCGGATAAAGAATCGCCTGATGAAGACAAATGCGATGGTCACCAGCGCGGCGGCCAGTACGCACACAAACTTTGAATGGAAATTCGAATACATTTTCCATGACCAGTACGTAGATAGCACCGCAAAAGAGTAAGATGGGGGATGAAAGGATCAAATTAATTTAGAAGCCTGATCAGAGAGGGGGGCCCAAGGTCTAGGCAACAACCTTTACGACCCAACGCGGGTTGCAGGGAAATTTCCCGCCGAATCTGGCGGTCGGTGCCGCCGCTTTTGGAGGAATTCTTCTCGAAGCCAATGTCATCCAATACTTCTGTTTAGTGTGCATTGTTCCTCAAACGCCTCATATAGATTGGTCTTCTGTCTCTACAATTTCTAGGGAGTCGAACGCAGGTGCAACTATGCATTACGTTCTTCTCACTATATGACATCAATGACCGTGACGACAACTACCGCCATAATCATTGCCATTCCCATTGCACTTGCTCCTATCTGCACCGCAGAGTTGACGCTGAACTGCAATACCGTCCCCTGTGTAAAGTTTGCCGCGGCGCCCTCAATGGCCACCTCCGTCAAATTCCCACACTCATCATTAATCTCGGTATCAAATTGAAAACTGGGTAGCTGGGCAATCGCGTCGTCGAGGGGCTCACGGGCTGGGTCAGTGCCTTGGGGCGAAGCTTGAAGGTACGCGGATCGGTAGGTAGAGTTGGCGCCGACAATGGAGAAGTTGGCGATTCGGGAGTATTCGTCACAAGTGGACTGACTGACTTGTTGTTGGCGGGGGTTAAGTAGGTTGACCGGAGAGTAGATGGCGGTTGTGACTGTGGCGAAGACGGAGAGGAAGAAGAGGAAGGAAGTGATAGGAGAGAAGTGTGATATTGACATGGGTGTTGGTGTAAGTGGACTGTGTGTTAAGTTTTGGTTGCAGTGGCCAGCCACGGGATAAGGAATGAATTCGTCAGTGAGGTTCAGAGAGTGTGATGAAAAGAAAAGAGCAGCCGGGCTACGAGAGAGAGGTGCGATAGAAGACGGGATAGTTTGTATTAATACAACACTTGCTCAAAGAGCATCGACTTCGAAACACGTGTTTGTGTTGATTTAAATGGTGAACCATGGACGGTCGCGCCAATGACGCCCAGGAAACTGTGAACATCGGCACTGTTGAAATACCAATGTCACCAGATCCGACAATTCTGGGCTCATTATAACTTGTAGCTATCGTGACGGGCGATCCGGGTAGCGAACGGTTTGAGAGGTGTTTGATGAAGAGATCTGAAACCAAAGCTGTATCGAAAACTCTAACAGTGGAAGCGGAATTGGTTCAACCGGGCTGCGACTATGCCCGAAACGGCAGGCTCGCTAAGCTGGATCCAAATTTCCGTGCGGTGACTCTTACAACAAGTTCCCAATAGGCCGAGCAGCCGCCATAGGCGTAAGATTCAATCAATCAATCAGGTCGGTCTGTATCAAGAGGAAACAATTTCACTCTTGGGAAGCTGAGCAGAAAACAGAGCGCATTCTTCCCCCGAGGAACAGGATCATCACCGCCACCGTAATCCAGAGGAGAGGAGGGAAGCACGGCTAAAGGAGCAGCGTTTTGTCCTACTCCCAAAAAGAGGGCATAGAAAGAAACGCCCGCCCTACGAACATCACGACCAGGGGAAGACGGCGGGAAATGAATTCAACGACACAGTTTCCTTCCAAGAGAAGCATTCAGAGCAGGGAAGCACAAGAGTCTAACGGACGAGGCTCTACGTAGATTGCTAAAAATAAAGGAGAAGAACCTCTTTGATCCTTTTACGATTTTAATCATATCCTCCTACATTCATCAGGACACGGCTGATGAGCGGGAAATACTCTGGAACATGGAGAACGCACTCACGAGTGAGGAAAAGTCAACCAAAGCGAGGCTCTAGGTTTTCTCTCCCAGATAATCTAGTAGGGACAAACAGGCGAGAACAAGTCCCAAGTCTACATCCATATTGACTTTCAAACGGACGACCTTCGCAATGCCTCCAAAATTGGGTTTTATTAGGGGCGGTGTTTAGACGAAAGAACTTTGCTGTCGGCCCTGAAGTGGCGTTCGCCGCGAGCCCCTCAAGATCGTGTGGGAGAGATGAAGAGGGAAAGCTGTTCATCTAGACGGCACATTTGGAGGTAAAGGAGGCATAGACTGCATCTCCCGTCACATTCTACGACTGCAACCACCACAAGCTGCCCGCAACAACAGCAAGCAGCTTTCCGACAAGTAGCCTGAGAATCAGGACTATCTATGAGCTTACCCCGGATCTCGCACGGCACTAACTCGTTACCGTCTTAGGAACGGAGGGAGAAAACAGAGCATTTCAACTTTTTCTTTGGCATTTCAAATCTCCAGGAACCTCTCCAACAGTGCTACTCCGTATCTTTCCCCAACTGATGTGGTCTCGGCCGTGTTGTTGGGTGGTAATTGCTATTCGTCGTGGCCTCATCTTCGTCAATCAAGGATCGGGAATGCGAATTAACTCGACCAAAAACCATTTCAAGCGCGGTGCCTTTTGCCTTCCGTGGCTTTTGTTAAGTGTATTAGCCCTGTTCCCTGACATCTTCCTCTTCATCATCCTGTGCACTCTTTCCCTGATATCTCCTCATTCAGATATTCTCATGTCCTCTCATTCTCCCACAACACAGGCTTGACCAACATAAACAACAGAAACATGTTCAAGCCTCCCTTCCCGGCCCCCTCCATTGCAAGACCCCGGACCCTATATGCCAAAAACAAAATGCAAAGGCTAAACGAAAGGAAATTCGTGGCAAAATCCGGAGTTACTTACCCCGGCATGGGTATCAAATAGAAGGTCCTCCTCTTTCCTGTCAAGTAGATAACCCTAACGATGTCGAAATGAATAATAGAGTGTCCATATATGCACTACCCCTGTATATCAAATACCCTAATCCGCTGGTGATTGTAATGGTTGCCTTTTATCGAGTGGTGAATCCCCGGTGGTCCTCACTGTCCCTGTATATCCCGATGTGAGAGAAAGATTGTCGCGTCCTGCGCCATTCGCTCATGCCATAAGCTGTATTGTTGGGGGGGTTGGAAACCCAGAACTCTCTTCAAAACGCCAGTTTGATTCGAGGGAGAAGACTTTCTTTTCCGTAATCCAGACCAGGATGCAGATAGCCATTAATCCTTTTCCAGAAAAGATTAAGCAATAGATGGGAATGGTGAATGTCAAGGAGTGGAATAAGAAGAATAATAATAAAGAATAAGTTTGTCCTTGATAAAGGAGCAATCGGTCGATAAATGAGTGTGGTCATCCAGATATAGGGAAACCCGATCCATGTCAAAGACCGAAATCCCGGTAGGACGGGTCATCAAGACCGGTCTACACGTCAAGGGACTTGAGGTCGGTGGAATGGAAAGAGTCCACTATATCAGAAGAAAATCCCATCCGTTTTGCTGCATCACGTCCCGCCAGTGGACGTTCTGATTCCTTGGTGCTGTCGTTGAAGAGGCTGAGTTTCCGGCGCCGGCGGCGGCAGTGGTGGAAGCTGAGGCGGAGGCAATCGGTGTCGAGATCGAGTCTCCTGGACTTCCGGTCGTCACGGGCGTGGCTTCACAGACACCGGCCGAGATCACCATGTCATCGTTTCTTCTCCATACTTCGTGCAACAGGCGCACCATCCGGCCAAAAGATCCGTGGTCGGCCGCATCACCAAGCATGTCGCATCGTTCCGAGAGAACACGGCGGAAGGGAGACGCGGGAATGGAGTTCGCCCCACAGACGAGCATAGGCCACACTAGACAGCGGTCGAAGCCCGTCGGCCCCGCGGGAACGTACTGAAGCAGGTCTGCGGCCTGGGCGATCAGGTTGACGGTGGCCGTCTGGTGACGGTTGTACTCAGGGACCAGCGAGCAAAGGTAGACGCGTGCGGCCTTCCGGAAGAAAGCCGTAATATTCTTGGACAGCTGCTTCGGTCGAAGAGCGCCCGATTTCGAGTAGGGAGTTTGCAGAGGCTCCGTGGGCTCGATTTGATCCAGAGTTTGGGCGAGAGAGGTGATGTGGCTGCACATGCCAATATCATCGAGTTTTCCCTCCAGCTTGAGTGAATCGAGACAGGCGACTTCCGACAAGAGATACATGACGAAGTCGTTGCACCCCATCAATTTTTCCAGTCCCGTGGTCGCGCCGGTGAAGAACATGTTCCGGTAGGTGTTGGAAAACCTCGGCGCTTTTCCGAGCATGGTCGAGCCGAGAATGTCAATCCAGGCGGTCAGAGTCATGTTGAAAGGTGGGGAGCCTCCGGTTTGGACCAGATTTTCTAAAACGCCCGGAAGGTTAAGCTTCTGCACGATGTCGGTGGCAGCTTGGAAGTGTTGGTGCCAGGGAATCAATTCCTTTTCGAGGTCCGTCGCCGAGCCTACGCAGCCTTGCAGCGAGATCATGCCTAGTAGAGCGTCGAGCATTTCGCTGTGATGCGTATCCGAATTGAGGGCGTCAACGACAATGGTCACGAAAGCAAGCTTGTGCCGCATAGCATCATCCTCGGCGGCGGCGTTCGGGAATGACCTGTTCCCCTTCAAGTGGGTGGCGGCAGCAAGCAGACAGGAGTGAAGATATGCCTTGTTGTTTTCCAGGGCCGGCAGTATCACATCCGCTCGGACCGATCCGTGTTGATTGGCCTCGAGGACGGGGAAGAGAAGGGGCAGCACATTGTCGAGCAGGTGGTCGAACAAAGGACGATCACAGTCGTCGAGTTGAACCATGGCACACTGGGGCTGAGAGTTCGGAGCGAGATGAGGGAAGTCGAAAAAGTTAAAGTCGATCCCTTCCTCTCCACTCCACGAATCTTGCCGGCTCTCGTAAAAATCGTGCTGGACCCAGTCGTCCCCGGTGTAGGATGGAAGCATAGCGTGTGAAGGCGGAGGCACGAAGGTACTGAAGGTCGATATCGTCGAGTCTCGACGAGTGAGTTCATCATTGACATAGGTATGGCGTTCGGTCTTGACATCTACTTCCCACGGAAAGCCTTGGCCATAAGGATCGGTGTGGGGCATGTAGACGTTGGGAGCGTATGGGTCGAAGATACCGGGAGTGGTCGCAAAAGATTGGTCAAAGGTATTGTCGTATTCATCTTGGGAGTCTTCAGATGAAGCTCTGGCCATTTGGGCCAGTGCATCTCGGTGAGGTTAGTACAAGGCTCGGTCAATGAGAAAGGGGAGGGTGGTATCATTACATTGACCTTGTGGGCCCAAACTCTTCTCATTTGTCTTTGTCCTTTTGATGATGATCTTGATATGTTCCTTTTGTTTTCTTCGTGTCTCATTGTTGCTCCACCAATGGGGCCGCTTATATTCGCAATCGAGGCCCAAGTGTCGACACGCTTTACATTTCGGCTTGCCTTCGTCACACTTTTTGCGTCTCAGTCGACATGTGAAGCAGCCTTGCATGAGATTCAGCATATCCGTCTCAACCAAGTGGGTGTGAGTGGGACTTACCTGATCTTGACCTTCGATGCATCTTTGAGGATTTGGTGGATGGGGAGTCCTTGGTTGTAGGCGCAGCCTTCTTCTCGCTCGAGGAAGTCATTGCTGAAGATGTTCTTGAGAACGATCTGACTGTGCAAGGTTCACTCGGCGTCCACACACACACACGCACACACACAAAAAAAAAAAAAACGACAAGATGCAAATATTGATATCGGCAAGGACAGGATGCCAGCCGTGAACCGCGCTGCTCTGGATTATTAGGAGGGAATGGTCGCGAAGACTGGCCAGCAGTGTTCGCAGAGGTCTATGGGAGGGGGATTGTCGACGAGGTGAAGGGACAACAGCGAGGGCACCGGTATGCCTGGAAGAAAAGTCACGGCGACATTGGTCCGAGGATGTTTTGTATATGAGAGAACTTCGAAAATCTTCGACAAAGGTGGAGAGAGCTATATTTGGATGATGGAGGGGGAGATGAGGCTGCCGAGTAGGTCGAGCAGAGAGAGAATCAGGTGGTCGAGAAACAATTGCCTGCATGGAGGACGAATGAGAGAGAGAAACGGCATCTGTTGGAGAGGGTGTATCTATGAATATCGCGTCTGTGTCTAGAGGCGCTCATCGGGTATTGGTGGAGGGCATGACGGAAGGAGGGGAATTGAATGATTGAAGCAACCAGAAAGGCTGGTCGAACGGGGGTCCATTGGAGAGAGAGGAAGCTCAACAATGCTCGGTCGATTCGGTCGGTCGATAGTCTGGAGCAAGCAAAGAAGGAATCAAAGTGTGGGTGGAATGCGATGGTGATTGGAGGGAGGGGAAAAGGTTGGCGCTTCCAGTCTAAGATTAGGATGGACTTTGACAGTTTCGACGAGTGGCCGGCCAGTACGTACCAAGAGCAGGTGAATTAGCGCCCATCTTGACCATGGCTGCATACGACCCCTGTCCATCATCTGGGTCCCCCCGGTCAAGTCCAGGTTGTGGATATCCAAAACGGTATCGTTTTCTGGTCATGTCAAGACCCTCAACTGCCAACCGTCTCCCTTTCCCCTCAGCCCACGGCGGCCACTGACTGGTCGAGTTACCTTATTTTTGCAGTTCGAAGAAATCAAAAGGTGGACATTTGAAGAATGGTATTGGCATTGGACCTTTTCCGGTGTGGGCTGGTCCCACTGGCGAAGAGTCACCGGGTACGCTCCAAGAGATGCTGTGGCATTTTGTAGCAACATTATGATTTTCGTGTCGCTGCTCTGGTTGGAATTGTACTTTTACTCGGGAGGTACAAATACCAATTCTGAGGAAAGAAATCACGAGACAAGGTTACCAGAGCCATGACCACCAGCAACGCATCGACACCGTCATGCGGTCGACCACCCAATGATCAATGGGAACAACTTTTGGAACCAGCTTTCTTTGGTGTTCCGAACAATGCAAAAGATGGAGAACATTCCGAAGAGTTTGACTTGCAGTGACTCGCTTGCCCGCATGCTGCCGGTCGAAGAAGCTTTTTTTTTACGGAATGACGCATTTAGTCGATCAATATCATTTTATTTTTTCCCATCTCGTTCGCGTCCCCAAAGTCTGCAGACGGGGAACACAGTGCCCGTCAATGCCACTCCTATTGGTAATTTCGAGAGCAGTTTTCACAACACAACATCGCTCATCCTCCAGCAACTTTGTCCAAGTGCCACGGTCTGGAAAATACCCCTTTCTTCTGTACAATGTGTCACTGCAACACGGTGCATCCACAGTTCTTCCGGGGAACGGCGACGGACTTTGAGGCAGCCCTAGGCCGTTGACGATCTCGAAGGGGGCAGAGGGCTCTTCTGGCCAGAGTAAGTGCTGGCGCAGGAAGGATGAGAGGGCCATGACAAACAAGCCGATGGTGTGTAGAAAATGGTGGGAGGACAATGCTCGATTGGACGAGGACGGTCAAATTAGTCGATTAGTGCTGAAGCCACACAAAAGCTACCCTGGTCACCGGAACAGTTTGTTCCCTGGTTCAGTGAAGTCCAATCTGGCTGTCGACCGCTGCGGGAGCAGCGGGAACCAACCGTGATGCCAAGCCCACTCTCGTGCATTAGCCTTGCCGCTTTAGCGTGGTGGGGAATAGTACCCCAACGACGGCACTAGTACAAATACTAACTAGAGCGGCACAATACTTGGTCAGTGCTTCTGCTTTGTGGCTAGTAGATGGTTTGTGCGGCTTTTTGATGCTGAGAATCCGAGATAGAGCTCCCTCCCCTCATTTTTGCGTGCTTCGAATCCTTATTTTTAGAAGTCCTCGCTTCTGATCGGCCTACCTTTTGATGCCGAATGTTGATCGATCTCAATTTCGCATTCTGCCATTGATCACAAACCAACACATGTTGCATCAAACATCAGGTATCCATCTGCTTCTATTATGAGCATCCTTTCCAGAACATCGTTCCCACTGTCACAGGAGCCGGGGCGGGATGGGCACAAACTCCTGGACCCTCTGAAGCATTTGACGTTTGCTCTTGACATTGACATCAGCTCGAGTTCAATTCCATACATAGAAGTATCATCCACCTGATGATTGTACGGTATCAGGCTGAGCTCTCGCCCAGATGAGAGATAAGCCGGCTGAATCTACCTTGGCCTTGACGGCTATTGTCGTTGTCTTTGCTTCCAGTTCACGTCGGTTTTCGCTAGATCACGGGCACTCGGCTACTTTCTTGTGCTACCCAAATCCCAGAACACTGCTCCCCCATCCCTCGCACATGATGACTAGCGACCACGAGTTTTTCTCATGCTCCCGAGAGCAAATTCTGTTCCTTCATCACCATCACGTCCAGCCTCCCTTGCTTTCTCTATCACAGATCTGACAACGCCATATACCTGGTAAAGTTCGGAGCACTCATGGCTGGCGGCTCCCACTGTTTCCCTGACGGGGGTGGTTATTCATCCTGTACCTTCGAATACACTACGAACAGGTCTAGCTCCACTGTCACGCCATGCCGCTGCTAATTTGACAAGACGAGAATTTTTCGTGGCCCACATGCCGTGGAAACATGCACATCGTCTCGAGAAGCCCTTTACACTTAGCAATCGTGCTTGGGAATCAAACTTTGCAGGAACTGATTGCGTCTAGAGAGGCTTTTGGCACCACTACCAAGCGAGGCCGTTGAAAGTTCACTCCATTCTACATTCCCATACTGTCCTATGTCCGGTGTTGTCCAACTTCCTGTGCCGAGTACCGATGTGGGAGAAAACGGGTACGGAAGTACATACCGGGAACGGTGGGTGTTATCCCACCGGACCTGGCGTACTGCATCATCCTCTTGTACCCCAACCACAAAATTACCGCCACCCTTTTCTCATGCCAGCCTGTGGGGAAATTAGCGGTGGGCTCACCGCTGCCAAGGATCGTGGTAGAAGCTGCCATGTGCAACATGCCATCTCGACGACAAAGGATGAGTGCACGAGTGCGACACGTTGGCAGCGCGACAATTTTCGTCAACAATCTTGCGCGACATGGCTCCCACTTATCGGCAGGGTACGTGAAATAATTTTCGTGTTGAGAACCAGAGCCAGGATCATCTAAAAGGGACAAGCTCTGCAGCTCTTGACCTTTTGAACCTGGTCCCATACCGAAACTTGCTCGCATATGCATTCAGCATCCAATATCACAACGGCGAGTCGTTGGGGCGATCAAATGGTGTCACCTCTAAGCAAAGGTCGAGTCCTGGATAGGCAAGCAGAAGAGGGGAATGAAAGTTCGCTGACGAGAGGTGCTGGGTTATGTCCCCGCACTAACTTCCGGCTAATCTTTGCGCTAACATGATAGAGACTTTCGGATTTCAGCCAATCTGTTGACTATTCACCGCTAAGCGCTCATCTCGCGGGAAGGCCCGCGTTCGCCAACTCAGGTCTCTAACCTTTTCAGCACGTTTTTGGTGCTTAGGGTTGTCGGTCACATTGCGTTCAGGCCCGGGAGAAATCACATTTCAGGCCCTCCATCAACGCTTCGAAGTTGCAACGGGACAATCCAGATCTCAAGGGACCAGAAAACTCCCGATTTCAGGGTCCAAGCCGTGACTTTGTTGCCTTCCTCGAATCCCGAAGGCCAACACGGGAAGACCTATGAATGCCGTGAATACTCGTGAACTCATTCGCAGTCGCTGAAAGGATACGCAAAAAGAGTGCTGATCAGGCAAGCATAGTCTTTAGATTAGATCGAATTACTTTGTTGAAAAAATTTTTTTCTCCCTTTTTCGTCTTGTGACATGCTTGTGGGGATATGGTGCTCTGGTCACGCACCACCTCGATTCGTAGCGAGAGGGATCAGCAGGGCGAGCTCGTAAAGAGGGAGGTGATGTCCGACAGGGCCCTGGGTCATGATCAGAGAGATAAGATTGAAAGCAGGGCAAGAAAGAGAAAAGGAAGTTATTTGGGGGGAAACAGCCAATCAGAAAGAAGCACTGGCAAAAAAGGCGGGAGGGAAATACTGAGGAGGTTGGGAAAACACAGGGGAGCTGGGAGGGAGCGTGTGGGAAAATTGAGACAGAGGGGTTTAGCGGCACGGGACGCAAGAGGAGAAAAGGCCAAAGGGAAGAGCCTGAAAGGCCCGTGGGCCCGTGAGTAGGAACCCTGGAGGGGAGCGAGTAAGAAGCGCTGGATGCTATTCCGGGATACACAGAGCGCGGTGCTAAACTAGATACGGTATGACTGGTGCTCCAATACCATACGATAAGTGGACCGGTATTTTTGGAAGCTGCCCCTAGTCACAAGAAAGACTAGCATCTCGGTGGATGCTCTACTGCTATTGGTGAAGATGCGGGGGATAAGAGTGTGCTTGGTTGTATCGTCATCACCCTGTTAGAGTATCTGATTGGCTAAGAGCACAAGGACATGGCGGGGGCGGCCATATCCTGACCGCGACGGCTCCAGCGCGTATTTATTCATATACGGGCGTCGATTGGCTTGGGGCTTGTTACCGCCGACCTATGCCAGTCCAATGCTCTCCTCCTCCCACTGACTGGCTGCCTTGAACGCGTTTCACATTCATCGCACGCATTTCTCTGCAGTAGCCAACTCAATATTCTGCATCCCATCTCTGCTTCGACCTGCGTCTACCCCTGGCTACATCTCTCCACTCATCACACTCGTTCTACTGTGTCTAACCGCCCGCCTAGGGTTCCTCCTCCACCTACAGACCACCGTTATCTATACATATCTCATTCTCCTTCTTGCCATCAACCAACTCCACCATCATGGTTCAACCTTTACAACGTTGACCTTCTCCTCAAGGAAAACGTGGTATTCTCCTTTGTAACAATAAACAATGGAGTGGTCGACACGATCCTCCCAGATCCAAGTCCAACCAGTTGAGATGCCACAGAAGCCTTTCACACTCTGTTTCCTCGGCCACCGTACACATCTCCCCCGGCCACTGTCCGAAGCCACCGAGATCTTTGACACGGACAACGAGGACGAGGACGACTCAGGACCTCAACCGTGGGATTCTCAAGATGACGATAGCCAGTCCACCTTGTCCAGCCGGGACGAGCTTCCCACGCCTCCTCACACGGGTGGTCTTGACGGCTTTGAATTCCATTTTGACGACAAGGCCGTGGTAGGACCCCAAGGGCCTCATCTCTTCCAAAGCACTCCCGAGATCTATCCCAACAATGAAGACGGTGTCTTCCTCAACATGTCTCCAATGGCGGCGACCGCTGAGCCGAAGACCCCCGCCAAGCCTATCGTTGCTCTCAACACCGCGGTGGCCGAGCTCGACGAGTCCCAAGTCCGCGACTGGACCCCCCGACAAGTAGCTGACTGGATGGCCGAAGCGGGCTTCGAGTCCAGCGTTGTCGAAAAGTTCCTCATTCACGACATCTCCGGCAGTGTCTTGATTGATCTTCAATTCGAAGATCTGAAGGAACTCGACATCAGCTCCTTCGGCAAACGCCACAGAGTAATGAGCTCCATTCATCAACTCCGCAATAGCAGCATGATCTCGCTGGAATCCCCTCTCTCCAGAACTCCCTCCAGAAACACCCGCAGCCCCCGAGCTCTCCAGCGAGCGGCTCGGCCCGATGAATGCCACGTGGTCATTTCAGATCGATCTCGCTCTCGTCGACGAGCGCGACAACAACAGCAACCACAACAACAACATGACGTCGTCACTCCGGCCGAGTCCATCTCCATTGTTGGAATCGAACAGGTCCTTCCCAAGGAACACAAATGCTCCAAGGGTGAGGACTGCCCGAAATGGCAAAAACAACAACGAAAGATCCTCCGAATGCAACGTGCCTTCGAAGAGGATGCCATTGCCCAAGAGCAACAACGACCCGTCTCAGAAGCCCGGTCGGAGGCCCTTCCCTCCGTCGTCGGCTCCTCCGATGTTCTCGGGCCTTCTTCCGTCAAGATCACGGCCGAAAACCTGAGCGGAGTTCAGCCTCGTGATCCTCAAGAGAGCGTACGACAATTCCTCAACTTCCAACATCTCCACGCCCCATCTCATTCTACCAACCCGTCCCCTCCCCCCGCTGCCTCGGCCTCATATGCCGCCAAGTCCGCTCACCTTGCCGAGCACCTTCGTGGTCTTCCCAAGCTCACCATTCCCGTGAGCCAGAAGGAAGATGAGAGTCCTTCCCGAACTCCCATCTCGGCTCTCCAACAACCCACTCAAATCCAAGCTCAACTCAAGGCTCAGCTTCAGCGTGACCCGTACCACTATGGCGGCGTTGCCTCGCCAGCAGACATTTACCGTCTTGACACCCCGATGTCGGCGACCGACCTCCCTGTCACCGCCATGGCCGTCGATCCATGCCAACGCGATATCTCCCAATCCGTCCCACCGGAGATGCGATACGGAGCCGCTCCTGTCCCAGTTACCACGGCCACCACCAATCCAGAGCCCCTCCAGCGTTGCGTGTCTACTCAACCCCCGGCCGCCCCACGCCGACACCATACACGCCAACAATCCTTTACCCCCTCCGTGGCTCCCGTCCAGGAGAATGTAGACCACAACACCACTTCTTCCACCCAGCAAACTCCGCGCCCCAAAGCGGCTCGTGCTGTGACTGAAATGGACCTTGCCAACCACCAAGGCTGGATGCGCAAACGCAAGACGACTCGCATGCTCCGCCACGAATGGCAGGACAACTACTGCACGCTCGTCGGTAACAAGCTCACCATGCACGAAAGCCACTATGCCAACGCCATGCCCATCGAAGACCTCGACGTCGACGAATACACATTACACGCATACTCTCAGGCCTCAAGTTCCAAACTTAGCGCTGCCTTCAAAAAGAGTCTCTTGGGCCAAGGAAAACTTACTGACGCCGAACAATCATTTGCATTCTCCTTGGTCCCAGACACTGAAAAGGCTTCGAATAAGAAACTCTTCGACATCAAGAACAAATCTCACCATTTCGCCGTTGACTCCTCCAAGGAGCGCGTCGAGTGGATGCGCAAACTCATGCTGGCCAAGGCCATGAAGAGGAATGATACCTACCAGATCTAAATCCTCTCGACTACACCATTTATAAATCGTGCTTTACACTCCCACCCGCCTGCGATATCCCATATTCCCTTTTTATACCGTTTATTAACGAAACTATTGAACGACTCTCCTACTTAAGATGTTGCCTCGCGGCAATTTTCTTTTATCTACCACCAAATCATCGTCGACATTGACATTTGCATCGAGAAGATCCGAAATGGGGAAGGGTGGGAACCGAATCGACTACTACTACATGCATTTAGCGACAGGAGCATTCCCCTTTTTCTTTTTCATTTGGATGATTCTCTACACCGAGATACCACTCGAAAGCCTTTTTTTCTATGTCACAGCAACCACGACATCACAAATTCAAAGAACTGCCTTATAGCAGTCGTCTCACCCTCTTAAAAGGGTGGGCTCTTGAGCCCTGGACAAGAGTCCTCGTGCATTTAGCTAGCTAGCTTAGCCAATATAAAATCTCAAATCGAGATATTGAAAACGCACGACTAGGTCTTCTCTCCTCCTACGCGTCCGGTGACGTCATTGGTCCATCCTCGAGTCCCGCAGCCTCGCGCGACTTTGACACACCGAAAGCGTGACTTGCTTATTGTATTTTCTTTTCCTCTCACGACTCCGGCCTGTCCGAAGAAACTTAAACAACGAGGTCACTCAGGCAATCTTCCAGCCTCCTCTCGCTTCAGATGCCAGATAAGAGGACTCGCAAGCAGCGACGCCTGGGCAATGCGGCGAGCATCGCATTGTATGATTGTGATGTTGTAATGCGGGCTTCGAACCTCCCGTTCAGCTCGACAGGGGGCCTCTTCTGCAGGACAAAGTGGAAGACGGATTGCCGGATGTCTGATGCCGGCATGACAACCAGCCAGGCCAGGCCTGAAAGTAGCGGGGAAATTAAAAAAAAGAAATTAAAAAAAAAAAAGGGTCACCCTCACAATTCTCTAAGTCCATCTTGACAGCTCGTGTTGAACTCCAGGTTGCATCTGAAGACGAGAGCTCTCGATCAGCAGACAGCACTCTTGCTAACCTTGGCGGGAATCGGGACTTTTTTGGGTCTGGGCAGACACCAACGTAGCACTTTCCGCGGGTCGATTATAAGCTGACCGTAAGTAGTGCTTTTGGCAATCCGCTGAGCAGGGATTTGTGCCGTGCACGTCAGTACCAAGTGCCACCGCTCGGTCCCGTAGATCTTCCTGGTCTGTATTAAGAAATGCGGAGCCGACAAGGCTGATTTCTTCGGAGGAACTCATTATGGTGGAAAAAGAAAGTGCGGACTTTCTCGGCTGTGGAAAAGAAAATCAAAAAATTTTCTCTTTTCCTTTTTTCCCTTTTTAACCGGCGCTTCGTTCGAGTTGTGGCAGAGAGACTGGTTCGCATGGTTCGCATTTTGAAAAAGGGCGACCAGTTTCAGTCTCGCTTTGTCATTCGACACGGCCCAGCGTCCTTTGCAGCCGGCATTCGTATCCCAACCCCATTCTCGTCCTTCCCTCCACTGAATTTGAAAAGGAACATCTGTGTCCGAGCCGGCCGCATATGAGACCAAAACACTTTGCGGTGACGCGGCCATTATGGTTGTCGATCAAAGGTCATCCCATCGTTGAAGTTGTCGCGCCAGAGAATCGTGAATGTCAGGACGGAGCGTAGTGGTGCCATGTGCAATCCCAACTTCGTTTTTGCCAGATAAGGAGGTCTGGATTGCTCGCTCGGTGATCTCGTATGCTTGACTAACCGATTTTGGAGAGATCTAGGCCCAACATTCCCTTGAAGACCAAATAAATTTCGAAAGTTTTCAGGTTGACTGGATCAAATGTTCCACGCAAGACAAGTGAAATCAAGTCCAGAAGGTCTTCGTTAGGACAGCTGATTGACGAGAGAGTGGTGGGTTAGACACCCTTACGATATCCTGCCAATCCCGCATGATCACTATAGAATTCCGAATCTCGTGGTTCGCCTTCTCAATTGCTGCACCTTGCCATATGTCTTGCTTCCCTGCAAAATTTCTATTCGTCATCCAACACTTTGATACTGAGCGCTCAAAAGCAAGGTGTCGATATCGACCGGGCATGCTTGATCGTGTGGAGTGCTTACATAGGCGCTGGTATGGATCCTTCAATCTAGCGAATGGATGCGGGCATTTCCTACAGTACTGCGGTGGATCCGAGTTTGCAGCGGAAGCGAGCGGAGTGCATATGGGCTGGTCTGCTTCCCCTTTGCATTGCTTGCCTACCAACGTGCAAGGCTGATTCTCAACCTCGATCTTTCGAACTGGGAACACCGTTCTAATATCTTCATGTCGCGACTAATCCCAAGAGGTCGAGGTAGTCGGATCGGTGGGTTAAGTCTGCTGGCCTGACGATCCTTTTCTCAGGTGGTCGGCTCCGCCTGATGATGCTCGATAGCTGTTCACACAGTTCCTGGTGAACTCCACGAGATGGCATTGAACAATTGGGAAGCCCAAGCAGCCCTGCCCTATCCCCCAAGGTCGTCCCTCTTTTCCCTGTGCCTGCACTGCTGACCAGCCTATAACCAATTCTCCACACCACCACACCCGCACACTAAGCATTTGTACGGTGTTTCACATTGACACGCTCCTCAAGCCATATCACTCATTTGACCATTATTGAGATGTCAGGGCTGACAGCCGTTAAATAGCTGAACAAAGACACCAGTATAAGGTGAGGCGGGTAGAGCATACTGCTAGGCATCAGATCCTTCAGTAGTTGTAGTCCGTCCGCTTGACAATTGGTGGATAGCTTGCACCAACCAGGGGAGGATTCTACTTGCATACCCGCTCCCACGGGATGTTTGAGATTCGAATTCGACATGCAATCAATTCATGCATCTTCATACAATAGGATTGTGTCTACGAATGGGATTGTTGCGGCTAACCAGCTTCACTAGGTCCAGTTCGGAGTCCTGGTGCAGCCAAGTAGCAATCACTAGCGAGGAACTAAGATAGAGCCTCATATATCGGTGATAGGAAATGGTTCCCTTCAAAGTAACAATTACCCGTCCACCCTTGCAACGTCCCCTGGCGTCTCCGATGGAGGATTGAATTCCTGACAGGCCAGGAGCTTGGGATCTCACATCATGACAGATATTGCTTCGTGAGCTGCCACCAGAGGCATCGTCATGATATGCTTTGGCAAATAATGAAACTTTGATTTCTTGTCACACGCCTAGTTCATGGCCTCTTGTCCTGAAATCCTTGAGAACCCACTTTCCATTACCCACCCCTTGGTTTCCGTCTTCACACACAACGCACGTTGTGGCACATGTTGTGTAAATCCCCTGCTTGAGAGTGGCCAAGTTGACGGCGGGATACCGTCAATGCCTGGAGGTGGAAAGGTGCTTTGATCCTCTCACATCCGAACCGTGTTTCTTTCATATAAGATACCGGATGAGAGCCATCCCTTTCTTCCTTCTCATGACTTCCCTTCTTGCCTAGACTTCTTATCCACATCAGCTCACGTGGTGATTTCTATCAATCGCACTGAAATTTCAGTCATCTTCCTCGCCAAGTCGAAATTATCCGCGTTGAGGGCCAGTGTCCGAAGACCGAACTGCCTTTCTCACATACGACGACTTCGACTTGTTGAATTCCATTTCTGTTAGCTGGCCCTTTGAGGTGAACAGAGCGCACCCAATCACGTGCAAACATAGTCCAGACTTCCCGTTTCTGGCATATTGGACTCTCTCTTTGC
The DNA here is from genome assembly GCF_000835555.1 of Rhinocladiella mackenziei CBS 650.93. Taxonomy (NCBI): domain Eukaryota; kingdom Fungi; phylum Ascomycota; class Eurotiomycetes; order Chaetothyriales; family Herpotrichiellaceae; genus Rhinocladiella; species Rhinocladiella mackenziei. The sequence continues at coordinate 3,999,421 of NW_013550602.1, forward strand.
CGTTACCAGTCATCCTCCATCGTACCCTCGACTTCGTCAGTGGGTTGCTTCTCGGACAGGTTAGCAACCCTGTGCACCTTATGGTCGTATAAGGCGAGTTTTGGTCACGAAACGCCGTCTTCATCGTCGGTTAGCGAGTCATTGACACCGCCTTTGCCACAGCTCATTGCATTCCGGCAGTAAAAAAGATCCATCCCACCATCAACCGGCGCATAAAACTATACCGATGGCCCAAGAACCAGGAAACGTGAAAGACATGCAAAGGTAACGGGATTTCTTGTTATACCGGCGGGATTGATTCATGCTAATATGATCACCTCAGATCTTTTCGTCTGACCCTGGCAAGAGCCGCGAGGCTTCCATGTAGCAATATGACGTCTCGGTTTCTCACAGATGACAGCCTCGACCGTATATCGATGTTATCACTGTTGCTTCAAGCCGCACCCAAGAGTACTGAAGGCAAACTCGTTACAGACCTGCTAGACCAAGAGACGGATATCTCGATGGCGATCGTCACTGTGATGAAAGCAGCCATTGAAGGGTTAGATGAAGTCGTTCACAATCAAGAGGTAAGGGTCGCTGGTTGGTCGGTCCAAATAAAAAAAGAAAAAAGGCTTCGACAATTGCTGACTCTGTCAAGGCATTCTGATAGTGAGAATAACTTCTCCTTCAACTTTGTCGAAAGTTCGTTTCTTTCCTCTTCAAGGTCGTTAGCTATTGGATAGAAGAATGATTGTTCGATTGGCTGGGACACCTGAGGGCATCAGGCAAACTCAGTTTAGCTCATGTTATGTCGTAACATCCGTCCATAGAGGCGAGATCATGGAGATCAACAAATAGTTGATTGGCAAATTCTAATGGTTTCGAATGGAGCCAACGTACACTATCTTTCGATATGATTGATGTGAGATGGACGAAGACGAGGGTAGGTATCTCGTGCTCACACTGCGAGGAGCCCTCCCAACAGCTAGCATTTCTCCCCCTCAGATTGGCAGCGGTCAATCCACCAAAACTTGCGACAGATAGCGGTGACTTTCTCCCAAGAACGAGACGCAGGAAAGGAACTGATATTAACGTAGTCATGGGGAGCGTCCGCTTTGGGCTGAGGTCTTGCAGATTGTGTTCTCTAGTTTATCATGAGGGAGAGACAAATAATAACCTCGAATTCAGGAATAGCAAGGGTGTCGATTGCTTTGATGCTCATGGTTAGAGCGTCAAGGGTTGCATGGTCAAAGAGGTTGGTCCGATTCTCTCCGCTCAGGTGATGGACGGACAGCAATAGCCAGTCCTAAGCAATAATTTGCTCAATCCCTGAAGGCAATCCGGATCGTTTGAGGTAAAGAAGGAGGGTGATGGGGTTTTCGAGCACATTCTCGAGGTTCGCGGAAAAGGTGACAACACCTGGTCCGTGGATCTATCACCTGGTCGGATGACGACCAGAAACCATGGATCAATAGCGCTCAGTCTGCACCTAGAGTAAGAAGCTTTGTGCGCTGAGCCGCGTGGTGGTCCGGAAAAGAGCAGCTTCAGCTAGCCGTGTGGGAAGGACGGATATATACCTCCAAATGTCTGGAAGGGAAAGATGTTGGACAAACCCTATGTGATGACCCAGAACTGCGCTCAGATCGTCAGGGCCGAACCACAGGTATTGTTCCAAGACGATGTAGAACTCGACCCTAGATACATCTCAGACAACGCCCCTGTTGTTTTGCTTGAGGGCCCACGTTGTGAAGAGCGCCGAATCGCTCGGTGAGATGGCGAATTACCAAGACCTTCACAGAGCAACAAGATCTGTTTCACGCCTCGTAAACGGGACTTCAATGCTGACAGATCCCTGAGACAGGCTTTGAAAGAAGTTGGCCTTACGGAGCGGCAAGCGGGGTTGAGTGACTTACGTCAACGACCATGAGATGTAAGATTGATACCACCAACCCATCGTCGAGATGGGCATCGGGTAAGGACGGACGTTTTTGCAAGGAAGATGTGGCATCATTTTACAACAGAAGCATAGCGCTAGATTGTTGATTCTGATGCGGTTTTGCGACGCCATTCGTATAGGCTCTGCGCTCCAACTAGGAAACATGTTGAAAGACCTGGGTCCTGCATTGACAGAGAGAACACGACCGACATTGTGGGATATCGGACATGAGCATTGTGCGCAGAAGTGGGTTGATGACCGCTGACTTACGGACTCCGTTGACTAATCCTCTTGGGAGCTCGGCGGGGATTCACTCTCTTCCAATGTGTACCGCAGCCGATAGCCTCATTCCTTGGAGGTGGTATTAATCCTCCTGAATACAGGGCTTGGAAGAGTGATATGGCCAAGGCGATTGAGACAGAGATTGGGAAGTCCGAAGAAATGATTTGATGGGACTACGCCGGGGGAAGATCCAGCTGTCCGAACAGCGGCACGGGAGGTTCCCGGATTGACCTTCTGTGAGCGATGGAAGAAAACGCGGCACGTCTGAGCAACAGAGTCAGTTTGACAGAACCCTGTTCCTGCACCTTCGATTCTTGGCCAATTGAATCCCGGATAACGGCTGTTCTTGTCTATTTGTCGCGCGATTCTGAGGGACAATTAAGAGAAGAGCTCGCTCCTATGCAGCTGGACCCCCTGGCCTCATCGTTTTAGGACTAGTCGCTCTCGGCATTGGTTCTATCTCCAGTTGGTTGTCACGTGTCGAGGACCACCCCTCGTCTACCTTGGCGAGTGGTCCAAGAAAGTCGTCGTTGATTATGTCGTGTTTGTCCTCGTCATCGAAAGTCAGAGAGGGATCAGTGACAACATATAGCCGTTTTTCTACAGGTACAGCTGTAGCCAAGCAACTGGCAGTATGTCTCTCACGCTGCTCCTAGCCGACTCAACGATATCCCTTTCGGTGACCAATGATTCCACAATGTTAAGGCCGAGGTTGAGAATGGACCTCACCGACGGTAGATGGGAGTACAGAATAGTAGAGCGAACATTTTGTCCTGATTACAATTATCACTGCTCCCGCTGCTAGCATGGTGACACTGTAGCAAACATTTTTTACATATACTAGTGCCACAGCGGCAATGAAGAGCCATTTCTATGGAAATGGGCCTGAGGGAAGGCTAGATATCCTGAAATAGAAGCGGAATCACCACTCCAGAAAAATTTTGACCCGAGCGAAATCATTCAGAAGGCTTGGGTGGCTACGTGGCGGCGATGACGCCCAAGTGGCTGAGCCCGCATATGAGGCTGGCCAATAGGCATGGACGTGAATTTTGCTGCGGTCTCCGAGGCCTGCAACCAGAGTTGCAGTGCATCTGTTGCAGTTCAGATTGGATCACCGTTGCTGCAAGGCTTTAATTTTTCACACCTCAGCTCGGCGAGGATTCGGAGGCCACGACGGTCAAACGCGGTGATCGTGGCTGAACTGCACGCTCTCCACATGGCAGGTCACGCCGCAGCTTGAACGGAGATATATATTCTCCCTTCTGGATTGCGTCTGTTCTCCCGTCATCTTACTATCTGCACATCCGTCTGTCGTTCAATCGATTATAAAATCTCAAACCGGGTTGATAATTTCCCCATTGGGCACACATCCACTCCCTTACAACCGATATCATGCATTTCTCTAAGCCATTGATTCTTGCATTCGTCATGAGTGCCTCTGCTCAAGTGGACATCGGTTCAGCCATCGATTCGGTCATTTCAGACGCAACTTCGGTCGTGGGAGATGCCACCTCGATCGGCGGCTCTGCTATCACATCAGCAGCATCGCTTGCATCCTCAATTGCCGACAGTGTTCCCTCCAGCGTAGAATCGCTTGTTTCATCTCTCGAGTCCGAAGCGTCGTCGATAGAAGCCTCTGCCGAGTCGGTAGCCTCAAGTCTTAGCGCAAGCGCCGCCACCGCTGCTCCGTCAGTACAGAGCAGCATTGAAAGCGAAATCAGCAGTGTCCTAGCCAGTGCCAGCTCTCTGGAAAACAGCATTTTGAGCAGTGCTGGCGCTGCAGCAACTTCATTTTATACCTCGGCCACGGGAGCTGCCGGCAGCATCACATCGTCTTTGGCTAGCAGTGCCTCAGCCACTGCTACTGGTGCATCTGGAAATGGCGCAGCAGATAGATATGTCGTTCCTGCTGCAGGAATGCTGGGTGCTGTTTTTTTGGGCGTGGCCGCTCTCCTGTAAATTGCATGTACTCTGTCTTTCGGTGAAGAAAATCGACAAGTGTCGGAAAAATTTCACGGGCATTTACGTGGTGGAGTTAATTCGGACTAAGGCATCAGCACTTTGTTAGGGAATCGCAGGACCGGGAATTCGATAAACATGATTTAATGGAAATTAATTTGGTCTTTCCGAGATGTCAAGACTTCATTGTTGTTTTCCATCCTTCTTTTCTTGACACCACGCGTCCAATAGCGTATGGTACCGTAACAAAGTTCTCTGTACAGAGCGACACAGTCGGTCTCGGAGTTGCAATCGATTCTGCAAATACGTCTGAGCCATCACTGCAAGAGTAATCTTGGTCCGTCAGGAAGAACCCAACATGAAGGCATGTCGTCGTTGTTCTCGTTGCCCCCCTGAATTCCAAACCACCTGCCTTGGGTCAGGCAACTTTTGCTTCTGCTTCCATTGAAGTTGGATGGGCTCTACTGCCCGTGCACTCGGTTCGACGTCACCCCAAGACAACCTCCTCGTCGTCGACCTGATGGTTTTCCATCATCTTCGACTCTCAGATGATCGTGTCGAGGTGTCCCGTGAATCAGAAGGTGAGACAAATGAAAAGTATCCGGGTTTCAAGTCGAACTGTAAGGGAAAATGCGATGGTGGTGACGCAAGAATCTGCCTCCAAGAGCTCGCCCGAATTTTCATGGAATCCGCAGGTCCCTGAGCGGCCAAAAACTACAGGAGACACAGAAGTCCCCGGCATTCGCGGGAGGAATCACGGGGGTTGGTTGCAGACTGCGAGCGATGTCTCAGTGGCCCCGGCTGACCCGTCCGCCTCACCTTTCCTAGAAGCCACTATCTCTGGAATTACGCGCACGATTCGACTGATGCAGCCGATCGAAACAAACCACAGCACTAGGGAGACGTCATGATCTCGGCAGAGTGCATTTATCAAGCTCAGCTAGCAAACGAACACACCATCTCCCGGACTCTTGAACAAACCGGTCACCTGAATTTCCGAGCTGGCGAGGATCGCCGGATACCACCGTAGTTGGGCACCGACAGCTCGGCTCTTTGAATGGTGGCGTGACCAGTAGGGCGCTTTGTGAGGGGCAAGAAGCCGTTGAGATTGTCCAGCAAGAGGAGCAGGGAACCTTCGAAAGGAAATGATCAAATGTCGGTGAATTGGAGCGTCATGACTGGGGCGAAACTTACTTAGCAGCATATTCTCGATCCCAAAGGCCACTTGAACGTCGAGATGGAGACTTTATCATGTAATATTGGGCAGAAACGGAGGGACACTTGTTGTGGACTGAAACCGGGCCTGGAGGAAGTGGGCGATAGTAACCGCGCAAAAGCGGGGAGAGGTTGCCATGGCGTCCTTCGATTACATTCCTAGGTTGGGTGCGATTGACTCTTGACAACGACGTGAAAGGGAGAGGGTGAAAAGGATGCAGGAATGACGCCGACATCGACTGCATCGAAACAAAGGAGTCTCGAGAACGTTGATTAAACGGCACAGGCGAAAGCGCATCTCTGACATTACCCATCTCTGGTTAGGGAGCTGTGATCATGTCACCCGGTTCAGCAGAGGTGGTGGCTGTTCAGCCGATTCTTGAGGAGACCTCTGGGGGTCAGGAATGGGTGGATGGCACATCGGTGGCAGTTTGTTCCAGGACGGCCTGCGGTCCGGTTGGGCAGAAAGTGACCTCACTTCTCACCGTTCCCAGCATGCCGAAGTAGAAAGTACCAGGGCGGTTAATGGCTTCTTCTGCAGTCTATCTCTTCACCCGCATTCTTGTGATGGAACGGTGTATGACTCTGACACGATTATACACGGGGCCTGATCGAGGTTGGTGATGGGCAAACCTCGATCCACGCGATGTTGTCCATTTTGGTGTTGCGCAGCGCCCGAACAGAGTAACGGGTAAACGAGCCAGTTAACTTTAGCTTTCGCCTCACCTTCGGAAGCAAATGTGGACGGATCGACACGGGAGACTCTGTCTGTCCAGGAGGTTCGGTAGAGCTTTTGAGCCCACAGGCATGGCCCTGGCAGGAGGCGGTATGGTCAGCATCCAGATCCGCAAAGTACACCCACAGTTGGGCGGCGAGGTGTGCACCAAGAGAGTCTCATTTTACAGAGCTCCGGGATTGCTAAGTGAGGAAGTTGGTGAGCAGCCAGACTCGGTCAGAGCCCCCCTGCCATCGGACTGTTTTGTGGCGCAGGCGCAGCAATTGGAAATGAGGCGTCGCCCAAGATTTGAGGGTGGATAAGCTTCATGATTGGCAGGAGGATGGGGTTCAAAAAGTGGCTCAGTCGTCTGTTGCTTGCCAGCCCCAAAATAGGAGTGCCGTTGCTTGCACCTCTTCGGCTGCTGACACCATGTTTCTGGGTTTCATGTTTCTGGCGGATTGGAGGGACGGGTGCGGCGTGCCAGTTTCAGAGAGGAACACCCACCCTGGGACTAAAGGCTGTGGTAGGTCGTTGGCACGTTGTGGTCATCTGAGCAATTCACCTGCAAGAGATCAAGGAATCAAATCAAGGAGTCGCTGGTGTTGCTGGTCAACAGTCAACAGTTGATGCTCCCGTTGTCAACAGCGAGTTGCGGTGGCAAAAAGAAATGGGAAGGGAGACTGAACGGGGAGACTGAGCAATCGGCTGTCTGCTCCTCCCCCACTGATGCAGGAACGGCAGCTCCACGGGAAAGGCTCCTTAGACTGGGAATTTTCGCTGAGGGAAAATTGCAGTCTGGCAGCGGGAGCTGAGCTGGTTCAACTGTTTGGCCGCACCTAATGCGGGCCCCGGGGCACTTGCTGGCGCAAGTTGTCTTGTTTAGGGGGGGGACTTTGTCCAGGGACTTTGGATTGCGAGACTCTTCCCCCCAGCCTATTTGGAGTCTTATGGTCTTTTGGTTGTTTATCGTCCACCAGCAATTCCATCCCCATTCCGCGCGGTCAGTTGCAGCGTCGCACGTCATCCCTTTTCGGGCTCCCTGGCGACTGGCATCTCGTTCCCCCCTTGAGTCAGTGATTCTCGTGCCAGGGCTGCCCAATCACACACCAGAAAAGAAAGAAAAAAACAATTCCACCTTACCTAGTTTCCTGTTCCATTGTATCGTCTAGTAGTCCGTCGGCCATGATCCTGGTCATCCCAGCCCAAGGGTGACGGGCGTGCTACTTGCGTCCGCGCATTGGTGCAGTGTGCTGCCTGGCCCGTTTGGCAATTCTCTCTGTTCCATAGCCTTCTCTTGCTTCCCATCCCCCTTCCCATCCTTGACGATTGACCCATTCGGTTTCTGTGCCAAACTGCCAGACACCCTCCCCCATCTCCGCCTTATTTACGGATACTGCCGTGTGTTACTCTACAGTGACATTCAGTCCACTGTCCTCGTCATCTGAGTCACGACTGGGAAGGCTTAGTTCTAGTTGCCTGATACTAAGCTGTCAAAAGTGAGGAGCCTATTGCATCTGCCTGAATGCCGTACCAGGCTTCGACGCCCAAGCCTACATTCAATGTGACTCCCTCTGTCATTATTGACCTTTCTATAAAGTGTCCCGAACGTCCTGGTCCTCTTCCCTCACACTCCTCTTATCATCAACATCCTACAAGACCAACGCCTGCAATTTCATCAAACCTTTCTGTGACAAAATCCCTCGACCCCCTTTACGACGTTCTTCGGATCCCGCCCCCATCGCCCATAACTAGTATCACCATCACCACTTTTAGAACCTCGCCACGAACCCCAAGACCATCCTTCTAGACCTGCTCATCAAACCATTAAATCCCATTCAGCTTCCTCCTAATCTTCTATATATCCGACAAACCCGAAAGTCCTCTTCAGCAACAATATACATCTGTCGGCCTGCAAAGTCCGATCCCTCGTCCACACAATGCCTCACTACCACAGCTCCTCAGGCTCCAGCAGCGGCGGCGAGAGAGTCTATCACAACTCAAGGCGAGAGGCCCGAGACCGCAAAGACCCTCGACCTGTTCCAAAACGTGAAGTTATCGTCATTCATCACCACACTATTACCCGTGATGATCCCATACGGACATCGGGCATGAGTCACAACAGATGGAAGTAAGGCTGGTCGCCCGGACTTCCATTATTCACGCAACCTCTGTACGAAATTTTCGGGCAATTGAGCATAAGGAACGGAGATACCAAAGCAAGGGAGTTTTCATGGATTGGGCATTGGATATTACTGTGGCACGCCGGGAGTTGAACCCGATTTTGTCTTTTTACCAATTTGACATACGAAGAAGCATCACTGTGGAAAGAGCATGGGCAGACTGGCACACAAGCGTTTTCATTTCATTTTACTTTCCCTTTGTCAACCCTGGATCAAGGACGGATATGCATGGATTGTACTACTTCTGAGGTCCTGGCTACTGTCCCAGCCTCATGTTTCCGACTATTTCCAAACCATCTTGAATGGCCTGTCACAACAAACTCTCAGATAGACACAGAAAGAGAAGGACGCGAGTCTTGTGTGTACCAGCAGCTCCTATTGATAGTTTAGCTTTCGGGAGGTTGGTCAGTTATCGATTGTGGTATCGCAGCCTATCGATACTTTGATGGATCTAAATTTATCCCTGAAAGGGCAAATTCAAAAATTACCATGAAGCTTTTTTCCCCCTTTCCCCTAATGACCATTCCATTGTCTCTGTGTCTGGTGATCTTTTCAACTTCATCTGAATGTCTCGTTCTCTTGCGATGTCTCGGTGCCCGGTACCATAGTCACTTCACCCATAACTATTTCCTACCCAGAAGAGTCGATCAACAAACGGAGGCATTTGCTGGGCCATGAGATCGCCCGTACGGTGCGTCCAATGATGGTGGAACTGGTGTGATCTACACAGCCTCGGAGAGAGGGCCCTCCCCAATCAAGCGTGACGTTGGAGGCGGCGGCTTAGCAAGTTCAACTGAGGATTAGCTGCGGACGAAACAGTGGGGCAGCAGACGGGCCGGCTCTCTCCCAACTTGTCGGTTTGGGCTCATTAGGCCTGTCAGAAGCCCCTGCAATTTTTGAGATTCTTGATTCCTTCGGGTACTGCGATGTCCTCGGTAGATTTCGTCCCTTCAAGTCACTCCGGGCCAAAAAGGGTTCCTTCTCCCTTGGCGGAACTTTTGATACCTGGAAGTTCATGGGTGTCATCGCTCATTGTCCGGAGAATGGAGCATTTCTTATCATCGCGCTGCCGGAAGGACAGGTGGTGTTACGCCAGTCTTTTTCGTCTGCAAATTCATCCACAATGAAGCGCGATGCAGTAGTCTGGCATCTCCCATCGACTACTACTGCATGCCACGGCAATTATCTGCCGAAACCCTTCTTTCCTGGGATCACCAGCCGTGTTTCGTCATGCATCACGCGCATCTATCATTTCGCTGCCCGCCGAAGTACTGTGCATGCATAAAACCATTCCGACTCGCTATCTGCTGAAGAACCCAAAGTCTTCTCTTGTTGATTTGACGGACCTGGCAGCACTTGTTGGTTCTGCCACGTTGACCATCCCGATTCATCGTCTTCCACCGTCGGGTCAATGTCAGGGCCAGATCTATGAGCCCACCAACTGCACATCATCGTTGGTATTGCGACGACACACTTTCCCCCAATCTTTGCCATGTGCTGTAAACCTGTGATGTCCTTTCCCCTCCCCTGGGGCTGAGCCCCCCTGACAAAAAGTCCTATTCCGTCAATGAATATTTTCCACGTCGCCAAAAAAGACATATCCTTCGCCCGACCCTCCCGAAAAATCCTGGTGTCTTGTACCAGACGAGCAAGAGAAGGAACGGTGCTGCTGGATCTCCGTGGGGTTAGGGTGGCGATGCAATAAGAACAGCAGTGCAGAAAAGAGCTTCAACCGGTGAGCCCTCTTTTGAACGGCTGCATGAGATTTGTCTCCAAAGGCTTTCGACCAATCATTTGGGTTTTTACCGATCTAAAATTTCAATGGCAGGCTATTTCCTCTAAACACGTTATCTGATGATGACGTGAAGCATTAAGGTATGCTGGTTCAGTGTACTCTGCCACTAACACTACCTACAAAGCACTTTCGAAACAAAGTCAGACTGGGGGTGGCTAAAATGTGTGCAGTACAGCCACTGGCTGCGTCGCTGGTTTTTCTTCGTGTGCTCGACTCAATGTCTAGATTCTTTCACACTCTTTGTTGTCCCGTTTCGCAAGATCCGATCCACTTGGTGGTTCTAGACTCATTGATAACGTCTGATATCTGACGTGAGAAGGATTTTTCCGTCACGACCATATCTCTCGGCCCTATTTTCATGCAGGGAAATGCAGCCACCCGTACCTATGCAAAGGGGGCCTTGTTTCACGACGATCACCATGGGCCAACCCTCGATGGAAGGGATTGGAGTGTCCTCCCCTGCATCCCTCGTTTTTGATCATTTTCTGAACCAACAGGGCTCCACGTTTTGGTTCTACAGTCTCCGATTTAACACTGAACTTGATCGATGATAGGTTGATTTTTATACCAAGACCATCGGCTTCCTCAACCGCCGTGTCGCATCGGACCTTTGAGGCTTCCCCCTCCCGACCTCTCCTCGAACTACATTCCTCTTGGCTCACCGCAGTCCACTTGAGAGGTCATTCTTAAAAGGGTGCTGTCCGACCCTTCGGACAATCGTTCTCTCACAAGGGCCAACTCTGTCATATACTCTCCGGGAAAGGAAAACAGCTGAGGTATTGCCTGCCGACACCGACCTACCTCTCCTCCTCTTCCCCCGCCATTCTTCAATCCACCTCACCGGCCCGTCCATTGAGATAATCATTCTGATATTGGGTTGTCTAGTGTCACTGACTTGGAGCAAGTGGCTTTGAGTTCCAAATCGTCACCATGGCCCCAATTGCTGCTGTTCTCTGCGGCAAACAGCCACCTCTTGCTCAATTCATGATCAAGAATCTTGCACAAAAGATTGAGTGTGAGTTTTAGCTTTCAAAAGTTCATGTTATCAATCTACACGATCACCACTGACCGAGCCTTATAGTGGTGATGGTCTGCACCAGCGTCGACAGCGCAGTGTCTGAGATCCCCGCTCTTCTCAAGGGCGAATCCGTCACCCCATCCTCCGGCCTGGGGAGTAACGCCGAAGGCGCGGGACGCTCCGACGTCTCTCTCATCATCGTGGGCGGAGGATATTCCCCAGCCGATCTTGAAGCAATCCGCTCCGCAGTCGATGCCGTCAAGCCCCTGGCTTTCTTTGTTGCTGACACCAGCAAGAGCCCACCTGGCGCCACGGGCCCGCCTCCCCCAGATGTCATCAAGAAACGAATAATGGATTGCATTGAGGGCCAGGAGAAAGGCGAGGGAGAGTTTGCTCCTGGTGTCTACATGTACTGAACTCTCGGACAGAAAGGGACAGGGGCGAGCCGAGGATGTGGCCCTCCGCCATGGGGCCTACCTTGGCCTTTGAGGTCCAACATTGACCGTTTAAGTGTCCGGTGGCGAATGTTTTGACGACGACTTACCGCTTACCAGTGTAAGAAGCTCGATCCCACCAAGGTATTTGGTATAGGACCAATGACATCTACCATACCCTCATTTAGGTGAGGCTCCAGAACCCAATTGATTGATTCTCTTGAGTGGTGGGTGTCGAGTTCCTGACTAGGTGGTACTGTGACTGCATTTCAAAACTGCCCGATCTGGAAACCTCGCAAGAATTTCCATTTCGATGCAACAACAAATCACAAATGATTGGTCTTCTAGGTTTTGGCTCTTCAATTAGCGGGAGAAATCATGCCACGGGACCACACATTAGAAAGATTAGCTTATCCAGCGCATTCAAGGTCTGTAAAAATGGACCATTAGCAATGCCGATCAGGACCCGTGCTGGAAATACCATAATGAAAGTCTGGTCGTTGGTGATTCATGCTTACCATACAAGGGACTATTCTATATTTGGGAGAGTCCAACAAGCCCCCTCATGTTGAGTTGAAGAATGTTGCAATATATCCTCTAAGGGGAGGGCAGTTTCGGGAACGACTGTACCTGAAGGTGAGAGACCATGCACCTTTTTAACGCTGGAGCTCAGATTAGTTATGACAGATGACCATAACCTTCTAAGCACCAACTACCGCCTTGTTCACCCCTTTGACGCTTCCAAACCCGGAGCTATCTCCCTGGCAATATCGTTCGTCCGGAACTCCGAAGACCTTTGCGAGCCCGACGAGACCACGATTTTCTGTGGTCGTCGCTGTTGATTTCAAGATCTAGACCACACACCCAAGTGATACGTACAAGGAAAGAACTCAGGGCTTAAAATGAGCCTACGCCCAGAGGACCCGTAAGAGCACACGGGACCCGAAAGGGCAATCTAAAGAGCGTTTGCTTGGGAGCCGAAAAGAGCCCAAAACGGCCTCCCAAGGAATGAGCACAGATCTAGAACGAGCATGCTCAGGTAATCGAAAAGGAACCCCAGAGTCAAGCAGAAACGTGGAGTAGGGACGAAGCGCGGCGCAAGAACAGCAATGGCGTGCAAATAGCCAGAGAAGTCGACGATTCGAGCCAAACCGCCATGGCACGGCGTTCTACGCTGTCTTATACTGTACATAGCCATAGCTGAGCCGCCTTCCCTAAGCTACTGCACCTCTCTCCGACGACTCTATGGAAGAACGACAGCTTGGGGTGCGTATAGCGCTTTGGCTCATTTATCTTCCAATTTTACGGTGGCAAGGGAGCACAGACGTTACCCATGGATACGGAGTCCGGCTGGCTCGGCCCTAACTGCAGCCCGCCACTGCCTCAGCCAATTTCGTGGACGAAGGACGACTTCATCTTCATCCTGGAGCGGTATCGGACCCAGTTCACGTGCTGCCTGTAACCTACGAAAGCAGGTGAGACTCCATGTTTCTATTGTTTTGTGGACATTACACTCATGCTCTTATAATCTAATATCCTCATATTTTCATGCACCGATATCGTTTCAGAGTGCTGAAGAGCAAAATAGCCCATCTGTGTTCAATCGAATACGATCAAATCAGCTCCGCACTGTCTTACCACCCCTCAAAGACACTCACGACAACTTCACGCTTCCCTCACGACGCCTTTGCCCTTTCCATCCGTCTCCTCTTGCCCCCACGACGCCTGTCTCATTCATCTGCCTGCACTCCCGGAGTCGTCTGACCGCACTCCTGGAGGGTAAATGCTAAGATATAATATCCTAGGCATTTCATGTGAGACTTGTTTTTCGTGAGAAATGGGCCAAATTCGGTCATCCGCAGAAATGGCCCTGGGTTTGACTTTCCCGATGATTTTGCTTTGGCGTTCAGGGTTCCTGATACATGACATATTCCTCGCCGAATGTCGCCAACGTTAAGAAAACCTCGTCCCTATCCTGCGACACCAGGAGACGTCTAGAATGTCAGCTTCCGGAGGTAGGTCTTCTGAATGGGATATGAGCGCTTACGTGAAATTCCCATTAGAGTCGCAGTGATCTGGAAACTGACAAATCCACGCAGCCATCTGTCCAGATTCCTGCATTCGGATATTGCTGCCTTGCCTAACCCGTGCACATGGCTTAACTTCCAAGATTGCCATGACCTGGTTGTCGGGAAGACGACCTAGAAATCCATCCACTCTTGCTTCGTATCCTTTTCCGTTTCTTTTGTTTCCAAGTTGGAATGATTTTCTCTCAAAACTCCAATCCGCCTTTGGGACAAAATGGAATATGACCGCGTTTAGAAAAGAAACTAACGCAACATTGACAATCTGCTCGTCGTCGGCAGAAGGTTGTTGGTTCTTTGTGTCGTTGCTGATCGGAGGTACCGAATCCGGAATGTCAGTTCTGACAGATTGTTGGGTGACCGATGGCAAACTATCGCTGTGGAGAGAGAAGGAGTTCAGCTTTTTCTGAACAGGTGTCAAGAGATTACGTGTGATTATCCGGCTTGGAGACTTCACAGCATTTCGTAGCAGGTCGTTGAATCTGGATCTCGTCCGATGTGCGATTGGAGAAAACTTTGGCATAAAATTCTCATGTTCCGGGTATTTCGTCACCTTCACTTGTTGGTATCGGACTAAGGAAAATGTCCCGAGGTTAGGAAACGCGATCTCGAGATCATCAAGAGACGTCTCCAGGGAATCCAGATAAAGTGTCCACGGCGGAAAAGAGGCAAGAAGACGGATCGCCTCCAAGTAACGCTCGTCTCTGAGCCAAGTTCGTCGCGTATCTTCGTCGGCCAAATCCTTGGCTTTTTTTTCGGTCCATAGGACCCGGAGGTGTAGAAATTGCTTATAGCGAATCTTAGACGCTGACACAAACTGATCTAGGTCGAAAATGGAACCTCCGACCCGCTTGTGTGGTGTGGCATACTGATACCACTCATCAGGAGTCTCGGGTAGGGGTGCATTCTCGTCATGACCCCGGCTCGAGGTCCATGGCAGAAGAATCCATGAGAGGCTACTGCGAGATTGGCGTCTAGCTACAAAGTATCTCCCGTGAGTTGGAGTTGTTGCACCCAAAAACCGCGGGCTGCCGCGCCAAGACTTGCCCCTGCCAACAACAAACACCCCACCAACACAACGAAATTCTCCATCTCCCAACTCGCCATATCCGGCCAAATCTCTCTTATACCTGGCAATGAAACATCAACACTGGACAATCCACCTATTCCGCCGTGCTCTCTCCTCAATTTCGGCCGGTCGTGGTAAGCGCGAATCCGCAACAATGAACGAAGACCATCCCTATCTCCATGTCGCCTCTTTGCTTCGGAAGATTCATCGTCATCGTGGACCATATCTTAGCCCGGATGATCTGGAGAGTCTCGGCATTAAGGTGTCCGGCATGGATATCAAAACCGGGGCACCAACGGACTCGGGACAACAATTCTGCACTCTGTATCCAAGCAAAAAATTTGACAAGCTCTTTGAGAAAGTATCAGCCAAACATTTTCAAGATTTAGACGAGGGGTGTGTCTACAGTACAGCGTTTGGGATTGGAACAGAGCTGAATCACTGTTTACGAGAAATGGGAGTGTTTTATTGCTGGGACCCCTCAGAACGGATCATTGCGTACTGCGTTCGATCGTGAGTGTCCAGCTTTTCGATAAATGACTTATACTTATGTCCTCGGAACAGAAGGAACAATTCAATAGTCGAGCAACGGCTGGGTAATGGTGGCAGGTACCAGGGAGAGCCTGAGTTTCAAGCCAGAAACATTTTCGAACCGTACAGAAAGTCCATTCCTCATCGAGGATGCTCCGTATTCGATACAGCTGTTTCAGACGAACGGTTGCGGAAGAGTGAAGTGTTCTGCGCCGCCGGTTTGATGGCAGCAAGGTTAGGAAATGCCGACAAGACGGGTGACCGCATTGTGCCTGTAGGCATCTACCCCGGCAACCGACTTGATACTAATTATGGTGAAAGGTGTTCATTTACTCTTTCTCCGGCTACCAGGCTCGTGTGATTCAAGCACATTACGAACATCCTCGCTTCATCATCCGGAAAACAGAAAATATTGAGTTTGAAGATGGGTCAGCCGACGACTTCAAACTAATGCTGCGGTGGATGATGAACATTCCAAAAGGGGATGTCAAGATGCCTCATGGAGAATCGAAATGAAGTTATGTAGGAATCATTGGGCGGACCTGAGGATGCTACAACATGGTGGTGGTGCTTCTAATCGAGTTCTCCATAGAATGGTCCCGTCAGACATGCCGTGTCCTGACAAAATTAACCTACGACAGTCGCGCTCCAGGGGCACTGTTTCTCAGGGAAAAGGGACAGGACGACACACCTGTACAGATACACTCACCGTTCAGGCCCTGACTGCAGGAGGCAAGCACGGAGTCTTGTATGCTAGACGCCAGATTGTTCGCCGAACACAGAAGTCTCGCCCTACCTGATGGCTCTCATTGCTTGCCTCGGTTCACTTTCTAAGCTACTACCATGAAATAAACTTTGCTTGGTGAACACAAAAAGAAATGTGAGCCCGTCCGCAGGCTTCCCAGAGTCTTGGCGAAGATGTAACCTGATTGACGGCGATAGGGCGACTTGAGCATCATACTCACGGTTACGACCCCCTTCCCCCCAATCCCAGCACGGAATAAAGCAGGATTTTGTCAACACCCCGGTAATTTTCGATCGGAATAGCAGCAACGAACAGAGACATGGCAAGAGAATATTTCTGAGTCTTTCATCAATCACGCTCTGCGAGGCATGGGGAGTGTGTGCGTGGTGTGTTCGAAGTACGCAGGCGCTTTCCATGTTCGATCGTCTAGGGCTGGATCATTCGCCAGAAGGATTCGCGTATCTTGGATTGATTTATACTTGGAGATCAACCCGGAAAACTCCTCGACAAGAGTAGCCACATCTTTAGCACCGACATCCGGCTCTTCACCAAAATAAACCAGCCCTATTTTTGCGTGGCGATAAACTTTAGGCATGAAAAATACACGACGGCTTCATGAATCGTCATGAAATTTGATTGATGTACACCGCGCTAGCCCAGAGTGACCTGTATCAATCTGGATGCTGTGCTCTTTTGAAGACCGCGTGGAGATTGATGGTTATGTCGAGAGATCTACCATTTGCAGAGAATTGACACCATGTCGTCAAGATCGCCCTAGACATAAGAAACTGCTTCATACCCTGGTTGATGCTCCAGTTCTGCGGTGAAGACTCGAATGGAGACAAATTCATCTCCTATGCCTGGTGCCATTTCTACAGCCCAGCAGCACTGACTGCACAGAAAGTCGACGGGAAGAATTACCGAGCAGTTCACGAGGGCAAGACTGTGGCCTGTCTTATCAGTGCGCAGCGAGTCTCGCTGCATATGGCCTGGCCAATATCGGTTGCATCTGTTTCAAGTTGTGGTTGCAGTTCGGTATAGCGCCTCCCAGAGAAACCCCATTGCGGGCTCTGCCACACGATATCGAGATGGGACCTCCACTGGAATTGTTTGTCAGGACTCTTGAGCAGTCATGGTCGTAAGGCCCCCTCCCCCTCCCCCGCGGGCCCACGGTAACATTGGAAGTCAGCATTTCAATTTCAGTTCGAACAAATCGGGCCATAAGACCCAAAATTTGCCCTACCGTGCTGAGGCAGGCCATTCAGGACTCTGTTGCCTATCAAGCTGGTTCTGATCAAACTCGAAATGTCCAGCTCGAGTGTCTAGGTCTCTTGCAGTATGCTCCTGCCTTCCCTGCAATATCCATATTTGCTTCAGGTGCCTGTCGCCGCCATTGAGCCAGCTCGACCGCGCCAACACCCCTTCCATTGATACGGACACATGTTGCTATTGATAAGGTGGCTTTGGCGGCGACGTCCTTCCAATGATTGATTGGGGAAGGAGGTTTCGATCTCTCCTTGTTCAACGCAGCCTTACTGGAACCGATGAGTATGTCGGTTGTTTGTGTGTCATCGGACGCTGCCCGCCTTGCCACTTGGTCTCGTACATCTCATGTGACTTGTCGTACAACGGCCTTGGCAAAATCAGTCAATTTTTATTCCCTGTCTGCGAACTCAGCTTCTCTTCCAACTCGGTAGTGACCGAGCCTTGGATCCGCTCGCACATCCCTCAAGTCCAATCAACACACGCAGCCTAGTCTTGGGTTTGGAGATAGGTACCCGCCGAAAACATGATTCTCTATTGTACGAGGCTGCCAAAGGTAAGCGGCGTATAGGAATGATCTATGGTAAGATATCCTCCCACTTCAAATATATAAACATCCTTTCATCCTGGACCGATGACAACTTTCTCTTATCCAGAAATCAGAACTTTGAGAGTCAAACGATCCTCTTTCCCTTCAGCAAGCTTTTTCATTGTCAGTGATTCAACCCTCCACAATGCCTGGCATCACCGTCCAACCTATCAGTCCCTCCAAGCCCGAATTCGGAGCTCTCCTTCATAATGTCGACTTGGACAATTTCTCGGATGTAGACTTCGACATTCTCCGTGATGCTCTGTACACCCATAGCGTCATCTGCATCAAATCACAATCGAACCTCACTCCCAAGGGACAAGCTGAGCTTACCCGCCGCTTTGATCCTCAAGCAATGTCATACGGCCATGGCAAAACCATCGATGCCAAGCGTTCAATTCTCCACCCTGATCTGAAAACCGTCCCTCACCAGCCCGAGGTCCAGGTGATTGGAAATGGTTTTGTCCCCGAATACGAAGGCTTGAAGAACATCACTCTCAAGCACCCTCATCATCGAACATTCCACCAAACCTTCATTCCTGATGAGCAAGACCTTGACTTCACCCGCTTCTATCGCTGGCACATTGACGCCGCCTTGTACGGCGGCCTTCACCCACCATTGGTCACCACTCTTCTCGCAGTCAAGGTCCCAGCAGGCAGAACCCAGACCCTCCTCTACGATGATGGAAGCAACGATACTCTCCCCGTCCCTCTTGGCACCACGGCTTTCGTATCCGGCTACACCATGTTTGACAACCTCACCCGGGAGCAGAAGGAGTTCGTAATGACCTCCAAGATTGAATACGCTCCGCACCCTTATGTCTGGATCTCGACTGCAAAGTCTCGCCCAGATGGCCTCGGCATGGTCTCCGAAGGCAAAGAAGTCCCCATCGAAAACCTTCCGCCTATTGGGGACCCATCCGATATCCAGATCCTCCCCATGGCATGGCGCAATCCGGTCACGGGTAAATTTGCCTTACAGATCCACCCCTCCGTGGTGCGCAAGATCCACCTACGCGACGGCGGTGTGATTGACGACTTGGCCCGGGTCAGGGAGATCGTCCATGACCTACAACGACCCGGAATCGCCCCTGAACTTGTCTACGCCCATGATTGGGAAGAAGGTGATTTGGTTCTGTTCAACAACCATGGCGTCTTGCACAGTGTCGTTGGTGCCTTTGGCGAGGGAGAAGTCAGGTTGTTCCGCCAATGCAACTTGGCCGCGAGCCGACCCCCTGTTGGGCCGGAATAAGTTGTTGCCGCTTGATTGCACAATTCCAGCTTTTGATTCTGGAGCTTGGTTGTGGCTTGTTTCGAGTTCTTGCGTGAGCGATATGTTGGGTCCAGCATGAGTAGAGCCCATATAGATAGACAGAACTCTTCTTCTAGTTTTCCAGCCAGCTCTGCGTTCTGAACGATATGAGACAGGGAATAAATGAAGCAATTTCGACATACTCCATACTCCTTTTATTACATTTATCTTCGTTACACTCTAATCTTCCAAGATCAGTGACAGCGGAAACCGCTCCTTAGCCAGGGCAGCCTGTATATTTCTGGACCCTGATTAAATGGACCAAAGGGATTTGACGATCCTGATACGATCGGCAAAAGAAGTATGTGAGTTACTACAGACGGAATTGGACCGACTTCAACTCTCTATTCTGGTGACGGGCTTTGATTAACGACACGATTGGCACACTAACGGCTCGATCATAGATTGCAGGCAAGGCAGAAACTCCGCTTGGGGGGTATATTTGGCTCCCAGCACGAATGGAGCGTACGTCGAAAGAATTTCCGAGATTAGAAAATTGTTCGAGTCCACAAATCATGAGCCACGTCCGTGTATGACCATCAGTACCGAATGGGGAGGATTTGGCGACGAACTATCGGTCTTTCAGACCACGGAATTTGATGACGCAGTCGACGAGTCTTCTATTAATCTTGGTGGTCCACGCTTTGAAAAGCTCATTTCTGGAAGTACCTGGGGGAAATCCTACGCAGAGCAATCTTTGGGTGGATGGAACGAGCATCCCCGAAAGGACAAAAGTCATTCGGCATGGATACTGCGGTGGACTCATTCTTATCAAAAGCTGCTCTTGGGAATGCGTTGGATTGCCAGAACATGTCCACGATTGATACGAAAATCATCCAAGTCCTGGCAAGCACTGTTGGGAGAAGATCTGCAATCCCCGGAATGTCTCTGCCGAAGAAGCCAGCCGTAACTCTCAGTAGGAGAGGAAATAGCTAGGAATCAGCACGCTCATTTTAGATCAAGATAAGATGTGCTCAAGTACAAGTAAAGACTTTCATGGGGGACTTGGAAATGGCGAGGTAATTGATATCGGTTGGACGACCCACTTGTTGAACCCTTCCCTGAGTTCGTGGAGATCATGCGGAGGAGATTGGCATGCAAGGCGATGCACAGATACGGTTCGGACTGGCAAAAGATGAAAGTGGTGTTGGCCCGGCTTTGGCTGCTGTGACGGCGGCACGAAGTGGATACAATAGTCCAAGGAGGTGAGCCAGGAGCCCACTGTTGGGGTGCCTTTGGAAAGAGGTCTTGGTGTAGTTGAGGCATCAGCGCTGAGATAAGTTGTCTGCCACCGACACAGACTTGTAGGGACAAAACATCCGAGGGTCTCGCGAGGGCGAGACTTAGCCACCTTCGTATCTGATAGAGGTTCCTGCGAAGAGTCCAAATCGCAAAATTTCGAAGGCATACGATGGTATCCTTGACATTCGATCCAAACCAAGGAGGAATATGACGTTGTCCCTCGGAAATATGGTCTTTTTGGGCAAGCATATCTTCCTCAAATTGACGTTCGTTTCGTTCCCAACACTAACCGTGGACCTATAACTTTCAGATACCACCGTCCACAGATGGCAAAGACTAGAGAGGCGTTCAAAAACAAATTCACGACTTTGTTGGCCGTTGTCCCCCCGAAATTTTACCTCTGGCAGCCTCATATTCTACCTTTAGTCAGCAGATCAGATCTAGAACGCCCAAGACTCGTAGGGGGCCCTTGAAAGCCGCCGGTGATCAGGCCCACTCCGCATTTAGCTAGTTGAAGGTTCATGACAAATCTCCCTTTTCAACTGTGATACTGCTTGCCCCACGTTGCATCTCCCACAAGAGGGCTAGCAAAATCACAGTCCAAAAAGCACGGTGAATCACGGCTTTCGACATTGGCCGTGTCCAGGACAACAGAGACGCACTCAACGAAGCCTTCGGATAAAGCGGATATGCCTCTCCGCGACCACTGAGCCTATTGGAAAGGTGCCGTATCGTGCATCGTATTTCGTATGAGGAAGGATATTCTGGAAAATATGTAACAATAAACGAATGTGGGACACAGACGGCTAAGAGATAACCCCGGATCAAGGCTCGATCCCCACATTTCCACTATGACGTGGATGATATCCTGGCATGTCTTACCTTATCTCAAGTGATTGGAATATATACCTTGCTCCCACTGGGAAAGTCAGAAGTAGGTATGTGAAAAAGCGTAGGGACAAGTTGAAGCAATTCATACCGAATCCACATTGAACCAACCGACCCGAACATGACTCAAAACGGCTCTGGTAGTCCTCAATATGAGCTCTACTATAATCCTTTCTCAATCTGCTCGCTCATGGTTCTATTGACATTGCGCTTGAAAGGCGATCCAAAATCCCTTTCTGACGCCGTCGAACCGGCGGAAAAAGAAATCGACATCTATACCGGCGAGCAGATGACGGAAGAGTTTTTGGAGAAGAATTGGAAAGGCCAGGTAGGGACAAAAACCTTTTCGAAACGAAACAGAATAACCATTCCGAGAACTGACAAGACTGCTGCTCGTATTTGTCCAGGTTCCTGTTCTGCTCTCCCCGTCTCTCTCCGTCCAGCTTACGGACAGTCTCGACATCACCAATTACCTGGGTGAGAAGTACCCTGGCCTGGCGCCTAGTGCACACAAAGAAACCATTAAAGCCCTCTTGGACGAACTTCACAATGTCAAGTATATCACGTTGTCGTTCAAGGCAGAGGAGCGCCGCGCCGAAGCTATCATCAACGCAATTCAGACCTTAGTCGCTGAACCGACTTCTTCGGAGAAGTACAAGGCTGCGTTGAACAAGAAGCTCCAATAGTAATGGGCCCCCTTTTCCTTGCCTTCAACAAATTCTGTCCCGATCAGCACTCTCGATTTCCCCGATATCTATGAGTTCTTTTTGCTAATACCAATCGGCAAGTCTCTTGAATACGTACGGAGCCAACCCACATTCACCCGAGGAGACAGCCAAAGAAGAGAACAAATCGCGCATCTACCTGGGGAAAATCAGCAAAATAATCGTGAGCAACGGTGGGAAGCCTTCGAGCGACGGACGGGTCTGGATTTTCGGCGAGGCTACTGGCCCCACGGCATTGGATGCTCACACAATCGTGTTCATTGCACGCCTTCTCGACGCGGGTCGTGCAAATTTGATCGGCGACGACATGCTTCAATGGGGTAAGAAGCATTTGGAATCAAAGGAGTGGCAGGGGATCGTGCAGGGCCGACCTACCTTGCATAATCTGTGGGAGAAACAGCAAAAAGAGAAGGCGTGAGCTTTTGGCTGGTACTTCCCTATCTTGTCCTATTCAGGACGAGCAAGTTGGGATAGGATTGCGATGTGGCACTTTCGACGCCCTGGAAATCTTCAGCATTTACTTCTGGACTTTTTCTGGACCTAGATCCATCTGCTTTAGACTTTCTTATGGTCTGTGAAACTTCACTAAAGCTGAACCAATTTTGATCACCCAGCTTTCAGATGTTCGAAGCAATTCAGGGCACAGACACGTTGCCTTTAGGCTTTCAGGCCCCCATTCAGCCTTGTCCTTTGCCTAGCCTTTGAGCTAGTTAGGTTGTCACAACGACCAGATGGCGGGGGAGGCCTTGCAGTAGCGTCAACCTTCCAGCTTAAATGTACGGGAAGAGGCTATGCTGTGGCGCATGTCCGGATTTCTCCTAGTGATGAATGGTGCACTCTTGGAATACCCTATTCCTTCGGACCGAGAACTCGGGATTTTCTTTTCTTTTCCTTTTTTTGTTTTGAAAGTTATGAGCTGGGGGCGAGTGATGAAATACGTGAGAGAAAGGAAGGCACGGGAGACGAGAGAGGGCGGTACTTTTCTCAGCCTTTGGCCGAGAAGAGCCAGTTGAGTGCCAGCAATCTGGCTCCTTGCCTCGAGTTAGAACAGAATGGGAATGGTAGTAGGGTGAGAGATAGGAAATATGTATCATGATGACTGGCTCGCTGAAACTTTCGCTAGAACCGCTGGGCGCTGGCAAAATGTCTTTGTAGACCAGAGCCTTGGGACATCGGAATTCGACAATTGAGCCAAAGCTACATTCAACGGCAACCAGTGCCACACAAAAGTCGTTACAAGCCAACACCAAAAACTCCCGTCGCCTGGTTCCAGATTCCTCCTCGTTCGTCATAAGATGTCGACCCTAGGGGCAATGATCCGCGGGCAATAATCTGATTTCAACCAGATCTCCATAAATCTTGACATTTGCGCGAAAACGTGACCCATCCAATGTAATTGATCAGTGGTGTTGGTATATCAATTCTCGGTGGTGCAAGTTGAGTCGCGCTTACGTCCACAATTCGGACAGTACTCATTGTTTGCTATGCTGTGAGGACCATCTCCGCAGTTACCGCAAAACCACTTTTCAGGACGTGATCTCGTCCCCTTAGGAAGAGAAGACAGATCTGGAGGATCCCAGACTATTTTCGGCAAGTCGTAGCAGGTGCTTTGATGTCGCTTCACTGGTTTCTCCTCGAAAGAGTCCGATGGTAGCCATTCATCATGAGGGTGGTTGGTTGGCGAAGTGTGCCCCTTGTAGCTGTGGCCGAAACTGCGACCCAAGGCGTCAGTGCCTTTAGCATGGACAACCACTGGCCCGGACTTACCACATGATCGGCTGGGTACTTAGTGATGCTCTGATACTGTAATAATGTGGGTGACGCTCAGGAATTCGACGGAGAATTGAAATATAAGTTGAAATCAGCTGAGAACCGTGGACCGACTCTATTTATCTCCCAATTCAGAGATCCTCCTTCTCCGAGACCGCTGAGGAAATTGACCTCACCAACACAAATCTCTGAGGTACAAGGGAGGCTGTGTGAAATGTAATGAAGAGACGTTAAGTGACTTAGCTTCGTTTTTGAGACTTTCTCAGCCAGTAGAATGCGTTTTCCTGGCTGGAATCGACTATGCATTCTCTCGTTCCCGGGGCCAAATGGTGGCGCAGGATAGAATGTGGAAAGAAAAGTGATAAAGGCGACGACATAGCTTGCTAGACGGATCCACATGAGACAGCAAAAAAGGAGAGAGAGAGGGAGGGAGAGAGGCCTCTGCTAGGGCGATTGGAGTGGCCTTTGCCTTTTGCATCGGCAACGACGGATCAGAAGGCTGAAACAAATTTTCTCAAATCCGTCATCGAATTTAAAAATTCCCATCAAACCATTGGCGCACGCTGCCAGGGTACAGACAATTGATTTCTTTTGATCCGTATATTTTTTCGCCAGGAAAAGGAAAAAGCGCATCACATGAGTCATGCAGCATGCGAGTCTTTTCAATCCTCGACTCTGATCCTGTCGGACAAGATAGAGTTACGCGAGGCACCAGGTTAAAGGGCTTTTCGAGTCCATGCCGTGCATGTCCGCCTTTTTAAGGCCGCACAGGCAACCGCCTAGCACAGAACACATGACAAAACATCATAACGTACCAGCGATCGGGAAAACACAGCCATTGATAGTATAGTGGGCAAACATGAACACTGCCTCATGAAAGGCTTGCACGATGCGATTGCCGAAAATCAAAGTCCGCGGTCGTGGATTTGCTAGACGATGTGCAACGGGGCGCCGACCGTGTTAGTGGTTAATGAAATCATCACGGATGGCCCGATGCAATCTGCTCGTCATGGACGACAGCTGATTGATGCATTTATGGAGTTGAGAATCTGTGGGAGGCTGGAGGAGTGGGAGATGCAAGCCACATTGTGAATGGCGGTAGGTGGACAGGTGGACGGATGTACGGGCGTTGTTGATGGTTGCGAGTCGGAAATGGGTCATCGTAAGAAGCTGTCTTGATTCTGTCTGGCCTCTTGGTCCAAACATCTTGGTTTCCGTCCGTTTACGCGATCTGCAATTTCTTCGTAGGAAAGATGCAGAGTCAAGGAGGGGAAGGAATAAGCCAAAAGGAAATAAATCGGCCGCCCTGTGTAGACCGCTGTTGATTGGCCATCTATCCTCTCCCGTCATTGGCAGACATGGAGTTGCCATAGCACACTAAAGGGAGCCAACTCCCGAAGCATACATTTCGATATGTGTGCCCATGCCCCAGATACTTCTGTTCCAAGGACCGAATGAGGAGCCTGGTGCTGCATCATGTCGGAGTTCGAGATTGAGTGGGTCAAGAGTGTCCAGAGAGAATACATCGGGTCCATAGAAGGCGCATAAGGATTCGTCCTCATGCTTGTTGCAAGTCTGGCATCCAGTAAGAATTTTAAAAAGAAAAAAGAGAAGAAGAGAAACAGAAAGGGAAGGGAAAGGAAAGGAACAAGTTTGGGTTGGGAAATACTCCGACCCAACGGGGGGCAATCAAACCTTCAGTACCCATGTGGATTCATGCTTCGCAAAGACCATCTCTCTCATAATGGAGTCAAACACTCTCATAACAGTTTGTTACCTGGTCAGTGCAAACCATGGTTCAAGCGAAACATGAACGAAGGCCGCATCATAGGCCCATGGCCGGGTTCATCTCTACACGCCCAAGTCGTACTTGAATATTGTTGAACAATTGGTGACCTATCGTTCGCAACAGACCAACTCGTTCTGTGACACTCGCTCACTAGGCTGTATCCGATAGGCAACAGCGTTGACGTACGCCGTGTAGATAGATATATAGACGGGCTCTATCTTGCGCTCGTTAAGAGAGCCAGAGCACTCCTTCGATTCAAGTTGCGCGAGAAGTTTGACAAATATCGTCGATTAGAAGATGTCGAGTACAAGTTGCTGCCGGAAGCAAAAGGAGATCGAATGGTGTTCTTTGGAAATAGTCTTACTGCAAGCCAGGAAAGTGACAAGATAACAATAGCTGATTCAAACAACGTGATATTCCAGTGTGTTCCACATTGGAGGGGCCAGACAGCGAGACGAATAACACTGCCGAATCTGTCATCGTCTCGTCTGCCGAGCAGGATCTCGGAGGTTGATCAGATAAATACACTAAGAATAAGACTACGGACGCTCATCCAGACTCCCAATTCCAACGTCATTGGGCTCGTAGATGTTTGGCATGTAAATCATCTGCGCCCAAATTATCCGAATTGTGATCATCTGCCGTTGTCGTCCTCGTCCTCCTCCTTCAGGTCGGCTTGGATCTTATCTCTAATGAACCTGAAAAGGTATTCTGCTGGTGTGAAGGCATGCCCTCCATTTCTGGGTGTTCCCCAAAATATCCCCACCAACAAACCCTGTTCATCCATGATCCAAGAGCCGCTATCCCCATCCTTCGCAAAGACGCCACTGCCATTAGGAGAGTCGATGACAAAGTACTCTCCATTGGGCTTCTTTCTTTAAATTCAGCACGTTTGCCGTTCACATAGCCAACGGTGTAGCCTGTCGTCCTTCCTCGCTTGAACACGCGTAGCCTATCCCATGTCTCCGGAACTCGCCAGCTTCTTATCCCCAAGTAATTTCGGGGGCTCGGCGGCACTGCCTTTTGCCAGAGGTTGGAGGACATTTTGGTGGAATGTATTATTTACCTTGACATTAGGAAACACTCTTGTGATTGCCCAATCCTCTTTGATGTAGTCGGAGTGGTACGGATCCAGTTTGGGTTTGGCCTGGGGTTGTCGCCAGGTACCGCTGGAAACCCAGACCGACGCCATTGCGGGTTCTTTCGTGATATTCTTTGTGTTGTCAAGGATGCCTCGTAGAAGTTGAATGTCTTTGCTCGATGCTTCTTTGAGCCTTTTGATGATATCTTCCGACGTTCCAGTCGCTGCTACTAGTGCTGCTACTGGCTCTTGTCTTTCCATTCTGTCCAGTTGTGTTGATAAGTATGTCGATGTTTTGATTG
Organism: Rhinocladiella mackenziei CBS 650.93; assembly: GCF_000835555.1. Classification (NCBI taxonomy): domain Eukaryota; kingdom Fungi; phylum Ascomycota; class Eurotiomycetes; order Chaetothyriales; family Herpotrichiellaceae; genus Rhinocladiella; species Rhinocladiella mackenziei. Next base: position 4,026,330 of record NW_013550602.1, read on the forward strand.
AGTCTTCCAGATCCGTCCTTTGTGTTCTCACGGATCATGATCCAGAAATTTGGTCAATTGTGGGAAATTTTCAAATCCAGGAAGCATGTTCCTTTTAACGAGTTTGCGAAATTTGATCGAGAGTTCCAGAACCTCGTACGAAAGTACCTGAAAACGTTCGGTTGTAATATTTTGATCATCAGCCGCACAGTGACATTTCTCGCACAAGCCCTGGAAACACGATCTCGTAATTCATCTTCCAGGCTCCTGTTGGCACTCCAATCCACGGACTGGTGAAGTTTGTCCTCGCCCTTTTCATTGTCGTCAGGTCTGAAGACGCGATGGTTACTTACTACATATATCGCTTTCGAGGGTTCCCCTTGAGAGTGATGAAACCTCCAATGGTTCCAGAGCCCTGGAGCTTCAGATTGCCACACGAGGAACCTGGAGTGATTGGCGCATTCTTTCCGAGAAAGCCAAAGCATGAAGTGTACGTTGCACCCTCTTCGATCGCCCCTTCGATAAACTCCATCGGAAGGCCCCAATGTTCTTCCTCGCTTTTCTGCTGCGCATCCTTTTTCAAGTCCTCAGTTGCGGGATTCTTCCCCATGATAAAGATAGTTGATTTGACAGGCTCGCTTGGACCCCAGCTGGACCGCCCGACGCAAGAGATAGACTCCCAATCGAAGTTTTGCTGGTTGAGAAAGCGCTTGACACCAGGGAGCGCTTTGTCATATCTTACGGCCTCTTTACTTGACGAGGAGATGGGGAAGCTCACTCTAGGCAATCCGCTTTGCGACTTGAATCCAAGATCTTTCTCGATGAAGAATTCTTCGTACTGGTTCGTGTCATCGAGGGTTGCTCCAATCCTGCCTGATATAAGCGCGCCGCCTTACAGAGAGACAGCTCCCCTTTGAGGTAAGGAATCTAGTACTCATCCGTAATTTGATGAGGCTCTACTTGGCCAGAACTTTTCTCCGCCCGTGTCAAGGCTGGAGTCCTATGAGACAAGCTTTGTTAGACGACTTTTGTAGCAGGACCACTCTGGTGACGTGTGATCAGAGTGACAGAACTCACAGTCTTCTTAGTCTCGGACATCTTTTCACAAGATTGGAAGGGGGAGGAAGTCAGACGTAACCTTTGTGGTGGTATCAAGAGCCGAAGGCAGATACCAATGGTAATGGCGAATTATTTCTCGAATACACCAGAGTACTTTTCCCGGGAAAGCTGGCACAAAAAGTGATGTAAGTATGACACCTTCCGGCGAGGCTGAGCAAAGTCCTCGATTGCTAAGAGTCATGTCGGTGCCGGGTAGATCACATGGTTATTGGCGCAGCAGACTGCAGTCCATGATCCCAACCTATGATCTCGCCTTGCCCAAAGGCCGTATGATTTGGGCACCAATGCATAGGCCGTTTTACCCTGAAAATAACCCTCCAGTAGCAACTGTCTCGGGCTCGATGACGACAGAGGAGGGAATGCCCAGAGAATATACGCGTCCCTGTCTTCTGTTAGTACTGGCTCCTCTGTAATGTTTTCCTTCCTTTCTTGATTACAGCTCGTACCAAAATGCACAAGTCTTCGTTGATTGAAGCGGAAACTGTTGATTGAATTATCTACAAGAGGGAGCATTTGAGCCGCGAGGCAATCAATCATATCAGCTACTAACCCATACTAGGCTTAGTGGAATACACCTATGCAGAACCCTAGGTTCTTTGTCAACTGCGTCCTCACCGAAGAAGCGTCATGATTTTCTCTACATTCTGTATGCAGAAGGCTTCGTGTAGTATCCGTGAGTCAGTTCCTCGCGAATCCTCCGACAACGCATAGCCAGCATAACCGAGCGCAAAGCAGGAGGAAGCTGCTTGGTCCTGTCCCCAGAAAGCCAACCTTGACCACCGGCGTCTGCGTCTGTACGTATGCCTTCGAACTCGTCTCCCTCTCGGTGAGGCGGAATCTGAATTTCAAGGAAAATAAAGGAGGAAATTGCAAGAGAACCGTCGATGTATACAAGAACCTCTGTACGGGTGCGGCGGGGGCGTCAATCATGACGCACTTTAAACTTGCGAGGCGCATATCAGTCTCACCTCGAGAAGGATTGAGATATACGTCTTATCGAATGCACCCCAAATTTCCGCTCGACTAAAGGTATGCAGCGGGAGACTCAAGAGCGGTTTGGTGGTTCTTAGCTACGTGTGACCTCGACGGCTTTTCGACATGGCAATGTCGATGGGCGAAAGAAGGGGAGGGGAATACAAGCCTTCCGCTGAAATGTTTATTTTGGTAGATTTTGCACGTCCAAGCCGAATGTTTACTTGGGCCTCTATTTTAGTAATCGCATGCGATATTCCGCAGCTATTTTGCGAACAGCATTGTAGAAGACCATGGAGGATGGTGTACGTTTCCAACAATAAAGTAGGTATTATTTGTGGGGGTATCAATTAGTCGAAGTAAGAGCAAAAGCTGAAGTGAACTCGACAAGCAGCCGGAGGTAAACAATGGCAAGATGAACACGCTCACCAGAATGTGATAGCGTGACGTGGAAATGGCCGTCAGATGCATCCAACTAACAGCATAGCAAGGGGGAGAGTAAGAGTGTCCGGCCTCGTGAAACAAGGACCGATGCTCGGTCCCCGGGTTGTGACGGATCGAAGAAAGGTAGATTGTGAATGTGGGAGGACATCATTCCTAACCCACGGCGGATTCCATGGCCTGTGTATCGAGGATCAGGAACCAGCCGATCGGACAAGTGTGGTCCGGAGACTCCATGCGACAGGTTATGCAAGGCGATTTAAAAACTGGACAAGTTATCCAGCCACCCCTAAACAACAATTCCGTCATGCTTCAGTGACAACTATGTCTCATTTTGTCTCTGTGTGGTGATGTTCTTTTCCCTTGTTGAGAATCGCATCAATCAATTCCTGAGAACACTTATTTGCGTTCGGTATTGGATGGCGTCCACTTCCGCTCACAGTTCGGTCTTCCTTTTTAAGATGGTGTGGTAGTGTCATTGTCGAAATATCATTTTTGGCGGAGGGATTTGAGGCGGTCGACGTATCATTGGTGAAAGGATTTGAGGCGGTCGACGTATCATTGGTGGTGGAGGGATTTGAGGTTGTCGACGTATCATTGGTTGTGGAGGACTTTGAGGGTTCTTCCACGAGAGCGGCCTCGGTTAGATGCGCCATCGAGGTGTGCGAAGGAACTTTCTCCAGATTCTTCGATGTGCGCGCGGAGGTTGCTGCCGATGTCACTGACGGACCCGGCGTTGCCATGCCTGACGGGATTATGGAGTTGAACGAAGCGGTCGACGCACGACTCAAACTTGGATTCGGCACGGCACATTCCCTTTCTTTGGTCAAGAAAGGGTGTTCAAGTAGTTGCTTCGCCGTCCACCGTTCTTCGGGTAGCCACATGATCATCTTCTTAGCGAAATCAATAAATAACTCCTTTTCTTCCCCTTTCATTCGTGAAATCGACGATTCAAATGTGATATCATCTGTCACGTAGTCAGGGTGCTTGAATTCGCCTTGAGAGTCGAAGTAATTGGACGTTTTGGCTCCACGTTTGAGGAGTTCTTTCGGTGGGGGCCCCAGAAGGGCGATCATAAGACCCAAATGTTGATCAGGGTGGTAATGGCCGGGCCCCGTCTCAATGGCATCGAACAGACCGAAGGACTCGATTAGATCCCACAACATCACACCCAGATTCCAGATGTCGGCCGGATACGACCATCCACATTGCAAGATGACTTCAGGAGCCATGAATGCGTTGGATTGTATGGGCTTTGTGTTCTTCACATCACCCCAAGTGGCAAGACCAATGTCGGTGATTTTGGCCGATGCTATGACCGCATCCGTCGGAGCTTCGCCAAAATCGCTGCGAGACGTGTATATGATTCGACCATGCGAGTCGGGCAATTTGCGCGGCGATGGATGTTCCATCTCATGCTGAACAAAACGGTCGAGGATCGTGGGGTCACCGAGCCCCATCATGATGTTGTCAGCTTTCAGATCAGTGTGCACCACGCGACACTCGGTATGGAGGTAGTCGAGGCCGTGGAGTAGAGCAGGTATCAACTTGCGGAGTTTGTCAGAGCTGAATCGCCGCCCGGGAAATTTTTCCATGCAGATGTCGATGGGTTCCCGGAGGACGTCGTAGACGATACAGAGATGTTCGCCATGTTTGCCCTTGACGCGGAAGGTATCGAGCATGAATCGAATATGGTTGTAACCGGGGTGCGTGGGGTTTGCTGAACACAGCTTCTGGGCGATTTCGCGTCGGCCCTTCAGAAACTCATCGCTCAGAGTGTTGACGTTGATTTTTATCGTCACATATTTTCGATTCCCCGAATGCGGATCACTGATAGAAGGAATTGAGCAAAGGGCCGAATCACTTTTCGGTTCGTTTGGATACTTACGCGTGTAGATCTTTGGCCAGCCAGACCGTTGCTGTCATGCCAAAGCCCAGCTTGACGAGGATTTTATAGCGGTCATTCAAAACATCACCGAGCCGAACTGGATAAAAATGGTCTGCATTGTACTTGGGGAGAGTCTCTTCCTCGATCTGTTTGTAACCGGAGACAGTGTCAGGATGGGGATGAGGCGAGTTGCCTCTCGTGTGTAGCAAATGACTGAATGACTGGCGATTGTTATGGCTATGTGCCCGTTTGAGCAAGCCCGGACGCATTTTGAATGCCCAAGGAGATGATATGAAAGAGGGTTCAAAGAAGAGAGCAGGCAATGCCCATTCTCGTCCAGATCCGGGGAACCGGAAGGGTTGGTCTTATTGATGTTGTCGATATTTTTAAAATGAGGCTGGTGAAAAGCTGAAACGTGTACCTTGGAGTTGCGGAAGACGCGGCTGGCCCGGGCGTCATCAGGTCGGGGGTTTAGAGTACGAATTAGATAATCCAGAGCGTTAAGGAATGTGCCGCAGGGTTCAGGCAGAGGGCCATGAAAGATGGCAAAAGATGAGGCTTTTTTGAGAAAGGTCGCTGACTATATCTGGAGTTGCATTGGACATACTGTATATGTCAGGATCATGGCCCCCGTTGAGAAGGACTCGTAACACGAACGATGACGAAGGACCAGGCGCCAGGGAGTCGGGAACGGGATAAGGATGAAGCAATCTGGTGAAGCGCGCCTCTTACGTGACCGGGTTTGAGGGTGTGCTCGCGAAGTGATTAAAGCGGAGCGTTGAGCGAAGCTTTTTTTTAGACTCCGACCCCCCACGCGCGAGACCTAGGGATCAATTTTGATCACGTGACTGGAGTCGTCGCTGATTGGTCGAAAAAAGATAAATCACATGATCTCGAAGCCTTGGCAATCTCGATCGTAGCTTTGGACAAGGAGTCTCGAAAGTGGCCGGGGGGAACAAATGCGCCGCTGTTTAGCTGGCTGCGGCCACAGAGTGCAGGCAACCACGGCCAATGCACCATCACGTGCTAGGTTATTTCCATCCGTGCTTTCCTCCAGCAAAACTCCATCTCAACCAACACCATTGCCACCGGCTGCTATTCTCACCGGCCGACCAGATGATACCTGTCTTCCGTGAACCCACTCCGGCAAGACTACTTACCCTGCTATTGTCACTGCTACTAAACGACCGATAGACTTTGCCCTACCCCGCCCCCCCCCAAATGACCCTCTTTCGATTCATTATCGGCCAGATCCTGTCTAACTCCTTTCTGCTATCAGCATTGACCCTATTACCCACAATGTTCAATAAAAAGGCTGGGACAAATGAACAAAAATCAAGATCGACAACCTTTACAATGCACATGCTTTCAGCTCAGGAATTCTGAATCCTATCACGCCATGAAAGCTTTTATCCGTTCTTCGCCACAACGGGTAGGGGGGATATCTGATACGGGGGGGTGATGTCCAATACCTGATTGACTCGCTTGATGAACCTGCTATCCTTTTTGATTCCTTTTCTCCTGCTTTTGAACCTTTTTAGCCTTTTTTCGCTCCTCTCTTTCTGTCCTTGCTTTTCGCATCTCAATACCCCGTCGCATGAGAATCAACAAAGTTGGTGCAAAGCCGATATAGATCAACGCCAATGTCGTATAAGCCCATCCTCTTCCCATCGCCGAACTCATCGGTTCGATAGCTGCTGATGCTGCCGCCCCAAGCTCACATCTGACAAAATTGTTGGCTGCCGTAGCTGAGGCGGCCTTCCCGGGCCAGATGTCTGTCATGAGCACATTGAAAGTCTGATATGTTGCAATGGCCGCGTAGCCGAGCAAAAAGAGGAATATCGCCGGTCCTGCCAGACTGATTTTGTGATCCATTGTCCAGCCGTATCCGATCATGAACAATGAACACAGAACCAAAAGTGGTAAAGCCACCTCCATGCGAGCTTGTTCAATGGGAAACTCGGACAGATCTTGTTTGACGCCCTTGACGATGATGATTCCGTGTTTGTGGGCATGTCGACGATAATTCCAGTCGATCAATTTGCTTGTGGTGAATGCCGATACAATGCCACCCACCCCGATCGGGATGAACATCAAGGAGATTTGAATATTATTGAGCCCGTACACATCTGACAGCGATGAGGCGGCGCCGGTGGAAATCCCATAGAAACAAGCAAGGCTCAGTCCCGTGGCAACCAAGATCACGATCGATTCCGGATCGATGAGAATCAGCAAGGTAGGTGTGGGATTTGGAAGGCGAAAGTGATAATTCTTGCGTAACTCGGCCTGTTCAGCGGGATCAAACGCGGCACCTCGTCGTGCTCGGCGTCTGTGACGGATGACGTCTGTCAAGGACCAGTTTAACGGCGGCGGAGGAATGGAACCATCCCCGACGATGTTGCGACAAGTCTCAGGGAGAAACAAGAACAGAGGGACGCAGAAGACGGCAGAGAAGATGAGAAGAAACCAAAAGATCCAATGCCAATCCAGAGACTGGCTAATCGCGCCTCCTATGATTGGAGAGACTGAAGGGCCTAACAGACCACCCAAAGAAGCAAAGGCGATGAATTCACCTCGCTGTTCTGATGTTACGGTATCCCCCACCAGGCCGTTGGCCAGGGCAATGGTGCCACTGCTTCCCGCGCTTTGAATGCACCGAAGAACGAGCAGGGCAGCATAACTATTCTGCAGGCCGAGTCCAAGATTCGCGACCAAATAAATGGAGAAGCAGAGAATATATGCAGGACGCCGACCCATACTGTCGGAAAACCCGGCAATCATCATCGGAGCAATGCCTTGCAGGATCAAGTACGTGGTGACGGTCAAGTTGATCTGGGAGCCGGAGACATGTAAGGCATCCGCGATGCTATTGAGGGCCGGGAGGTAAATGGAGGACGATAGGGGTGAAAAGAACCCAGCGAGCGAACCGGCTGCAATGATGAGTCTCTTTTCCTTCGTGGTGAAGACCGAATACTGCTTGGGCACAGGATCAGGAGTAGGCTGTTCAGAGGGAGGCTCTTGTGCAGCCCTGGCACTTTGCCGATTGTCGGGATTGTCAGGTATGATCGAGTTGCTCTCATCGGACTTTCGTCCAGGTTTCAGAGTTGATTCTCCAGTTAGGGCTTGCGCTCCATCTATAGAACTTTGAATAGTATCTTTCTCTGCTCCGTTTTCGTCCTTAGTGCCCTCCATGATCCTAGACTCCCGAGCCGAGACGGAGAGTAAGGCGTGATCAAGAAATGAAGAAAGACAAGCTTATTCTGTAGCAAAAGATACTGACCAGATCCCGGTGTTTTCGCAAGATGCAATATTTGTTTTCGATCGTGTCTGTACCCAGTCCTGTACACAGGCAGAGTTCCGTAGATGTCAATGTCTGTCTTTCTCCTTTAAATAAAGAACAATCGAAAACTCCACGGCAACCAATCTGGTCATTTTAACCCTCACGGTGCTTCTGCCCGGTACCGGCAAGACAGGCCCGAACATAAGGCGCCTTGAAGCAGCACGATAGGCTGCGAGACGGCTGCCCGAGGCACCCCTAAGCTTAAAATTGCTTACAGAGACCAAGCTTCGACGAAGGTGACATCGCTAAACATGAACCCCGGCCCGTTCAAATGCCCCCACGCCGGCAAGCCCTGGAACGCAACTTCCCAGCAACTATTCAGAAATCAGGATCAAATCACAGAGAAGCAGGCAGGCGCTGATAAGCACGTAATTACGCATCAGATTTCAATGCCCTTTTTCCAGTTTACCAATAATGTGAATTGTCGAACGGTGGTTGACCCCTTGCTAGGTACCCTGGTTAATGGAGACCGGGAAGAGGTGCCCGGAACGGACTTCAAAGCCAGCACGAGAGGCACCGATTGACTTCACTTCTCATTTCTGACTTCAATTGATAGTTCATTTCTCACCCAGTGTGATGGCGAAGATATGAATATATGTGAGAGGCCACACCGTCTTCGCCTCAACTCAAGCACTATCATCGAAATCACACTCAACGAATCACCTGGACCCACGAGATCGAGATTGAGACTGAATCACCTGCCCGCCCACCGCAAATACGCAGGACACGCATGAACCAGACACTACTGACTCCAGTTTCAGGTCATACAATCCGCAATCCGCAACCTGCAATCCCCAATCCACAACCCGCAACCGCAACCACAACCTCCACTCAGATTGACTTATTGACTCTCCCAACCACGACTCCCGACCACGACTCACTCCAAAACACCCAAGGATCCTAGCTCATAATGGGAATCCTCAAATATATCGAATACGGGCTAGCCCAACTGCTCTACAACCAAAAAGGCCGCGACAGCAAGCTCTTCACAAAAGGCGACCTATTCAAAGACATCCCCCAAAACATCAAAGTCCAAAGCCCCGAACTCGGCCCTTCAGGCTCATACATGAAGACCGAACATACACAATTCGGCGCATCCAAATTCCCTCAACTGACCTGGTCCACCACCGCCAGCAATGTCAAAGAGTACATGCTGATCTGCGAGGACCCCGACGCGCCACTGCCCTTCGTGCCGAATCATGGCATGTATTACGCAATCCCACCCCACTGGGACGTCGATCGGGCCCGAGGACATCGAAATTGACGGATCGAAACCACTTCCGGACGGCGGGAAGTGGTTGAGTGGCGGGTTTCGTCTGGGCAAGAATTTGCGAGGCACGATATATTCGGGATCAAGACCGGCCGCGGGTCATGGCGAGCATCGGTACTTTTACCAGGTGGTCACGTTGAAGGAGGAGGTCAATGTGGATAAAAATGAAGCCTCTCGCCACGAGGGCCGAGTTGCTGGAGGAGATGAAAGGGAAAATTGCCGACCGGGGGGCTCGGATTGGGAAATTTGAGCACAAATGGTAGTTCGGGTAGCGGAAAATGGACTCTTCCTTTCGTGCCCAGGGGAGGGAATGGTGTTATATGTGACCAAGAAATCTGTCTTTTAGCGACTGAAATTTCGCTTTTGGTCTCGCAACAAAACCGTACCTACCCTCAAGGAGTCAGGCCCAAAAAGAGGGCTGCTTCCATTTCCATCTGGGAAAACACTTCTCCGAGTCAATCATAAGCATAGCATAATATCAAACCTTGTTATTCGTACAAGACCATCATCGTCACACTGTTCCCAGAGGACCTTCAGCCCATAAGGATCCCGATAGGACGTCGTCACCAACAGGCCAACCAAACTCTGCCAGCATAGGGTCATCCAGGAAATTCGAATAATCTGGCTTTATAGTAGCTGATGCGGCACTCCCGTTGGCAGCATTCATATTTGACGTGGTTGATCCATCGCTTCCCGGAGGATCTGATAGGACCGTTCAGTTAGCATGTATTGGCGCATTGCGGAACATTCCATGATGGGGATGGGGCCTGGGACTTCATACTGCTCGGATTGTCTGTCAAAGGAGGCGGATAAATGCCCACGAATCCACCGAATTCCTCCCTCCACCAGACGAGTCCGTCAAGAACGACACTCCCCGTCAATCGACTTCGAATTCGCAAAGCTATAGCCTCTGAGCCATTTGGCTTTTTGAACACCCTATTGCTGTTCCACAGCTGAGTAAGCGCAACGCCATTCCTGGCCGGGAGATCGTCGTTCTGCAACGACATTCGTTTGTGGAGACTGATACCGAGGAAGAGCGCAGCCTTGGCCCGCTCTACGTCGATGTACCGTGAAAACGAAGTCTTGAGCAGTCGGAGAAGAGTGTGGCAAGGCCATGCAAGGCCGAAATAGAAAAAAATCCCCGATGCAGCCAGGCAAATTTGTCCAGTCTTGTCAAGATTGTCAAAAGATTCAATGACTTGACAAGACGCGGTGCAAAGGTCGTAGAGTGATGTCGGGTCCTGTGCTATCGGAGACTTGTAAAGATTGAGCGATTGGATGCTCAGGGTCGCAAGCTGGACATAGAGATGATCGAGATCTGGAGGCGGGCAACATTAGCGAGTCGTCCCAAGAAAACAGTCCAATCACTTGCCTGAGGAGTATTCCAGGCCTACACTACCAATCTGGGCTTGAAAAACGGTAAGCAACGTGTCTAGTGATCTCTCCTGTTCAGAGGTCATGACACGAAGTCCATTTTGTGACACGGCGATACAACATCTGGTGACGACATCCTGCAGTTTTAGCTCGAATTGCAATTTTCCCGAAATTTTTTGGAATAATGCCCGTCTTTGGTCGAGGTCGTGAGGGACGTCGACGACGGGAAATGCCGGGAGCCCTTTTATGAGACACGAGCTTTCCCAGGGGTCAGCACAGGACAGCTATCATGGACAGCTCAGGGTATTACCGTTGATAAAGGAGCATGCAATGGCCCCAAGTTTCGGCACGTTTATGAACTTCGTCGTCCGTGAGCCTAATCCGGACTTTGCAGAATTCCTGACTGGCCACAGGAAGGTGGAGTCCTATTTGCATGGCCATATGGAGCAAGGCCGCACTCAGCGGGAAACTCAAGTCGGATCCAGTACTGGACTTGGGAAAGGGCCAATAGAGAATCAGCAGTAATCCTTGGATAATCTGTAATGTGACAGTGGAGTTCAGGGTGAGCAAAGCCATGGTTTGAATTTTTGATGGCAACGCGGAAAGTAAGGTCGGGTTTTTGGGATAGGTACGACAACCGACTCCAATGATGGCCCAGAAAAGAAACGGCGAGAGCGCATAGTACGCATTGGGGGTGATAGAAGGATCGAGAATCGGCATCAGCCTTGCATAGTCACGGAAATATCTGCATTGGATTGGCGTCTTAGTCCCCCGTAGATCTGAAGGGTGTCCGGCCAAAACTCACATTTGGAATAATGCATCGATATCCTTGGAGTCGATTGTATGTCCCTCCAAGCTCCGTGGCAGAGTGCCAGACGACTGAAGATCTTGAGCTAGACTTTCTGGGGTTTGCAGTGTCTCAGCAGCTTGGGAAAATGACCTGAATGATATCGGTGCGATAGTAGCATCTCGGAAAAACGGTGCTACCGACGCTAGTCGACTCTCAGATTCGGCAGTTCGACGATCATTCACGGCGGTCCATGAGGACTCTGGTAGTACCGAGGCGTCAGGCTGACTGGAGGACCTCAGTTGTTCTTGTAGTTCGCCTGTTCGATGTTCAAGTTCGGAGATACGCCTAGAGGCGAGGACCTGTTAGAAAATTGCAAGCGCAGGGGGGAAATCATAGTCGGTTGTAAGCACATACTTGCGCTTGTGCTCTCTTTTGAATGGCTCCGAAATGATGCACTGCCTGTTCATTTTTCGACACCTTGAGCAAGGGTTGTCCGGATCAAGGTAAGCATCACACCGGGCCTGCAGGCAAATTAGTCCGAGAATCTGTGGCAAGTTTTTTTGGGGGGTCACTGTTGGACCTACTTTCTGCTGTCGACATTCTGTACACGCGCGCTTGATTTGCTTCCCTTCGGTCCTAATGATCGCGGTTAGCGATGGCCGCAAAGGACATGGGTCAGACGGACTGGGGAGTATTGGTACCGCTCATCTTGCGGTCTGTCCAGTGGGATAACCGTCTGCGCCAAAGCAGGATGGGATAGGAATATTCTCACGAAGGCAGGAAATCTGGTGGAGAAAAGAGAAAGACCGGGACACGTCCTGCTCTAATATGCGGACTGGGAACGGAACATGGCACGGCAAACAAACCCCATCCGGGGAGTCCCGCCTTTGGCAGGTCAGCCGATTCCCGTGCTTTTCGGATAAATACGGTCTCCGCATTCCGGAGGGAAATAGGGTATCTTGTATATACATTCTCCAATTCCAAGCCCGCCAAGGATGTCATATATTAGACAGCCTCGCCATCTCCCAGCACAGTTTCCACTCTCGCTCCAGCCTGCTGTGTAGTAAGAAGTGTTTTAGCAACGGTTGGGCGCACTCCCAACGCCGTAGATGCTTGTTCAAATTCAGAAATTTGGCTGCCGATTCCATTTGCAGTCCCTGCAGTCCGCTTTTCCTGGCGGCGTTGGCTGTCAGTAGTGATAACCAACTCAGGAGCTCCGTGTCCATTTCCTGGGAATTGCAAAAGCGTACCGTTTCCGCTAGTTCTCGAACAATGCGACGGTACCCAGAGCAACGACAGGTCCAATTCAGAATGTTGGCATGGTAGACAAAGAGAGCCTTACAAATGGCACTTTCGACCCGGTGAGCTTCACCAGATACTCGACACAATCTCATGGCGTGAGCACTATTTGCACGTGGATCGTACGTCGTGAGGAAGATTTGTTCGTCCTCGGATGAGCTTCGTCCATACTTTTCGTCAATGCAGCTAGTCCATCGGATCGTATTCCTGAGAACGGCCAACACATGGACGGAGAGCTGTCCGCTCACAGCGATTGATTGGAACCCGGGTGTCAGCGCCGAAATCAGTCTGTTGACCGTGGTTGAAAATGGTTGTGTTGGATATCGTAACTTGAAACTGTCTAATGCTGGATCGTGCAAAGCTATTCTGTCACCGAAGATCAATAGGGCGTTGCACTCTGCCCTATAAAGGCGGATTAGATATTATGCCTAATCAAAATATCTGCCGAGACTGACCAGGACACGAAAGCCACAAGAGCCCCTCCATAGACGTTCTGAATGTTTGCGGCATGGGCTCTCACCATCTTTCGGAGACCATTCAAGTGTGCTTCATAGGCTTGTACATCTAGGAAAACATTCTAAATTCTTTAGCAGTGGAAGTGGGAATTTCACGGAAAGACGTACATCAATGATCATAAGGAAAACGGTTGCGAGGATGACAGCTTCATCTACCACCCCCCAGTTCAATTTATTGCGTATTCCAGCCAAAGCCTGGCCTTTATGATAGAGAGACGAATTAGACAGGCCAGTCTGAAAATTTTGACCTGCTGCTTTGAAACTCAAACACAGTGCGACAGCTGCTTCGAATAGCTCTACATTCTGCAGGGCTGTAGGGAACACATCCCTGATCAGTGGATTGTCTTTGGTGTGATATTTCAAACCAGGTCGTTGCGAAGGGCCCCAGTTATGAATGTCTTCCCAGGTCAGCGGAACCTCTTCTGAAGGCGGTCGGAAAGTGCCTTACAATGATCCATTGCTGCGACCACCTCGTCACCTTGCCGAGTGGGAACAGAATCAAACGGATCCAAAAAGTTAGATTTTGGGTGTCGAGGGAGCTTCATATCAACCACCAAGTTCTCCGATCCACTCTCAAAATTTGACCGCCACGGAACTCTCTTCAGTGTCGGATCCCGTTGCGAGATGGCCACCACTGAATCAGAGCGACTGCTTTGGGGCAGCGGCTTTAGACCAAACTCATACACAAATCCGTGTTCCGTCTTTAATTTGAGTGTCACATCAACATCGTCGCTCACCGGTTTCGGGCCGACCATCGATGTAGTTGATGCATCCGACCCCGTGTCTTGTCGGTTGACCTCACGCGATGATTTCTTTTTGGCCCGCACCGGTAAATTTGTTTTCTTCTTCCGCCAATATGCAACACGCGCCGCATGGGCACGGGCTTCCGAATGTTGTAGTTCTTGCAGCCGGCGCTTGTTGGGTTTCGGGTGGTCTCTAAATGTCGACAAGTCGTAGTTGATCAAAGTCGCCATGACTAGGGCACAAGGCCATAATATTGTCTCCTCAGAGGGAACCGAGTGAGTTCTGAGGTAGTAAATGAATTGGTGCGTAAGGTTCTCGCCCGGCGACTTCGGCGGTAGGAGGCGGAAGAGAATTTTCGCAGGGGAGGCTCGACAAATTCAATAGTCCTCTTCTCCCGCCTATTTCTACACGAGACAAATCAGGTAAAGCGTTCAGTGCCGAGGAAAATGCTCGAGAAGGACAAAGAAGTTGAGGGAAGTCAGCATAGTACCCAGGTTATCTGACCCGTGTTACATCCAATGCCAGGGTCAAAGGACAACAAACGAAGAGACAGCACCGCGAACAGGGTGCAACAGAACGAAGAACACATAGAAACCCATCCCCTCAATATGCTTAGGAATCGCTTAGAGACAGCAAAGCAGGGTGTAGTGCAGGAAATCCGATCGGTAGGTGATGGGCGTGAATAGCAGTGACGGATGGCATTTATGCGGTGGGCCCTGTGAAATCTGATGGTGAGCCCCAAATTAACCCGCCAGCCCCTAAATAATTCGGAGTAGCTGTGCCCATCAGCCCTTCGGGCGTGCTTGTTTGAGCCTTCCCTTTGGGTCCAAGCTCGAGCTATTAGTAATCGTACTTCAGACGTGAAGAAATAGCGAAGTAAATGGCCGGGAAGTCCCATTTTGCTTGGTAGTTGGAATGTAAAAAACTTCTTACGAGGCTAGGAAGTTCTACGCAGTACACACGGACAATCTTTGGTATTATGACATGCTTGTACACAAGCAAACGGGTCGTCAACGGTTGAAGCACGTCCCAACCCTGGAACAGGAAACCGATCTGTTAATTGGCCACTTGAAGCGTGATATATGGACAGCTGAGTCTATACACTCTACAGTACGTGATGCGCTTTTATCGATAACGACGGAGATCGGGGGATCTTATTTCCGGAATGCAACTTTTTTCCGTGCAATGAACAAAACTCGAGATTTTCGGCACGTACACTGCCATTCCCATGTCCGCTCTCATACGACAATGGTGATGAGGATGAGTGTGTTTCCAGCTGATCTGCCCATGTAGGATTATTCTGTCTTCTCCAGAAAATATGGACATTCATAGGTGTCGCTTTGTTCAATACCCTCCACAGCCTATCAATGCTCTGGCTTTCTCTCACCCCTCCCGCCCAAAGGAAAGAACTCCCTCTGATCTCCGCCTCGCCCTTGGTCGCAGTGATGGTGATATTGAAATATGGAACCCTCGAGATGGACTCTGGGTGCAGGAAACGATTTTGAAGGGAAAGAAAGACACAACAATCGAGCAACTCGCCTGGATACAAGATAGGGTGGTGAATGATGCATCCGACGGATTAGGACCTGCTCATGGTTCATTACGACTTTTCAGTACTGGAGGTTCAAATTCCATCACCGAGTGGGACATCTGTACTGGTTCGCCAAAAAGACAAGCCGAAGGAAACTCTGGAGACATCTGGTGCTTTGCTGCCCAACCGCCAATCGAGGAGTTCGAAAAGAAAGCAACACTTGAGAATGGCTCTGGCTCACAGCTTTTGGCGGCAGGATGCTCCAATGGAACAGTCATTCTGTTCTCTACTGAGGATGATGATCTACGCTATCTACGGCACATCATCGCACCACCCGTGAAGAAACCAAAGGTTTTGAGTCTCACCTGGCGAGACCGACAGACTTTGGTTGCTGGATATGAGGATAGCATAATTCGAGTGATTGACGTCCCCAATAGAAAAATCATTCGGAACATGAGTTTGGGAAAGCCGGTCGACGGCAACAATTCCGTGGTGTGGACCGTCAAGTGTCTTCCTGATGGCTCAATACTCTCTGGGGACTCTGCAGGAGAGCTGAAGATCTGGGATTCGAAGAATTTCGCCTTAGTTCAGCGACTCAAGTCCCACAAAGCGGACATCTTGGATATTGCCACGAGCGCTTCTGGCGACATGATATTTTCATTCGGTGTAGATAGGAGGACTGTGACCTATAAACCGGTCACCGTTCACCCAGGAATCAGGGCTTCGAGATGGGCTGAAGTCACTCACAAAAGGTTCCATCGCCACGACGTCAAGTGCTCGTCAAGTTTTGAGAGCAAAGACTTGAGCGTTTTGGTCTCAGGTGGTATGGATGCCCGACCCATCGTTGTCCCAATACGAAGGCATCAGACTGAATTGCACCGGACACTTCCACATCTTCCCCAAAGATCACAAATTTCATCTTCACCCATTTCAAGGCTTTTCATTTCTTGGTGGGATCGTGAAATCCAGGTGTACTACGTTCGAAAATACCGACGTCCTGCAGAGACTAATTTCGACAATGACGCCATGACCAACTCACCATACGAAACTCTTGCAAGACTCGTCATGCAAGGAGGCGAAAATATCCAAGACGCCAATATCTCCGAAGATGGACAATTTATCGTCGCAGCCACCATCAGCAGTGTCAAATTGTTTCAACTCCGAGAGACCCAAGTCTCGGGCAAACCTTGCATCCGGACCAGGCAAATCGAACTTCCCCATACAATCGCCCGTCTAGGTGCAAGGCGCGTAGGATTCTCTCCTGATGGGAAATGGCTCTATACGATTCGAAAGGACAACACCATCACACTTACGAAGATCACACCGTCAGAAAACCCCAAAGAACGCCCCTCGATTCATCAAAAAATCGTAATACTCTGTCGCACGACGCGAAATCTTCCTCCCTCCGCCTTGGGTACCTACCAACGAACCACCACACAAATCGCATTCTCTACTGACTGTCGAGTTCTCGCCGTGGGAGACCTGTCCGGCGCCATCGACGTATGGGTCGTCGAAGGCCACGAGGATCTGAACGTTGTCGAGACCGCGTCCCATCATTCCGATGACACGTCCGACTCGTCTTCCAGCTCCTCCTCTGACTCAGATGAAGACGAAGACGAATCCCCCATAATCCACGGGCAAAAATGGATTCGCAACCCATCTGGTTCTCAGATGCCACAACTAGACTCGGCCATCCTTGCTCTTACTTTCCGCCCTTCGCCTAGCACATCCAGTTCCGGTTCGATGAATGGAAACCTCGGTCTCCACGCCACACGGCGCACTCCACACCCTATATGCCACGAACGACCCTCGCCAGACATAAAACTACTTGCCATGACCGCGACGCATCAACTGATTGAATTCGACGTGCTAAGTAGCAAGTTGAGCGAGTGGTCACGACGGAATCCCTCCAAGTACCTCCCGTATGACTTCACGCGGATCAAAGACCGAGTAATGGGGTGTTTCTGGGACTGCACTGATCGCGAGACTCGAGGAGAAAGGTTATGGCTCTATGGCCCAACGTGGCTGTTCATGCTGGACATCTCGCAAGATCTACAGGTGGAGGAATCCTTTACTACGGCGGAGACGGAGACAGCGACAAAAGTCGAGAGAAGCGGTCGGCTCGGCCGGTACGATGTGCTGGAACCCGTGAAGGACAATGGCAGAGAAGAAGACAACGCGGGAGCAACGCCAAGCAAACGGCGGAAGCTGCAGGACAAGATACAGATCCGCGACCGAGGTGCCGATATCAGAAACAATAGCAAAAGCAGGAGAAAACGAAAAAGTAACACAGGAGCCGGCGACGCCATCCCCGAACGCCACCGCGAAAGCGCCATGGGGAGCGAAATGTTGAAGTTCAAGAACCCAGACGATGACGTCGAGATGATTGATTTCGACGCCCCTCTCAACGAGCACACCAGTGAAGTCGCCGACGATGACGACAGTCAGAAAGACGCTCTAACTCTCATGAGACGGAACGCGGACGTAGCTCTTCAGGGCCAAAGCCAAGGTCAAGATCAAAATTCAACCGACAAATCATTATCTTCAACTGCTAAACCCAACGCCCGACGCCCGCACTGGCATACATTCGCTTACCGCTCCATTCTGGGGATCGGCGTGATAGGAACCAGTGGCAGCAGCTCGGATACCGAGGATCCATCATCTTCGCCGGTAGTGTCAACGGAGAATAATATCGAAGTGGTTATTGTGGAGCGCTCCATGTGGAATGTGGATCAACTCCCCAGATTCGACGGCGGGCAAGAATGGGAGACGTAATATTGAGTTCAGGTACGGATGGAGAGCTCCTCCTTAGTTAAAGATAGAATATAGTCAAGCAGGCCAATCACAAGACGAAGAAAAAGTAATGCCGAACTGGTCCGATCGGACTGGTATATTGCTAGGGCGTCTCGCGACATACGAGTCCCCCAATGTCGACTTCTGGGTATACTCCATACCGTGCCTAGGTACATACAAGGTATATCAATCATGTTTTGAACCGTCAAACAACTTTGCGTGACAACACCGACCAGTGAACCCATTGATTTGTAGCTAGATGCCCGGCCTTTCCTCTTGACCTTAAACTCAGACTGGCCAAAATGCCAAAATTGTAGCAAAATCTCTCGTCTCTCGCTGGTGAAAGACGTGACGCCAGTTGCACCATTGCCCAGAGCAGCGAACCAGGGCTGCTATACCGTATAGTGTGTAATAGATGCGAATGCAATGTTGAAACCCCCAAGGCATGACATGTAGAAAGCTTTCCCAGTTTTAGGATCCGGTCCGTGCCCAGATTTCATGTGCTGCTTTGATTTTGTCTCCCTTAAAAACATATACAAAATGCCACCACTGGATGCCGGAAACCATGCACACTCACAGAATCAGAAATATCCTCATATAATATAAGGTGGTATCATCGAATCAAACGTAACAACATTATCATGGAGACGGAAGGAGATGGCGGGTGAGGAGGACGGTGATGAGGTGGAGTTCTGCCTCCAGAGGAGACCATGTATGATATGTGGCCGATTCTATCGACGGCCTGGTTGATCCATATGCTGTGGACTCGACCACTGTATAGGAGCCTCTTGTTGTCGTTCGGCAGGATTCTTAACTTCGTCGCCTCGTTGGTGAGGAGCGGCACCAGGGAGCGAATTGATCATTTCGCTAGCCAAAGATTGTACGACGTAACTTCGGAGCTCTCGCTCCTCCCTTTCGTCTTCCCGCAGCAGTTGCTGTCTGACTGATTTGTCCATGTTTTCTCTTCGAATCTTGCGGATCTCATGCATGATCCAGAGGAGGACCTCTTCGGAGCAGCGTGTTCTAGGAAGGTTATAGCGAGTTTGGCGTACATAACGTCGCGTGACGTCGGTTGCACCGTCATTTGAGAAGGCAATGCAATAGGCGATCTTTCGATTCCAGCCTAGATCCATGTCAGACACGGACATTTTTGAGAGAGTGATCGACAAGATTGCTCACCTTCTGTATAGACTCTAGGGTTATCCCACATCTCTTCACAAGGGTCAACGTGAATCCACCTTCGCTGGTGCTCACTGTACACCTCGGTCCACACATGATCTTCACTATTCCAGATCCACCTGACTCGGGCACCGGCAGCACGACACAACATGCTGAAACAGTTTGCGAATTCCCCGGCCCGGCCCCTGCGGGTTTCCAGCAATGTCCAGACATCGGAGTATCGAGGGAATCTTTCAAAGGCGGAACAGCCGGTGCATTGGTACAGTTCGACTCTCGTGGCTCCACGAGCGACCTCATCTGGGGTCGGTGGGGTCTGTCCTTGGGCGACAGTAGCACCATGACATCGTGAGCAAGGAGGGTTATTTACAAATGAGAAGAATGATCGTTTAAACCACCTGAATGTCTAGGTCAAAAACAAGGTCATGAAGCGGTTTGAAGGAGAAGATGCATACCTCAGCAGTGATCTGATGACACAGTCCTGGTAACCCCATTCGGGTTTGACATTGTCGCCTCTGGAGGCGGCCATGCCTTTCATCAGATTATGTTCTTCCTCGGCTTCTGCGTAAATTCTGTCGATGGGGACGTGGGTCAAAGCCTCATCGAGAAGACCCGGGTTTTCGTATTTGGTAGGAGTCATGGACAACGTGAGGAGGAGGTTTCGGAATTTGAGGGAGGCGGCATCTTGAGGAGGAGATGGTACTATAGGGAAACTTCGATACGAAGTGTAGGTGGGCGGTTGGTGTTGGGATGGTCGGGAACCGGGGTGAGCGGAAGATTGTACAGAATTTGGAGAAGGAGGGAATGGCGAAGGCGATGAATGTGAAGCGTCTCGAGGGCCGGATCGAGATGAAGAGCGCGGGGTTCTTGCTTGTTCCTCGAGTTCATTTAATCTTCTGGTTCGCAATAATTGTTCGAATTGTTTAGTCAAGTCCGCCGCGTTGAAGTCGAACTCGTCGTCAATGATGCGCGGACGAGTATTGTTCGCCATGATTGCAGAGTGATCTCCTAGCAGGTAGAAAGGCGAGGGAAAGGAGAGGAAGAGGAAGGATCGAAGAGCTAGCAGGAAGGCAGTCGGTGTCGTTTGGATTGTGGCTGTCGAGGGATTGGAGTGACGATTGGCGCAGTCACTGGAGCACAGCCGAGTTGGGTTGCCTCGCCACAATCCGACAGGAGATGAATAAAGGAACAGCCCATTCACCGGGGGAGGATCGTTGGGAAAGGTGTAGAAGTAGTGTCGAGATGGAGACAGTGGCAGAGACGGTGAGGATTTGTAGAGAAAAAAGGAAATGCGTGAAGAGGCAACGGCGAGGGTGAAGATGATGTGAAGGCGAGTACGTGGACGAAGATTGCGTGAGCTTGGGTGGTAGAATAGTAGAATACTCCGTATGGAGTCGCTGTTAGCGTGGAATAGCCCAGTAGTCGTGCTGCCAGTTCTGCTAAAGTCTAGCGTTTGGGGGGGTTCGATGGGCCTGGAGTGCCAGGTACGTGACTGTGCCTCGCTTGCGACGGAGTACAAAATAATCTACGTGCTGTGTAGGATATGCTCGCCCTGGTGGCGGATGTACGTACTACAGTCGAGATAAACTTCTATGTAGGCATGGACACTATGAGGCCAGGCAGAAAGCAAATACTCGATCCCACTGTCTTTGTTTGCTTTTCACTGCACACTTCTCTTCTCTCCCTCCTTTTTAAGTATCTGGCCGGGAGAACAGATAGCGGCAGACGTAGAAGAACCAGAACGAGCGAAGGGACCCGAGGCAGAGAGGGAGAGGCTGACGACGACGACCGCCTGAGCAAAACCTTTTAGCCCCGTCACGCCGCGCGTCCCCCCTGGAGGGTTGGACCTCTTTGCCTTTTGGGGACAACCATGCAAGTTGTTTTATATGGGGCAATCTTTACACGTTCCTGGTGATTTATTGGGGGGCTACGCAACACCCCTCTGTTCGGGAGCCTGCAATACTCTCCAATTATGGGCCTCTATACGAGTGATTAGTATCACCACCCCCAATTATCCGCCACAAAGATCTTGTCTCCTCCTCCAGTGCATTGTTCGCCGAATGCGCAATGCAAATCTCTCGCTCCCTCCCAATTCCCTGTTATGCTCTGCACGTGTCGATCAGGATTCGCCAATCTTCCGGTCTGCTCAGAGCTCTCCCTTGCTTATTCTTTTGGGGTTTCACTCTTCGTATTTGTATGTCTCTTGTCCGTGTGACGAGCACCACCACCGCTTCAGGGTGAGCTTATCTCTAACACCCAGGTTATTATTGGCACTCAAGTCTCTTGGCGAAGATGACGAGCTTTGTTATTTGGCCTCGACTCAGGGCTTGTATCCAAGCCAAAGCAGGCCAAGAGCAGCCTCATGTTTCGTCACTCGGATTGGACATGCGTCTTTTCCGAACTGCAGGCTCAACGGCTTGACGACGCGCACTCCAAGACTTGGCGTCACGTGAATAGACGTGGGCGCCATCTGCGCTGGGCGGATACACGGAAAAATGAAAACAGCGGAAATCAGATCTACTTGACCCACCCCCTCCATCTCCGCCGACTTTTGTACTCCGTACCGACGCATCGCGTGCTACCCTCATGCACCCCACTGACATCGACAACACCTCACATACGCGCGGTACATTCAACCTTGCTTTTTCCACCACTCCCCGAAGACAGATCAGTCCGATCAGAATCCCAGTGCTCTGACTTGATGCCCAGTCCATGAACACACCCGTCTCGTACACCTTCCACCACGGCCATGTCGCCCGCAAAGCCCTCTCATCCGCCAAAATCTGATCCAGGTCACTCTCCCTTCTACCACTGACCAACGTTAATATCGTTTACTCGCCGAATAGACGTTCTCTTCCACACATTGAACCCAATGTAGAAGGTGATCACGATGGACGCCGCCAAATACACTTCGAAAAAGATCTTCATTCGGTCTGAAGACGATATCTACTTGTATCCGACAGGAGCAAAGTCCAGTTCAGAATTGAGCCACCAAGACCAAACAATTGAATCCGAACCCAATCAATGATCCAACTAGGCTATGGCCCGTGATATTTCGATGCGTGGCGAAACCAAATGTGATAAAGGCGGATCGAACCTCGTAAAGATCGAAGCCAGGTCACTCACCGCAAACATCCCATTCCACGCCTCTTGTCTTCGCGCTGGTGGCAAGGCTACAATGTAGCAAAGACAGTCCAGCGACGATGCGACAATGATAGGTGCCAGAGGTTAACCTTTACGGTCAATGTAGTCCAGTATGTTTGGCGCCTGGCCATTGTCCGCCAGAGCTGCAAGGCTACGAGATGTACCATATACAGAGGCGTTGCCCACACAGAAAACGGCAATCAGAATCACCGCGTTGAACACGGATGGAAGCCCGCCGACACCAGCATTTTTGATAGCCAATACGAAGGGAGATGCCCAGGTGTTGGAAGGCGCTACCACTATTCGACCGACATGGGTCATCCCAACGCACCAAGCAGCTGACAAAAGTCAAAGACACAATGTAAAACTGGTCAGAATCTGGTCGGCAAGAAGAAGTCAGCTCACCAGCACAACACGCCAGAAGACTTCACTTGATTGCGGTGGGAAGTGCCAATCGGGGATTTTCCGCCTCCAGCGCCGGCGAGGCCAACCAAACTCGGTTCCGCAAATGAGCCTAGATCATCCCACGTTGTCGCTCCGAAATAGTGAGCAGTGGGTCCGCCACCAACGTCGACCACCAGTGCGAAGATGCTACAAGAAGTGACAGAGGTTGGCCACGACATGATCCAGAAGATTTCCCCGAAAAGAAGCCCACGTACATGAAGCCCAAAGCGGCAATTACCTTGACGATAGAATAGATGAATTCGGCTTCGCCGTACCCCCGTGCGCCGAATAAATTGATGGAGACGATGGCGACGAGGAAAATTGTAACCCAGATGCAAGGATTCGTATTTCTTGCTCCACCCCAATAGTTGAGTGTCATGGAGGCGGCCATTATTTCGATTGGTACACTACAAATCCCCATGCGGGACCGATAAAATCGGCTCGCGCAGGTCCGGCCACAGGGAACATGACCGCCATCTCTCCAAGATTGTGGACCACACAGAAAATCATAATACCCAAGGTGCAGGAAGAGATGACGACTGCTGTGACGATTGCTGTGGGCCCACCGGTCTCGAGGGTATCCCTGTCAGCCTCGATCCGATATGGCCCGCTATGGCAACAAGTGCGTGAATTTGTCTTCATGTCTTTCATTCTTTGCAGAGGTGACAGAGGTTGAAGATGCTGCCTCATCATTCAAAAAGCGAAACTTGTCGGGCACGTCATTCTACGTACCGTTCGAGCCACCAATGGCAATCATCTGCAGATGTCGCCGCTTCAACTTCATGGCTGGTTGATCAGGGATTCCCCATTATCGTCAACGAGGAGCTCCGAAACGCGGGCATTGGAATTCTGGCGGAAGCTGCCGATGAAACGAATCAAGAAAGGAGCATCACCCCGGATCGAGTTGACCTCCCCGGCTTCTTCATTGGGATCGCTGTTGGGACGAGAAGGTTCCCGTTTCTGCTCCCAGCCACGTCCATCGTGGTGCTTGTATCCGGAACGATGAGAATCTAGGTGGGTCTCAAATCAGGTAAGTCCAGTAACCAAAGAATCTTCTCCCATGGAAGAACGTTTTGTGTCGAAGAATTGGACTTTTCTTTCCCCGCCCAAGTCCCTGAACTTCCAGGTTAAGTATAACAAAGAAAAGGAACCCTTCGAGAAGTTCCTCCGGCTCCGGTTCTGGGTCGCGTTTGCAAGACACACCCGAGACGGCTTTACAAGAATATACGTCATCGGGCTCTGGCGCCGGCTCTGGTTCTGGGTCGCGTTTGCAGGACATGCCCGAGACAGCTTTACTGGAATATACGTCATCGGGCTCTGGTTCAGCAACGGGCTCTGGTGCCGGCTCGGGCTCTGGGTCGCGCTTGCAGAAGCTGCCCCAAGTAGTGACACAGTTATCGTTCATATCGACACTGACATCGTCACTGGCTCGCTTTGCTGGTTTGATTGTCAGTTAATCCGCTTCACTTCTCACATGAGATCCCAAGTACCTGGAATAGCAGCGGCACCGATGACTGTTGCAAAGAGCAACAAACTTGCAGCAGAAATCTTCATTCTGGGAAGTTGAAGATGTTTTCTAATCAGAGTTGCTCAACGAGACAGAAACAGGTTGCTCTTCCTTCTTTCTGATTATTGGACTTGTTCGATTCAGACGGTTTTGCTGAACCTCTCGCGGTAACCCAGGCATTTATATCTTTGCATCCGATTCCTGAAAGAGTACCCTGGATACATTTATCAACTTACCTCAATGATATGCATCCTGTAGGTTTAGGAATGTGATGCGACGACGTCTTATTGATAAATGATTTGTACAGCCAGAGTCTGCACCATTCCGAAATGTTCGCTCACGATCAATCATGTCGTCAAAGACCAGGGTCGGAAAGTCGATCTTTGGATCAGCTGCGGTAAATGCAGATCGAATACGACGCCATGCTGCAACTTCCCCGGCTGACTGCCAGCGCAGTGGACTAAGCCGACGAGCAGTGAGGAACCTGCTTATTTGGCAGAGGTTAAGGATGTTTGAGAAGTGGGACGTAAGGTTGTGTCTAAACCTTTGGATGCTTGAGAAGGAGAAGTGGAATCCGAACAACAAAGAACAGTGCGCAAAAATGGATGTTCCCTTGCCGATCCGGCCCTGCTTCGGCATTCTTCATAACCATGCCTTCGTGCCAGAGAGTCGAGGCTCGTATATGGGGACTTTGTCTGTTTCAGTGAGGAATGCCACAGAAATGGCAGAAGTCCTTTCTCGGTATTCAGTTGAACGGGGACGACGAAGTTCGTCAGCAGCGAGGCTTTGCCAGCTTACCAAAATGGACAGGGACTCGGCTGTTGCGAGGTCTATAAAGTGGTTAGGTACTATGGCCCCAAGTATCTGAGGGTCGACCAACACCTTCATTCGATGCCTACAGGTCCCTCCATGTGAATATACATGCGGAGCCTTCACAATCTCCAGACAACCTCGGCATGGACATCCATTCAAGGCGCCTTCCCTTTTCAGAAATAATCCGGTACCTCCGAATAACTTCTGAACATGTCCAACATTGCGACACTCACTTCCTATAAGGTTATCCTCGCTCTCCGAAATGTAACACTCTGATAAAGAAAGGGAGGTCTTTCCGCAGGGAGATAGAAGACAACCTTCGAGATCCGCATTCATCAGCTCTTCTCCTCGAGCCTCACTGAATTGATGATAGCGTGTCTGAAACAACCCTTGAAAGGAAATATGCTTACCAACCTCTCCTTCCCGAATCCCAACCATCCCCTCGGCCAGCAGATCCCGAAGATGAAAATTTTCCTTCGAGGATTGACGGCCAATGTCAGCAACGTTCGAGGCTGAGGCAGTCAAAGCGAAGAAACAAGCTGCATTTCCTGCTACGACGACTCGCTCTTTTCAGCCATACTTTGGCATGGGCGTTGGCTTTGCACACGATATACCTGAATCAAAGATCAAAGTTCTGGGGCTGGGACCGCTTTCGACAACACAAACTCTTTCCCGCGCAGTTGACATACTCTCCTGCCCAGGACAGCATTGAGTACAAAGTCACCGTGTTTCAACATGGCTTTGCAGGACATCCGGGAGGTGTCCCGGCGGAATTCACAGGGGGGCCATCGGATGCTTTGGACAAAGCTTGGTCCGATCTTTATAATTGTGAGTCATGAGTCTATGTCATGTCATCTTCCATTTCCCTTCTGCCTGTACAGGGTACCCCATATCTATCAATATATTCCGAATGTATCGGCCACTCGATGACTGACTATATTTCTCTAGTTGGCAATTCCGAAATCAGCCAGAAGCAAGCCACATACCTGACGAACAAGACGGCCCCTCTCTCACCAGCACTTGATAGATACCTTGTCCACCTGGATGTCTTCCATCAGCTCCATTGTCTCGTAAGTCCCTCTTCCTTCCTGAACAACGTCCGTAAGTTTCATGTCTGATCAGGATTCAAAATTCCTCAGAACCGGATCCGCAAAGCTCTCAACCCTCATTACTTTTGTCCGCGAGACGACCCTCATTGCGACGACCACCGGGAGATGGCCGTAGGATACGAACTACCTGAACTGGTTGCTTCTCACTTGGGACATTGTCTACATTCCATTCGCCAGTCCCTGATGCGTTCCGCCGATATATTGCCGATTGTGTGGCATAAGAATGACGACCCAGACAAACCGAACACGTCCAAGGAGTATCTGAATGTAGCGCACACACGTGTCGTGATTTTGATAAGATTCGTGATTGGGCGCTGGAGAGGAAAGCGCATAGTATGGTGGACTTGGACAAGGCTCCGATCGAGGATGGGATTGAGATACCACTATATCCATAGATGTTTGGACTTTTAGGCCTACATTCATTCACCGAGGGAGAATCTCGGATATCGACTTCCCTCTTGTGACGGTGTAATAAGCCAGCATCTAATGGCGTTAGAGAGACCAGCCCTACCTCAGGTTCTCAGATTGGGACTAATTATTAGTGGCCGAGGTTACAAGGCTGAAATGCCCCGCAAGGCTTTCAACAAAATGAGACAGAACATACGTGTATCTACTCGCACACGCTCCTCATCATTCTGTCCAGTATTCTCCGCTATCTGTCTAGGTATTGTAAGTACAGCCTATGATGTGGCGTGACGAAGTCCCCTTTGACACGGGAGACGGGTAATCATTCTCCCTCACACCCGTGTATGTATGCATGAATGATCTCCATCCCGGCTCAATGGCCTACTCCCATAGCAGAAAGAGTGACGAATGACACCTCAAACTTAATTTCAACGTTGCTGTT
Organism: Rhinocladiella mackenziei CBS 650.93; assembly: GCF_000835555.1. Lineage (NCBI taxonomy): Eukaryota > Fungi > Ascomycota > Eurotiomycetes > Chaetothyriales > Herpotrichiellaceae > Rhinocladiella > Rhinocladiella mackenziei. Next base: position 4,053,425 of record NW_013550602.1, read on the forward strand.
TCTATTCTTCTTTGTTCTCACGAGGAGGTCTGTGGGTGATGTCTTCTCTAAATCTCGAGCAGTCCAAATCCATTAGTAATTGCTGAATCACTCCCTCTATTCGATGCACCCTGTATCTCTATTGAAGTAAAAGCTGGTCAAAAAGTGGAAACTGATTAATCTTCTAGAGAAAGTAATATTTCTTCCCAGATTCAGATTCAAGGAACCTGTGGCTCCAGTATCACTCGGAAGCTCAAGCCCCCCCCTTTTTCTCCATGAAATCTGATAATGATGACCGTCCCCAGTTCGCCGTCGCAGAATGCAAATGAAAATACGAAACAGGCAAGGCAAGAATGAAGAAGTGAGAAGACGGACATGTCGCAATGCACTCCCACAGACTTCCTCCGTTTTGAAGATACCGCCTGTTGAAGAGAGACGATCAGAGATAATTTCCACCCTCAGCGGCAAACCTTATTCGTCGATGGTGGGCTTGAATTTGATTCTGTCCTCGGGCTTGCTCTCGAATGGTACACCGAGCTCGAACAGCTTGCATAGGGCTTCGGAGAAGTCTTTGAAAAAGGTCTGACTGTCCTTGGCATAGATTTCCACCTGTTTCTTGAAAATGGGGTCCTTAACCAGCGACATGTCGGTCGGCAACATCATCAAGCTCTTGGTGGTCTTGTCTTGGTATTGTTTCGGGCCGGACCAGCTGCGCCAACCCCATTTCTCTTCCATCAAAAGTCGATAGTACTCGTTTGTGAAGACGGTGGGAGAAAAAGTCCATGGTCCTTCGAAACCGGAGCGGTCGGCGTGGCAGCGACCTGGGTTGGGGGTTAAGTCAACAGGTTCATCAATTCAGGGGGGACGAACATGACATACCCAAAGCATGAGCACCGCAGAGAGCAACCATTTCCTGGTCGTTGAATCCCATTCTCCCGAAAATCGCGCGGACGTGGTTTTGATCCTTGGCTCCATCGGGCAAGCGGCCGTCCGGTGTGCAGAACGAAACGTCTTTATCTTGTCGTCCGGGCCTCCAAGGAATAACGGGTCCTTGCATCTCTTGAACAGCACAGACACCGGCCAAAGTCCACAAGTCGGAATATGAGATCCAAGGGAATTGTTCTGTGGGGATCAATTCGTATCGGCCGGAGTCGGAATTTCGAGGGGAACCTTACCTTTGATGGGCTCCAAGAAATCGCGAGCATTCTTCAAACCAGCGTTGGCACCGTGCTCACTTTCGGGGGCAAATCGCATGGTGGCGCCATTGCTACCGCCGGTACCGGTAGCAGCATCGTAGGTACCCGATGCGTGCCATGCCAATCGGAGCACGACAGGCCCGTAAGATCCATCATCGTAGTCGTCATTTTCCCACAGAGCCTTGGCAATTGCATTGTAAACTTTTTGATAATCCTCAGCCGTGGGCTTGAAAAGGCCAACAGACTGTCCTGCGCTCCCTTGCTTCGGGCGAATATTGGTTCCTTGAGTGCTGTAGAAGTAGTAACCACCACCGACGAGAGCAGCGGCGGCCGCAACGCCGATGATGGTGCCGGTACTGGATTTGGAAGGGGCAGGTCCGGAGGAGTAGTGCCGGCGGGAGGATTGTTGGAAGAATGGCTTCGCAGCATTGTTTCGGGAGGAGCGAGCAGTAAGACGGATTGAGGAGGTGGCTGAAGCAGTGGATCGAGGGAAAGCCTTGGTGAGGGTTCGAGTAGCAGTCGCGGTAGCCATGGCGAATGTTGAAGTGAAGGGTTCGAACGGGTCAGGTATGTGGTCCGATGTGAGGTGGAGTTTGAGAAAAGAGAAAAAGTGAAAAGGGAGTGAGCGCGCACTGAATTATATGACAATGAGGGATACGGGAGGGAAAAAAGGACAGCTGAATAATGGGCAATCGGGAGAGCAATGAGTGGTCGTCGTGGAAGCACCAAAGGACCCACGGGAAAAGCCTCGAGCAGTGTTGAACCGGAGCCGCGGAGTGAGTGATGTGGTACGAGCTTGTAGAGAAAGAAACACAGAAAACAAAAGGCCGCCTCTTGCGCCACTCCCACGCCCAAGGTACGTTACGATAACGCCCTGCAGTTCGGGATTCAGTCAGTACACATGAACTTTACACGGATCTGGTCGCGTCAGGCCTTGACGTTATCGGCGGGTGATGCCGCTACGTGGTTCTAGTGCCGTCATGGTCTCCACTAAAACGCCATCCGAGGCGATTGAGTGGCTGGCTGCTTTATCAACCCGGTAATTCCACCTCGGGCCTTGGCAGGGGAATCTCAACTTTTTTTTTCGAAGAAGCCCGAACAAGAGCGAGCCCGATTCCGCTCTTCTCCGACGCCGCAAGCCTTTCCCTTGCCGCCCTCGCTGTCGTACACCCGAATCGGTATAGGAAGGGGCGACATCCTACGGGGGAGAACATCGACATCGGACACAATTTCCTTTTGTGAACAATCCCCTTTTTAATTATCAACAGAAAATGCATTCAATTCACATCATGATATGCGACATTTACATTGTATGCTCCTTCGACCTCGTTTCTGACTCACATGACGCCCGCCTGACTCCTACCGGTCCCCATGCCGGTTCCCCGGATGTTTCATGCCAACCGGGACACCGCGCTCGATGCTGTTCGTTACCGGGTCGTAAAATCATCACACCACCACCTTCATCAGTGGTATTCCCCCATGGGGTGGTATCAGCTTTCCTCCCTGGGAAGATCATGCCCATTCCACGCCATCGATGACTTCATGTCGCTCTAATCTTCGCGAGGGAACAGATCATCGAATGCTTCTCTTGCTAATCGGGCCTGCATCACCACGTTTCCTTTCAACTTTGGTCGCTTTCTGACGTTATTGGACAATTCCGCCGTCCTTTCTCGCGTGGCTTCCTTCTCCTCTTGCAGTCTCCGGTCGGCATCTGCGATCTGTTCCATCACCTCACTGTCCGTTGGGAGCTGCATGAGGCCTTGGCTCCAGCTTGCTCCGCTGTCTTTGTGTTTCTCATGCCAGTGCTCCAACAGACCTTCGACGGAGATCTTGTATTTGACCTGCCGGGCCGTTCGATAAACCTTGCCCTCTCCGACGCAGATTCCGCACCGAAACCGGAGATCAATCGCTGGATTGGCTTTGTGGAGCTCCTCGATGCAGCTGGTGAAAAGAGGCAAAGGTGGCTCCGTCAACTGCGTTCGGGTATAGAGATCGAGCGCATACTTTAACGCAATTTTCATCTGACATAGGCCGTCCACCCAGACTCCATTCAAGATCTTTGCTGCAAATAACAGATTCTTGACAAAGTCAATGTTTCGAATCTCGGTGGGCCGGGGCCGCCGTCCCTCAAAGGCCGAGATGCGAATGCGTCTCGGCAATTCGACAAACGGTTCATTCACCGCCGGATGCCAATTGTCGAGTTTGGAAGGGTCCCGGTGTCCGGGAACCAAAGGCAAGCATCTCGGCCAGGGCACGGTGTACCAGGGGAAGCGATGGTAGAAAGAATCCTCTTCGCGGCCGGGTGTCCAGGCTTCGTATTCCCGGGAAAATGGGACGGCAAATTGCCAAAACTCCAGACCCTCGCCCACTTGTTTCGCGTGAACATCTAACATGTGTTCGAAAGCTTTCGTGAATGACCAAGTTTTGACAAAATCAGTCCGCCGACAACCTCGGCACTTGAGGTTCTGAAAGACCGTCAATCCCCGCGGAGAAAATCGAGGAATATGTTTCTCCATCACATCCTCGACGATCATGCGGGCATCATCAAGGCTGAGACAATATGGTCCGGTGGTCCCATTGAAATTGAGTCCCGTCGGGCGATTGGTCAATCGGCTGTATGTGTCAAACACATTCTTCAAGCACAGCAAGAGGAGATCTTCATCGGCGACATTCGCTGCCTGACACCGTTCAAATTCTCTTTGGCCCAGGTCGAGAACAAACTCCTGTTCGGGTGTCAGGACCCGTGGCTCCTCCTTTCGGGACATTCGATGTTCGTGGAGTCTTCGGTACCGCTTGATGTGGGTGCGAGGATGAGGCACCGTCCCGGGGTTCATCTCCATCTTGTAGTCTTCCAGCGCCTGGGCCTGTTCTCTGTACGGGAGTATTTTCTCCTTGAGTGTCTTCCACGATCGCTCTGACGGGGGAGCCTGCACCTTCAATATCCGTCGAAACGCCGCCATTTTCCACAAGAGGTTGGGGCTCAGAGGTGGTGACAGCTCGGCCGCCCGAGCTATAAAGAAGTCGATTCTCATGGCGGGTAATGGTGTGGTGCCCGCATTCTGGCGCTTATGCCAGAGTTCCAGGTCGGCGACCTCGATCATGAACGACATTGTTTTCCGGTGCACCTGGTCGATCCATCCTCGCAATGCCACGTCTCCCGGATGGGTTCGTCGAAAGTCGAGATATTCGGCCTCGAGCTGGAGATACGACGATTTCAAGAACGCATATTGGCGCGCACCATTGCTGATCGCCCACTCATTGGATTGGACGTTGACGGATCGGGGTTGCATATAGCGACGACTGGTGAACATGTCAATAACCACACGGTCCCCCGGAAGACGCACCAGTGCGTCAACTCACCCGTCACTTCGCGCTAATGGGAGCAGTTCCCAGAGAGCTTTGCCACTCCAGGGAGGGGTCGGATCCTCCAGTGGCGGTAGCGTGTGTTTTCGATGCGATGGAAGATCATCGGCCTACGACCGGCCATTAGTCACGGGAGATTGCAACAATCTCGTCCACACCTTACCCGCATGGTCTTTTGCTTGAAACATTCCGCGCAAAGTCGAACTTGAAATGTCCAATATACGCGAGCCGTGTTTTCTCTCGGGCACGCGCTATTCTGACAGCCTCGGCCGGCCAACAGGTCGACATATTGTTGCTCTGTCAGGTTCGGCGGGCAATCGGGCATCTCGCGGCCGAAATGATTCTGCCTGCTCTCTCTCCAGATTCCAGAACGATCGGACAACAAGCGGTAGAAGGCTGAATTAATGGTTTTGGCTTCCAGAAGGAATTTGGGTTCGCAATAGCCCAGGATCGTCTGCCACACGTCGCTATGGACCTGGTCGGAATTTTTGACCGGTCGACTTGGTCGAAAAATGGGTTTGCGATCCGTGGGCGAAATGCTGCTGATGCACCGTCGTTTCTCCATCGGGGTATTCTCGCTCGACAAGACGGTTGACTCGTATGAACTTCTCGTGTTCCCATGACGCTGTCCAGTTTTCATGCTACCAACCGTGTTGATGACAAAGGTATGCCCCGGGGCCGGTGGTGCCGCGGCACTGTCCGTGGAGGATGACGCGAGGACATGGGCGCTGGCATTCGAGGACAGCGCGAAGGATGAGTTGCGCGGATGAAAAACAATTTTCCGTGCGTTGTGAGACTGTGGAACGATGATCTGGTAGGAAGAGCCTTCTGCGTTTCGGAATTGCTTGTCCACCCTCATCACTGGGCCGTGGTCATATTTACGCTTTCCCGTGCCATTACGGTGCGAAGGAGGATGTGATTGGTCCATTTGGATGCGATTCGAGTCGAGAAGGCTGAGAGTTTCCGAAAGTCGTCCTTTGGACTAGCCGGCTTTCTTCCCCAGCGGCCGAGATGACCGAGGGGAGATGGTTGCCACGAGATCTCAATGGCAAGAGGATGGAAGACACAAGGTAAACCCGCTAGAAAGTAGGAACGAGATGGACTTTAGCCGGACGACGAAGAAAGGCCGTGGGAGGGGTGATGAGCGGTTCCAGAGCCAATGTCAGCTGAAGAATAGACGGTTTCTTAGCGAAAGATGGTGGCGGAAAGTTGAGCGAACGTGCGGTGTAGTTTCCATGCTCCAGAATACCAGTAATGAGCGAAAAAAAAGTAGGCTGGCTTGGTCTATGTGCTGTCGCACATCATGCCTCCTGAGTGTTTCACGTCCACGGGTCTACCAGAGATTGTAGCAGCAGCAGCAGCAGCAAGACAGCCGGGGCGATAGACGATTGATGAGGAAGGTCATGGCCAAGTGGCAGCAGCGGAGAAACATTGCCACGGCTGCGCCTAGACCAGCTAAGCGACAACTGGCAAGGTTGCATCTGGATTTCTGTGGTAATACCATAATAGCAACTCATTTGATAGCGAAAGGGCCCAATGCTAGAGCAAAGTCCTTTGGCCCTCCCAGCCTTGACCTCGGATTTACACGCGTAGCTCATGTAGCTCGAGCAGCTAAAGGGGGAGGATTGGTATGGGGAACTTGAATCAGATGGCAAAAAGATAGGTGTCCAACTGCCCACTTAATGAAGGAGGGTGCTGTTGTTGGTTGGGGGCCGGGTATTCTTCCGTCTATTGCCGAACACCTTCCAAGTCTTTGCTCTGGGTGTGGATAAGGCGACTCCCAAGTGCCCAGTGCCTCCGACGGCCCCTCGAACCTTCCGTTTGCGGGGCACCCGCCATTCTAAGCCGCTTCCAGTTTAAGGTCTAGTGCCTATACACAATGATTCTATTGCGGCTCCAGCAAACCGTGCAAAAGGCCAGTGAGGCCTAACCGACCTTCTCCTCCACCAGTGAAAACTCTTGCACACCTGATTTTATGTTGCATCGGTACCAACTTACATATCTCTTTTCCATATGGAGTATTTCTGGAGCGCATCCTTCGACCTGAACTCGGACCACGGACTAGAACCATGTTTTTCTGGCCCTGTCACTCGTCCTCCGGACTTCGGTCAACAGTCCTGTGCCGGTTCGTACCCCCCGCGATTGTGCCATCGTCCTGGACTACAAGAAAGACCCGCTTCCCATCCAGTTGTCGGGCCACCACTTTCACGTTTTCTACGAGAAAAAAGAGAAAAAAAAAAATTTCCCCGGACTCTGCTTGGGTCGTGCGAGTGACGAAACAACATCGCAACGATGCGCTCCTCGCTGGACGGGTCAAGTAAGTCAAATGATCAATCCGACCCTGATTCCCGACCGAGCTTATTGAAACCCCCTTCCGAACTAGACGAAAAGGCCCAACATGCCTACAACGACACAAGCGGTGTTGGTGCGCGTCAACTGGAGTATGATCCCGATATCGCCCATCCCGCTGCTGGCTACAGAGATGCCGAGACGGCTGTGCTGCCAGCCGGTGTCTCGGAGCGGAAACTCCTCACCAAGATCGACCTTCGGGTGATTCCCGTTCTGTCTGTCCTCTATCTATTGGCCTTCCTGGACCGAACCAACGTTGCGAATGCTGCCATTTTTGGCCTGGTCAAAGATCTCAACTTGACCGCGACACAATACAGCACGGCATTGACCATCTTCTTCGTACGTCAAGACCGCCCAGCTGGTCTCAGCGTTGTGATCTGTCTGACCCGGGCTTTTTGCTCTTCTAGGTTCCATATGTGGTCTTCGAGATCCCCTCCAATATAATTCTGAAGCGCCTCAAGCCCCATGTCTGGCTTTCCCTGTGCATGTTTGGATTCGGCTTGGTCACTGTGTGCCAAGGATTGGTACAAGGTTATGGCGGCATTATTACCACCAGATTCTTCCTTGGTTTGTTCGAGTCCGGAATGTTTCCAGGTGTGATCGGACCCGAGTCTCCTGGCCCAAAGGGCAACTCACTCACGGCCCAACAGGAAGTTTTTATTTGATTGGAATGTGGTACAAGAGAAACGAAGCCCAAAAGAGATATACCTTTTTCTTTGCCAGTACCACCTTGGCTGGCGCCTTTGGCGGTCTCCTCGCTTCGGCCATCGGTAAGATGGACGGCATGTGTGGCTATCTCGGATGGAGATGGGTCTTCATTCTCGAGGGGTGTCTGACATGCGCTGTCTCATTCGTCTGGTTCTTCATTATCCCAGATTTCCCAGAGGACGCCCAGTGGGTGACCGAGACCGAACGACAGTACATCATGGCTCGACTCCGTGAGGAGCAAGGCAAATCCGCCATCGAAAAACGTATCACGTTCAAGGCCGTGGTCAACTGCTTCAAAGACTACAAGTTCATCTTGGGCTGGCTCATGTATTTTGGCCTGATCGTACCTGGTAAGGACGTGGACAACTTTTGGGATCGGTGAAACCAGAAAGCTGATGTTGTCTTCGGTGCAGCTTACGGTTACGCCTATTTTGCGCCCACTATCATCAAGACATACGGCTACAGCAATATTGGAACGCAACTGCACTCTGTTCCACCGTGGGCAGCGGCCTTCGGGTTCAGCATGTTAGTGGCTGCCCTCTCCGATCGTCTGCGACATCGATTCCTCTTCACCGTCATACCCATCTGCATTTCCATTGCCGGCTTCGCCATTCTCATGATCGAGCACGATGACCACCATCTAGAGTATGGCGCTCTTTTCTTGATCACTTCTGGGACTTACAGCGCCATGCCCATCATCGTGTGCTGGTTCAACATGAACCTCGCTACCCATACCCGCCGTAGCGTTGGTTCGGCGTGGCAAATTGGCGCTGGCAACATCGGAGGCATTATCGCCAGCTACAGTTTCGAAGCCGCAGATGCGAAGACCTTCTTCCACAAAGGCTACAGCATCTGCATGTCATTCATCTGCTTGAGTGCGGCCAGCTGTGTGGTGTACTTTTTGGCTTGCTTGACCCAAAATCGGAGCCGAGAGAAGAATCACGATGTGGGGTTGACCGAGTACGAGAAGACTGAAATGGGCGATATGAATCCAGAATACCGGTACATGCTTTGATGAGGGGAGGCTGGGGAACAATACGTCTCGACCTGTGTCGGAGCAGGTAGGCGGGCCATGTTTGTGACAGCAGTCTGCAGTCCACTGAAGGGCGAATAGGTCCATTTGACCGGCGGGACGAAACGCAATACCTGCCAGACGTTAGGAGGAAATCCCGAAATCAGATACGTACAGGCAGTTGACTCTCTCGATGTCCCAGGAAGGGTGGATGCCATGCCAGATCGAAATGAATCGGGAAACGTTCCTCGAATGTTGATGTCTTCCAGCTTCTCAGTCCTTCCCGTATACTAGTTCGATGACCAAATTTCATCTCGGTTTGTCCATAAGACCAGCTTTCTAAGGAGCCGGAGTAGCAATGATGGGGGCACGGTAGAATAGAAAGTGCCTCGAGCTGATATTCGAGGGGTCATGCAGAGGACTTATCTTGTGACACGAGTCGACACAGGCGAGTAAAGAAAATCACGCATTCTCCTGTGTCTTGACTACTTCTGGGGATATTGCCTACATGATCTGAGCGCGCCGTAAACGCGGCCATCGGCTTCAGAAGCTTGAAGATATCGATCAACACTCTCAGATGCCGAATAAAGTACGGGACAGGACGTGGCTTGCTCGAGGCTGAAGGTTGGCCAATCAGCGAGGAAACCCGAAGACGAGGGCCAAAACAAACCATGACATAATCAGACTCTAATGATGCGCAACCAATCAGATGCTGTGATAAGAATGAGGCAAGCAAAGAACATTGGCAGCGCAGACTGGCTTTCATGTTTTCAGCTTTTCGCTCTCCACTCCTCCAGAATGCAATTCCATAAACCTTGACCCAAAATCCTTTGCAGCTGCCATTACATGGTTAATCTCTCACAATCAACCCTTCAAGGGGGCTCTACGAATGTTGCGGTCTCTCTTTACCGCATGGCCCGAAAATTGAACACTTCGTCGCCAGATCAGCCTTGATCGCGTGATGGACCTAATTTGCACCTGGCATTGATCAGTGTGGCGTTCAAGACCATCAGATGTCATGCAACGTACATTGGAAAGGAAGGACCGAGTGCGGCAAGTTCATGTTTCCGGTTACAAGGATGCCGGCAATAGCCTGGCTCTCTTCAGTGGGAATGTCGAATGTGTCAGTTCTTCCAGGCTGTCAGACAGCTTGTGGCTACGCTCGCTCCCGTGGACTTGGATACTCCAGACTGTCCACGGGTCTTTGGGGATAGGCAATGCGACATATCGCTCGAATGGAATCGATGTTGGTGTCTTCTTCACTAATTGCAAGGTCAGTTGGGTTGTCTCGCCAATGGCTAATACGGCCTCACCTTGCTCACTCCGGGACTGAAGACCGGTCTTGGACTTGCCCGAGTTCGAAGTCAAAGCCATTTCAACTGTCTCGGTCCAAGCTAGTGTAGTGTCGGTTCGCTGGTGTGCTTATTGAATTGTCCGCAAACAGAGACGGGCCTTGATCATTTTCGGGAGACAATTTGAGGAGGACTGATTGAATGGATAGGGACTCATGAACGAGAAGAGAAAATCACATCGAAGGGGGAAGTAGCCACAAGTATGCACGTTTCAAGCACTGACTCAACTGACCGCAGTCTTCTTCTTGGTGGTAGTGTGGGGGGGGGGGGGGGGGGGGGGGGGGCACTCTCACCGTAACAGGCGTCGCCACCGCTGAACGTGATCTTGACAAAACCAACGATTGAGTACATGATCAAGGATGGATACGAATACTAACGGACAATTTTCCATCGGCCTCCTGGAGGATCCGATAGTGAATCCGAAGTTGGCCAATGTCGCCCGAATTATCAAGCAACCTTGAGGAGTTACTTTGCAACCATATCAGAAAAATTATCGGGTTCGACGTGTTCCGGAGCAGTCAGATGAACTAGAGATCTCCGAGAGTCGACAATTCGAAAGCCAACGTGGCTATTGGGTAATCAGATGGATATTGATGTCTTCAAAGAATGACAGCAAGAATCGCAATCTTGGTGGAAATGAGAAGAATGATAACGCCTTCGGACATGCCAGAAGCCAGGTTTTTGCATCGCGGAAGCGGAACCTTACTGCGGCAATAAGAGACGCCTGATTACGCTCCTGGGTGGCAAAAACTCTTTTTCTTTGATAGTTGGCTCTGGCAGAGAGAAAATGCGGCTCAATACGGTCACGTGTCAGGCAGGCATCAGGCTTACTACGACGATGTGCGTCATGCACGGTACCATGTGCCAGTCGGCCAGCAAACAGGTAAAGTGTCCCGGTCAACGCCCTGACCGAGTTGGGTAAGAAATACCAATGGGAGTTCATACCCAAATAAGGATTCGGAGAGGAACCGGGCCCGGAGTATGTCCAACGCCTTTGTTGCCAAACTTGACAGGGAAGAAGTTGGATTCAATAAAGGTAATGGAATCCAGAACACTCCAAGACCAAAGTCCGGCACACCTCGACAAGCAATGGCAATGGCATTGAGATAGTCTATGTCAAAGCATCATTACACCGTGTTGATAACTAGTATCTCATAATCTGGTTCGATTGCTGGAGGATCGAAAGACGACACATTATACAAGAACGCTCGAGACTGGAGGTGAGTGAGATGAATATGTGCTGCGTACCCCCGTAGACATGTCGAGTGTATAACGCAGGAGCACCCTCTCGATCCAAGTGTTTTGTCTATACCGTGAGATCTGCAGCCGTAGAAATCGACATGCCATAATGTCCGGTGTCATTTCGTTGCCCCACGAACCCTGGCGACAATCTAACGTCTCAAGGGTGAAAGACTTTTTTTTTTTTTTTTTTTTTTTTGGATCTACCGCCGTTTTCAATATTTTGGGGGAGGTCTCATAGCCAAGTGCTCTCAAGGCATGTATTTTTGTTCCCAATTCTCGCACCTGTCGCCGCCGTTTTTTCATGACCGAATCAAGCGAATCGAATTTCGCTTGCTTATATTACTCCGGAAAAACATCTGTGACCAGGCTCTTCTTATTGATTTTCCCCATTGCATTTCTTGGGATCGACTCCACAACTTTCAATTCCTGTGGAATCTTGTAGTTTGCAAGTTTATCCTTCAGGGCGCGCCGCATGTCCATGACGCCCCATGGCTTCCCACCGCGTCCCGCAGTCAAGCCCCCTTTCGTGAGCACAACGATGGCCGCGACTTTCTGGCCCCATTGCTCTGAAGGGATGCCTACGACAGCAGCCTCCGAGACTTCAGGCAGAGAGAGCAGTTCACGCTCGATCTCTAACGCCGATACTTTTTCCCCACCCGTTTTGATGATGTCGACGCTCTTGCGGCCGCGGATGAAGTACATGGGCCCTTTGGCCCAGGACTGCTCGCTTTGGCCTGTTCCCGGTACGAGCTGGCGAACGGCCACGTCGCCGGTCTTGAACCATTTGCCTCGTCCGTCGTCACTCTCGGCGAATTCTTCCGCCGTGGCTTTGGGGTTGCGGAAGTACTCATTGAACACCGTGGGCCCGCGGAGTTGGATCTCGCCTTCACGCGACTGGCCATTTTGGTCTGTTTCCTCACCTGGTTGGATGACGTCGCCGGTTTCAGTCTCTACCAGTCGAACTTCCACCGAGGGTAACGGCCAACCGACGCTGCCGTCGACGCGATCTTCGAAGGCCAATCCGCAGGACAGAGCCATGCCGACTTCGGTCATGCCATAGCGCTCGAGTAGGACATTGCCACCGCTGAGTGCTGTCCAGGCCGCTTTCGTCGGTGTGGGCAGAGCAGCGGAGCCGGAGATATTGAGACGCATATATTGCGGTGTGATGGCTGTGCGGGTTGCTTCTCTCATATCGGGATCGAGAGATGGATGTGAGGCGAGGAGGCGGTTATATATCGTAGGCACGACAGTGAGGAATGTGATGGGTCTTTTGGAGGGCGGAGAGTGGGGGAGAAAAGGTGCCGCAAGACGTTTCCATACGGTGTCTGCATTGAAAGGGTAGGCGAATTCAACGGCTGCTCCGGCCATAAGTGGGGTGAATAGCGTATTGATCGTTCCATGGATGTGGTGAAGAGGAAGAACATGCAGGAGCAAGTCGGACGGGCTATAGTTCCAAGCTTCTATTAAAGATCTCGCCTGCGCGGTGATTGTCGGTACAGACAAGACCACCCCTTTAGGCCGGTTTGTCGTGCCGGATGTGTACAGCATAAATCCGCCATGGTCGATAGATTGGCCGCTGAACTTGACGTTTTCTGCTGACACAGCTCCAGTTTCGATCTTGGACAGGATTTCCAGCTTAGGAGTATGATTCAAACCTTCTTTGACCACCTCTTTAGCTTTGTCTTGGAATTTCTCCGTCGATAGAAACAGGGCGGCTTCGCTGTTCTCCAGGATATACCGCAGTTCCGAGCTGGGATGTGTGTGTGCCAGGGGGAGGGCAATCGCGTCGTGGGACAGGATCGAGAGAAACGTGACTGTGGTCCTTGGTCAACACACCTCCCCATAGGCAGGACGAGGCTATCTTCCCGCACCTACATAGTCATAGCCATTTTCGGCTAAGAAAGCGATTCTCTCGCCGGCCAAAGGCTTTCCATCGGTCAGAGCGGTCAAGTTGTCTTTGGCGGCGGCAACATCGTGTAGTAAGCTGCCATAGCAAAAAGTGCGGTCGGAGGCACTGTGGATGATCGCTGCAGTTTTGGGGTCATGTTTGGCAATGGCATCGAAGATGGGCGAAGAAGGTAGAGTCGAAGCCATTCGGATAGGAGACAATTGAAATCTCTTACAGGTGACAGGAAAGAAGGAGGAGCTTCGAGCTGCTATGAGACCACCTCCGGAGTGCAATATCGCAGTGTTGAATCGAGAGGCCAGGATGATGGGGCGCATCCCGACAACATTGTTGAGCTCGCCCAAGGAAGCTCTAGTCTCACATTTAGACGACAAAACGACCCCGATCAAGGGTCAGTGAGCGCTCAATTTCCGAATTGTTGAAGAGCTGCGAAGATGGGGCTCTCTACGGAGGAACAGTTGCTCCACATCGAAGGAGAAAAAAGATACAGCCCAGCTTTTAGTGTTTTGATGTTACAATTCCCATACCCATTGTTCCCCATTCATCATCACACATCCACTTGTTCAAATCTCACAAGTAGAGCACATTTCGTCTCGTGCCCCTTTAAGTCCAGCATGCGGATGAAATTCCACCCCGGCGTCACGTAAAATATCCGCACGGCGGCAACGGCGAAAATCGGATTTCTCGAAAAGGCATCATCACTCTTGATGAGCATACGCATGAACACCAGTTCATTGTCCTCGTACTCCCATTCCAGTGTCTCGTTCCAGATCGGGTCGGTGACTGGAGGATTGTCGCCTCCATGAAGGAAGCCGAGCTTGTGATGCTTGTAAGGCGACGTCTTGCGCTTGGGTGAATCGTCCTCCAGCTCGTCCGGGTGGTAGAGCGTGCAGGTGAGATACGGTTTGATATCGTCTGCCTCACGGTCTCGCGGAACAGGTACGTCTGACGCTCCCGCGACATGAAGACGCAGTTTCTTTCTCTTTCCAGTATTAAGCTTCCCCCGGCCTCCGGCACGGAGGGCCGCAGGTTTCAAAACGTATCCATCCGTACCACTGAACAGTGCCTCGTTCAGCTGCATACTAGCTCCGAAAGTCTGCCAGTTGAGGGCACAAACTTGGGCTCCGACACCCCAGAAATTGACCGGCTTGAGGTTCCTGGACGAAATTCGAGTGCCCTTTGGATACACACGCATCAGATGATGAGCGTTATGGCGAGCAATCTTCTCGCTCTCGGCAGGCATACGGGATTTCAATCCAGTCTCTGAGACGTTGATGAGGTGATGATGGGGACCGCCTTGGAGTCCCGTTTCACTGTACCATGAATTGTCTCGAGGTTTGATTGATTGAGCGTAGACACCGAGCTCCGCAAGTTCGGGAATGATGGTGGTGGCAGGGGTAGCTTTCTTTTTCTCTTTGTAGGCTTTTCGAGCTTGCTTTTCCTCCTCGTCTTCCTCTTCATCCTCAGAGCTGGTGTCATCGTCGCTGTCCCCGGCTTCGTCGGGAAAGTGATACTCGACAATAACGACAATTCTGGATCCGAGCTCATCTAGAGTCACATGCTCACCTGTTCCCTGTTGCTCTTGGTGTCCTTTTTCTCTGACAGCCCTACTTAGAAGCCGATCACCCCAGACCTCTTTCATGATTTCAGCGAGACGCCGTTGGCCGTGGGCATCACAATGATTCTCGAGGGATAAGAAAATAGGTGCTGCTCGATAGCCCGATTCATTGCCAGACTGTGCTGCCTCTTTATCAACGACATCCCTAATGGTCTCACAGACCAGGCGGAATGGGATGTGGGAGACCAGAGTGTATCCATGTGTGACCTTGGGTTCGTCCGTATTGTCCTCATCGTCCCAGGCATCGATTTCAACGCAGCGCGATCCGGTATTGAGTGCTGTTTCATATGCTTTAGCGGAAGAAGTGCCATAGAGCTGATGTGCTATCAAGTAGGTATTATGACTAGAGCTGATGAAATATTCCGGCAGGGGATGCGACCTATCAGTAACGGACGAGGGAACCTTGATATGTGGCTGGTCGAGGAGACGGTGCAGTGCGTCAGTCAGTTGACCTGGGTGATCCAAACCAGCATCTTCTTTGGACAGGACGTTTTCTTGAACTAGAAACGACCTGAGGGCCCGGTTGACTCTGAGTTGATTCTTGGTGATATCAGACTGGCGACCGCCACGACCTCCTCCTGCGACGGTGGTAGAGTCGATTTCTTCTCCTATGTCTTCGTCATCGCCTGTGCGACTTGATTTTGGGAATGGATTCAATTTGGCTAGGCGCGAGGTAAGATCTGGAGGACCCAAGTCTGACATGGTGAGGGTAGGGCCCGGGTCTAATATGGAGTCAGTTCGTGGCAGTCCGAGTATCAATGCAACTCAGCGGTGCGGTAAGATACTCACGGTATTGGCGATAAGTTAGATCATTCTAAGTGCTCTGCGAGGGGCTCTGCAAGAGAGGGGCACGGGTCTTGGCTGACGGATGTCTGTGTAGACACCTGAGATACGCGAGGGATCTCTTATGCCGACCAATCCGCCATGATCGTTTCTATTCTATCTGGACCTCTCCAATGATTGGGCTGATCCTTTGACACTTGATTCGATCTATGAGCCATGAAAATAATGCAATCCACTGGCAGAGTTTTGATCCGAATACGTCTCCTGCCTGCTCCGCCGTAGAATTCCACATATCGCGAAATACCTCACCGCAACCACAGACAGCCTTACCAAGACGATTTTCCAAGCTTCAAGACTTACCAATCAGACAAAGTTCCAATCAATTTCTCTTCACCCAGGATCATGTCCCCATGAGACGATTATTAACTCTGCGCACGTCGAATGGACGTTCAGCATCGCAAATCAGAATGTCAAGCACATCGAGCACACCAATGGAGGATACGATAAGGAAGAAGGTAAGAAACATTTCGGTGTTCATCCATTCCTGTTTGGATTTGACTCCCTACCTTGTTCGGATCCTTTCCGGTACATTCAATTCTATCATCATCCATCACAATATTCCGCAACCTTGCCTCGGTCTCGGAATCGCTCTTTCAAATTCTCCATTCACAACATCCAGGCCGGCCTTGACATCCAACCTGATTAATAAATTGATGGACACAGGTGACCGACACCCTGAACCCAACGGAGCTCCGGATCCGGAACGATTCACATTTACATGCACATCACAAGGCCATGGTGGGAAGTACATCGACGGAGACGCATTTCTAGTACGTTCTCCCCGGCTTTCGTTTTATCTTTCGTGTTCAAGCCAATTTGCCCACTGGTTTCTGCATCGGCGAGAGTAGGAGAACATGTATACGCACATACTCACCAATAATCGCATAGCGTCGACATTGTCTCCACGGCATTTGCATCGAAACCCCAACCAGCACGGCACAGGATGGTGTATGGCCTGCTGAAAGAAGAACTCGATCGGCCAGGTGGGATTCATGCTCTTCAACTCCGGACGAAGACGCCCGAGGAGGATGAGAAGTTGAAGGCCAAAGGAATGCCGTGAGGTTGCTCGTCCTTGGCAAGAAGGGATGTTTGGGGCAATGGTTGCTATGAGAGCTGATTCGTTGTAACCATTGGGCTGGAACACGGTTTCGGATCTGTTGCAACTGGGGTTAACGAGAGATATATCACGCCAGGCATTGATTCTATGTGAAATGTGATCCTGCGTCAAAGGAGGGAATTTCAGCTCACATAGATACAACGTGAGAATTTTCTTGGACTCAGTCAAAGAGCGACTCAAAACCAAAATTGGAAGAACAAGTGTAATTCGATCTTTCCCAGCCATAGAATCCACTCCAGGTGATGAGAATGTATTGCTCTCCCACTCTTTGAATTCAGCCAATCAATGCCCCCCTTGACTTGCATTGATTGAAGGATCTCCAAGAAAGCGTGAGGAATTATTAAAGTTTTATCTGGGATATGCTGTACACGATCACCAACCAACCATCCAAGAAGGAACGAGAACAAACAAAATAACGCCGGCTTTTCGGAACATACGAGACTTCCATCCTCTCCTACTTCTGTGATCCTACTCTTTCTTTGCTTTCGCGCGCTGATCGTACGCCGAATGAGTGTCACCACAACTCTGATCAAGAAAAGAAATTGAAGATTGAGAGGGTTGGTCTGTTCCCCCCGATGAAGCATCTTATCCATCCCATGTGGACCACATCAGGTTCAATGGAAAAACAAGCCTTGAATTCGTTGTAAACAGGGCGCAACCCAGGCATATTTGCGAGGGCAATGCAGTAATGCAAATCAGTCATAGATTGAGGTTCAAGGTCAGTGATTGTTAGGGTGTGCGGACTTCTAGTTGTTCGTAACTTCAACGACCACAACGACCACGACCACGATGATGATGATAATGAGCACTAAATAAGAGTTAGGGGAAGGCTGTCTCTGGAACGACAAAGATACTGACCAACAATGCCCAAGCACATCCACTTCTTCCTTCTGGCAGCTCTAGCCTTTGTAACTGCACCCTCAAGCTCGGTGTTGGCTTTGGCGACATGTTCTGTGACCTCTTCTCCTCTTTGTTCGATTTGAGTGACGGCAGGCTCTTGCTGCACCACCAATGCCTCGAGATCTTGGAAGAGCTGAGCAAGTTCGATCATCTGCTCTTCAATCTTCTTGATATCCGCATGACGAGAAGCAACATTGCTTTGCACGGCCTGTACCTGGCCAAGGTTGTTGCTCCGGATCAAAGCCTGCTGGAAGATTTGTTCGGTAGGGTTCTGAACAGCTGCTTGGGCTTCGGCATCTGAGGCATCTGGACGAACAATTCTGTATTGTCTCTTTATCTGCTCTTCGGTAGCCCTTCGGAATGTGTGCTCAACTCCTTGGTAGTCGGTGTAGAATTTTTTCAGTCGTCGCTCAACGCTACCGACTTGGGCTCGATTGCGACTATCGCTGGATTCTCTATCGCTCTTGATTTTCTTGACACGGTTTATGAGACCTCGGTACTTAACCATAATTTCTTGATTTTTTCGGTCGATTTGAAGACGCCAGGGAGATTGAGCAGAAGTGTCTGTGTCATTCAAATATCGTTGTTGATATCCCTCGAGTTCCTTCAAATCGGCTTCAACAGTGTCCATAGCTCGGTTGATCTCCCGGCAAGCGTTGAGGATTCTGTTGGGGTCGGCGCCATTCATGTCATCCATTTCTAAGATAGAGGATTAGCCGAGATTCAAAGCGCAGGCAGGTAGGAAAAATGCGTACCATAACCACCGCCAGGCTGGCCAGTTTGCTGACTATCACTCGGTCCATAATGGCTGCCCGAGTACTGCTCTGACAGCTGCGGCCGGCCATATCCCTCCTGGACGTTATTTTGACTTCCTCCGTATCGATTCGCGTAAGGATTATAGGTGTCGTATCCCTGGTTGTTGTACTAAATGTGGTATACGAGAGAGATTAGTGGCAGCTCATGGAAGGACGTACAATAGCGGCGTCTCAGGAGACCGATGAGATGGTACGGGTGCTCTGGTGAGCATTGAAGGAATGTCTGGACTTACACTCATGATGACGGAAGAATGAGACTGATACTAAGGGTATCTGGCCAATTGAGGTGCAGGGTGAAGGGTGGAAGGTCCCAATGGAATCCTGTTGGCCGAAAAAGTTAAGGGAACAAGTGAAACGGTATACGCGCTGGTTGAGGAACGCGATACTGAGATGCGACAGGAAAGTGATGCCCAAAAAATAGATGAAATGGAACTGAAGGTGAATCAGCAGCAGCTGAAAATGAAGATGAGGAATGAGAAAAAGGCTGAGTGATCACAATAATCTGGATCAGCTCGGAGTCGGGAGGAGGAAAGTAGTAGTTGCTTGCGCCGAAAAGTCTGGGCAGAAGCCTGCGCGCTTGAGCGAGTCTGAGTCTGTCGTACAGAACGAGTGACAGAAGAGGTGAAGTGTGGCCCTGACAGGTGACAAGGGGAGCACGGGAAGGTTAGAGCCTACGTCCGCCGAGACTCGAGGCACAAGGAGAGCGTTCGTGGGGCGAAGGAGGCTGTGCAAGTCGCCCATACGCCGTGCTCGTGCCACTTCCAGATGCTAAGTTCTTATGGGAGGGAGTGCGCAATTGGGGCCTAAGTGAGAGAATGCGGTCTGTCAAAAAGAGAGTTCATAACGATGAGGATCACTCCCACAGACGATCTATCACTCCATACTGTCAGCGCTTGACCCCTTCTGCCTCCTGCTGTTCCGCCATTGCCCGGCAAGATTGAGACTTCCCTAACGATCCAATTCCTCGCCTCCAGTCCACTAAGTTGTCGAACCTTGCTTCGCTAGAGGCCTGATAATGTCTCAACATCCAATCAATCCCTCGTAATCTTACTTAGCAGGCCGAGAGCTTTCAGGCGTCACCAGTGTTCCTAGTATGCCTCAGGCCGGACTGGATTTCTCAGTGTCGCACTAAGTATCATTTCACGCAGTTTGCTTGTTTCTTGCTAATACTGTTGCATAGAAGCCCGCAAGTCATATCCCATTAAAGTTGGTGTCCCACGGCCATCTATTCTTGCCATCATTACTAAGAGGGTTCCGTAGATCTCACATCGACCTCGTAATCACTGCGGCGTTGCATCTGTCTTAGCCATTCCATCTTCCACCTAGGCACCCACGATTTCAATTCTTATCTGCCTGGAAGTCTTCCCCAACGCTCTTTTGTAGAACCGTGCCAATCATCGGTGGCTGAACGACTAAGCTCTCCATCAACCCCCACAAGTGACAGAGCCTCGATCTATTAGACCCGCAGAGGGTTCAGCAACCGCAAGGCTGCGACATTCTTGGTGACGACAGTGGCCTGCCCCTGGGTTTTACCATCTTTTGGCTTCATCACCCTCGCTCCACGGCCTCTCTGTGTAACCAAGCCGTCGCTTGACGTCTTGTACTGTGTCCGGGTCTCCTGTATTCTTACCAATATTGTCCGATATTTTCACTGCCGGCCTTCCCCCTGCTTTGGACAACTTGATGACAATATTGAGTGGTTTGGACTTGGTCCGACCATCTGATTTGAGCTTGAAGTCGTTGGTGAAGAAGGTCCCCACCCCAAAGGAAGGCTTGAAGCCGTGCGCTTCCGCTAGTCCCTTGTACTCTAGGCATTTCTCGACATTGAGCGAGTCTGAAAACACAATGCTCTTACCGCTCACACATATAGACCTGTAGAAGTCGCTGGCAAGCTTGATGTACTCCTTCGGGTCGCCGGAGTCTTGTCTGATGCCAGCAAAGACTGCAGCATACGAAGACTGCTCGTGCGATGGATTACTTTCATCCGAGTATCCCGCAGTCGCGTCTTGTGACGCCGATGTTCTTGCGGGTATTCTAATTTTGAATGCTTTGAAGAAATCGTTTGTTCCGAATGTGTCGGTCAAAGCAATACCCAATACTCCTTTGCCGAAACAGTCGAGCCAATAACGCAGTCCGTTCTCATTGGCGTGTTCATAGTCATTGGTCAGCGCAGCAATTCCCATATACCATTCGTGGGCAACGGTGCCGACAGGAGGTATGCCGTGCTTCATTGCAAAATACACGTTGCTTGTACCCGTCAACTTTCCAGGCAGATTATTTTCCCGAGACGCTCGAACCAGACCTTTAATCACGAGGTCCTGGGTATGGAAATCCCTCCTTCTCCGTGAGCCAAATTCTGACACCAAGCAGCCTGCTGTGAATAGTCGGATACCCTTCTCGTAGGCGTTTTCTTCCTGTCCTTGATAATCCCAATCTTGATCAACAAACTTAAAATATGCTTCGCTCGTCAAGGCGAGTATGGGAATTTCATAGAGAATGGTCTCAACCCAAAGACCGCTTATCGTGATGTCTAGATCCCCATATGTATCATCGACGGGGCTAAATTTCAGATTCACCTGCTCCGCAGGCCGCAAACGGAAGGCCTGCAAGTAGACTAGATGATCCGGACTCAAGAACTGGCAGTGTTTTCTCAGAAACTCCAACTCTTGCTGCGATAGGGTGATGTTTGCCAATTTGGTGATCTGTTCTTCCAACCAGGAGAAGGCTTTCTTGTTCAATCTCATATGCGGAGTACGATTTGTGAACTTGTATTCGACATCCACGGAAGGAAAATATTTCAAGACCGCACACTGCATTGTCAGCTTGTACAGATCAGTATCGAGGAAGGAGAAGATGCCCTCTGGCAGCTTAGACTGCGCCATGTTGCGGACCTGCAGCCTAGCTCACCAATAGAGCCTAGAAGGAAACAAGGTCATCACCAAATGTCACTGTGCTTTTTGGCATTCGGCTTTCAGGGCCAAAATTGCCGCGCTGCACGAACCAGGTGCAGATCGAGTGTTTGTGAACGGAAAGACTGACTCAAAGAATGTGCCCTTTCTAGCATTTGCCTTCCTATGACACAATCTTGCAGGCCGCGCCTTTCCCCTTTCGGTGCTTATCAGCCTCGTGAGATTTGTTCACGTGGCAGACTGAGTTGGGCTTCGACGGCTTTCCAACACTGGTATGTCGGCAGCTGACTGGGAAAGGGATAAATACTTTTCAAAAGTAATGTACTTCCAGTATTGTTCTAAAGTACCTATATCCTCCGCCAACAGGCCCCCCGAAATAGCTGTCCATATTCAGACAGAATCTTCCCCCTTAGTATTCACATAGCAGTGGTCGGTGATGCGATACCAGTCCACATTCTCAAGTGAGTGGTGGCCCGTAGTGAGTTTGGAACCATATGTCCCGAAATTCCTCCTCTCGAACCTGATTGTGATATAG
Organism: Rhinocladiella mackenziei CBS 650.93; assembly: GCF_000835555.1. Taxonomy (NCBI): domain Eukaryota; kingdom Fungi; phylum Ascomycota; class Eurotiomycetes; order Chaetothyriales; family Herpotrichiellaceae; genus Rhinocladiella; species Rhinocladiella mackenziei. The sequence continues at coordinate 4,075,269 of NW_013550602.1, forward strand.
AAGGCCAAACTGGTCGATAATCTTCAAGATAGGACGATCTTTGTCTCCTCCTGCATTTTTGTACCCTGTCTGTGCTCGAATATGTAGCTTCTCTGCCTCCGGTCTACCTTGCTCGGCATACAGTGTTCCGAGACTATGGACGATATCGAGGGTCGAAAAGTCATCGGGTCCGGGTTGTTTCTCACGCGCCGCCAATGCTTGTAGATATCTCTTCTCTGCGATCTCAAATTGGTTCTGATCCCGATATAAGTCGCCGAGTAAACGAACCACCTCGAGAGTTTGAACATGGTCAGGTCCATGAATTTTTTCGTACCCTGCAAGTGCTTGCATGTACATTTGTTCTGCCTCCTCAGACTTCCCCTGATCATGCAGGAGGCGCCCGAGTGTGGAAACTGCCCAGACAGTCAAAGCGTGATCGGGACCATAAAATTTCTTCCTCTCTGCCACTACTCGTGTAAAGATTTCTTCTGCCGTCTTGAATTTTCCTTGAGAAGCATAGAGATTGCCAAGATTTGCTGCTGCGGTAAGAGACGACATGTCACCGGGTCCAAAGATTCTCTCCTTCGCTGCAAGGACTCGTAGAAACGTCTCTTCTGCCATCCTCAATTTGTCTTGAGCTCGATATACTTGACCAAGTGATTCTGTCATATCGAGAGTCTGGATGTCATCAGATCCAAGAATTTTCCGAAAACCTTCTCGTACTCTTATGAACATACGCTCTGCCATCGCTAGCCGACCTTGATAAAGATATAGCATGCCGAGACCTTTCAGTATACTCAAAGTAGATCGATGATCACCTGGCCCAAGACTTTTTTGGTCCTCTACCAGTGCTCGCTCGTACATCAGCTCTGACGCAAAGTACTCCAGTTGGAGGCGAAGAAGAGTCGCGTGGCGGAAGATGTCAGGAATTCGACGCCAGGAAAAGTCTGATCGATTTGCAACATCTTTAAATCGAAGATTCGCAAGATGCTTAGCATGAATTGCCAATCGCTGACATCTGATGTCGAAAAGATGATCCCAGTCCTCGCTCGTGAGACACTCGGCCACGCAGTCGGATGCTATCCAGTATTGCCGAACATCAATGGCACGGTTCAAGCAGTTCAAAATCCAATCATGAACGCATACATGAAGGTTGTATGATTGTGTTTGGTGATTTCCTTCAGCAAGAGAATATTTGACCAGCGTCTGCATGGCGGATTCAAATGAAGATTGGTAGCGAACTACGTTATTAAACCAAGCTGGTGCACCTTCAAGTTGAGCCGCATAACCCTGGCAAAGAAGGCCGTACCAGATCGCTCGATGGTCGAGGTAGGCCAGAAAACCTAAAAATTGTGCGGCTTCAGGATTCTCCTCTTTGATGCGGGCATAAGACAGTTCCCACGTATTGTAGAGTGTCCGAGGAGAGTACTCAGTTGGCCCCTCAGGGGAGGCAACCGTCTCCCATCTGCATTCGTATGCTATAAAATATGTGCAGAAGTCGAAGGACGACTTCTGAAGGTAGACGCCGGCTGTAGCCAGAGCTAAGGGATGACCATCCAACCGCTTTACCAACTGGCGGGCACCGAAATCTGCTTTTTGTGAGTGACAGGTCTCTCGTAGGCTGGCAAAGGCCCAATTACCAGATTCGATGTGCTCTCGCCCTGATCGGGTGGATAGAATGCGTAGACCGTCTTCTTCCTTGCTCATTGATCGAATTTCCAGCTTTTCTCCAGAGATCTTACTAGGCACCCGTGTAGTAATGATGACTGATCCTTGCACAGCAGAAGGGTAGTATTTTGTAATATCATACTGATCTGGATCATCATAGTTGTCATATACTAGCAACCATCTATTATTGTCTGGCGTTGATAGCCAATTGGAGATATCGATCCACAGGCTGTTGTCATCAAGCGGGTCCACCTTGTCCGGATCGAAAATTCGCTGACCCAGTCTCCGGAGACTAAGTTTTAAAGTAGTGTCGGATGTTGCGTTGAGCCAGAAGACGGAAAAGTAGGAGGTGGCATATCTTTTGCAGTAGGCGATGGCCAACTGTGTCTTGCCAACTCCTCCCATTCCGCCCAAGGCCAAGACTTTTCGAATGGAAGAATCCGAACCAGGTTGAAAAAGGGTTTCCATTTTCCGAAGCTCGTCATCACGGCCGATAAACAGGTCCTCTGGCATATTGGGGGCATCAATCAGATTCAGGCCGCGACAATACTCTAACAAGAAATCAGTCATGGCATAGGACGATCGGTATCGTTGATATGGAGCAAAGTGGACTATTTCACTATCGAAATGGGTTATCTCGATTTGAAACTATAAACGTCCACCGGTAGGAAGGCAAGCCAAGGGAACTGCTATTTAAACTCACCCGAAGTCTGCACCACGTCGGCAGCAACCGCTACCTTGGCCACCTCTTTGGGGGTAATGACACTTAGCAACTCCTTCGTATAAGCGGCAGCGGCGGCGGCAGCATAAGGCTGCCAAATTTTGTTTTTGTGGGAGTCTGCATAATCACAGATACCTCGAATAACCAGGCATGGGAATGAATCCATTAAGCCGGCTGCCTCCATCTCCACGCAGATGATTTTCAGCGTTCGTCGCAGCTCCTCTCTCACTGTGGCATCTTTGACCAGTGCATTGGCTGAGCCGATGGCGCCGTAATGAAAGACAGGATCCGTGTTGTCACGTTCCTCCCGCCGAATGACGCGTTCCTTGTCACAATTTTGACATGTTCCTTCTTCGCCTTGGTGAGGATAGTTCGCCTGGAACAACTGATCATTTTCGTCACCTGGGTAGGAGTATTTCTTCGTCATCTTGGGAAATCTTTGGAGCATCTCAGACATAAATTGTGGTACGCGGCTATCTTCCATGGCATGGACGGCTCTCAGCGAATTCACACTGGCTAGAAGGCGTTCAGGAGGCTTATTCAATACTCTGGTTCGTTCAAAGGCCCCCCCTGCTTTGTATTTGCCGAAATCGTATTGAATGACACCGCCAGAATCGTTCGTTGGCGTACTGATCACCACGTCCCCTAACCGAATATCATCACCCTGTCCCCGCTCCCCAGGCACTCCGCCGCCAATTCCTACCAGAAGCCCGAACCGGATCAAGGGGAAATCGATCATGAGTTGTGTCGCCACGATCCCTGCCGAACTGTTCCCAGTCTGAGGCAGCACGGCAATCACCATGTTATGCCCGCAAATTTCTCCAAGTATATAGTTGTTGTCGCCACTCTTTGTGGGCAGTTTAGAGTGTTCCTTGTCCAGCAAAGCCCTAACTGGCGCCAATTCCACGCTCATTGGGCAGAGACAGCCCACAGTATAGTCGTTGTGGGTGAGAGGCATATTCGCTCAGACCCAGCAGGAGTCGATAGCAGCGTGCAGAGGGATATTCGACGAATTGGGGATGGCAAGGCTGAGATTCAGCAAGGTGAATACATATATGTATATATATTTCGTTTGGGCTCAGGGTTTGAATGGATACGCGGGAAAAACACTCAAATACGCAGATGCCTTGTACAAGGAGCTGCCGCCGTGTCTTCAGCAAGACGGAAAGGATAGCCTCGAAGCATGATGGACAAGAATCAAGAAGGTGGGAAGAAGAGGTAAGGCAGATGTTTGGCAAAGGCGCCTACACCTGCGAGGCGCAAGTGCTTCAGGTTGATGAATTTGGTCAACACGTGAGACGTCGAGGCGAGTTTGTCGTGCTCAGATTATTCTCTATTTAGAGAAATTAAGCGCCGCTATATATTAGCAGTTGTGACACCAAGTTCCGATCGAAGCGATATGGCCCCCGTCTTCCAGTCTTATCGAAGTACTTTTGATTGACGCAGGATTGTACATCAGGATCGTGGGCAAGAACATGATTTTCAATTGAATCCATGACCAAACCTTGCAACGATATGGATGAGCGATGTCAATTGGCAGCTCTCCTATTCAACGGAGAATGGTCATTAGTGTAATATGTTCACCCCTATCGAGCTGATTCAACCCCTGTCAAAAGGGCTTCGGAGACTGCACCACCCAACGCCCTTTCAACCCCAAGGCACTCTTTTAATGTGCATCTTTCGTCTTGCAAAATCGTTGACCGGCAGCATTCCCTTTGGAAATAGTCAGGGCTTGGGGTGTCCACCGCTTTTGACGCCGCTACAAGAACCCATGTTGACCAGGTAAAGCCGAGTGGTTTAACGAGGCTAAGCGTTCAGTTATCCTCCCCTGATCGCCATTCCAATCACGGGCTCGACTCTACTCCTGATTCGTAAGAAAATATTTGGGACCTCTTCGAAGCGAACATATATTCTATCCGTTAGACGAAGACCTCAACTATCCTCCGACCCGTTACCCCCGATCGGTGCTCCTCTACCTAGGACAGCTTCTTCCTCGAGTTCCACTTCGTCGATGGTGACGGTCCTTTGTATTCGCCTATCGATATTGTACAAGTCTAGCTTAGCGATATGGTATAGGTCTAGCTGTCAACTCATCTCCTCATGATGACCTTGCAATAGTGCTAACCACGCCATGACAAATCGTCCTCAGAAAGTCTTGTTAGCACCGGTAACTGGGTTCACCCATTCCATGATCTCTATGTCGCCCCACTCTTCTTCCTTCAATTTATCCCCACGACCATCAAGAATGGCACGCGGTATCTGCCTGAAATCCATGTGGTCCATGAAGCATCTCTGGCCCAAAATAATGCCGCTACGTCCATTCGCGACTGTAGATGGAGGCACGACGCTGAAGATGCTCTCGAAAAAAAAAAAAAATGCTGTTGGAAAGAGCGAGATATCCTTGAACCTGAACGATGGCACCGAACTCATCACGGTACGGGTCATTGTCGGATTGGGCAAGTCGATTGGAGAAGTTTTGTGGCAGTAGATCGTCAGTGATGGTGCAACCATGGCTGCCTGTATCCCACAGCATATCTTTTACGACAAGCTTGCACGTCGCCGAATTGTCGTCTTCTTCGGCACCATCAATCACTTCCAGGATGAGCGTTGTCTGAGACTGTTGCCAGAGTACCCTCTACTAGGGCTGCGCGAGTGGGTAACACGTATGGTTGTCGATAGCCCTGTGCAAAGTGCTTCTTTCGCCAACTTCCGTACCCGTTCTTTCGTCCCCGGTCTTGCCGGCGGGGGAGTTATGTCCGTTGGGAATGATGTTCTAATGCTTCGTCCGATGGAGGCTGAGGATGGGCGAGACTTCTCCGAGAGGGCAAGTTTCTTAATGGCCTCTCGCCGTTCCTTTGATGTTTCCGGGAATATAAGAGTGGCCTGATCTTGGTCTTTGAGCGATTTCGAAGCCACAGCCAGCGCCTCGGTCCAAGTTGCATCTGGGGAAATGGACACCTCGGCGGTGGGTGCAAACTTCGGGACATCATCAGTGATCTGCTTGAGGAGGTAGGAAGTTGACATATCCAACTTGTAGTCGGAAGTAGACTGCGAAGAAGTTGACTTTGTTGCCATTTTGCATGTCTAGCCTGCTTTCTAGGTAGAGCGGACAGTAATGAGCCCACTTACCGGGAATGCAGTCGAGCGAGTTAATCAACAGAAATGTTTTCGATAGCAGAATCGGACGAAAGAGAATGAGGAGAGTGGCCGTACTTACTAGTAGACAAGTTGAGAGCGAGATGTGAAATCAAACATCACTGGACCTCGGGCCCTGGCCTCAAAAAGCGGCGGCATTACCCGCCAAATTCGGCAGCAGACTTTCCTGCCACTTGCGTTGAGTTGTAGATTACTCGCACGCCACAAATATCATGCCTGCAGACTAGAGAACTATTTGGAACTCTTTGGAGATGCTCCGTACGGCCATGAAATTTGGCGACAGGGTTTTTACACGGCCTGACAACAGCTCAAGGGGCTCCTAGATCTTGAAAGACATTCTCCCAACGGGGAAATTGACGTATTCCCGAGCCTATGTGCGAGAAAGAAAAGACGATAGTCCGGGGGACGGTAGCCTGCAGCGACGGAAACACTTTGGTTCGGCAATTCGATGAGGAGTGGCGCAGATACTACCTGCAGTACCTTGTACATCAAGCTGCCGAATTCTCCAGACACGGGTAACATTATGAAACCGGTCGCATAAGAAATCAGTGGCTGCCATGTCGTCGAATGGCCGAATGCATTAGGCTCTGTGAGTATTCCATCCCGGTAGGTCCGTTGTGATGGTGGATATTTCCCGCCTGCTACAGTATTCCTTTAAACCACACCATTGGCGGCCTTTGCCAGCTCACCTACGTATCCCTGTTCCCATTCTCAAAATTTTGGCAGCATTCTATTTTTTCACACATGATCAAGCTGAGGGAGGTATCTAATATGAGGTAGAATTGCCTAACGACATAGGCCATGCATTCCCCAACGTCCATGCCTGATGACGAGCCTCATAGGGAATTGAGACTTTTGCCCAAGTTGCACAAGTCCACGGATCTGGCATCTCCACCGACGAAGGAATCCATTAAACAAGGATGCAGCCATGATATTTTGTCGGAGTTGTTTCTCACTGTGAGCGTCCTGAAAATCTATTCCGATGTCGACTTGCCAACTCAAACCAAAAAAGCGGTCACATTGCGCTTGCCAGGTTTCCACTGTCTTCAACAGAGCCCAACCATAGGTTATATGAGCTTTTCAGAATCGAGGCGTTCTCCCGTCGAATCTCCCAGTATCCTCCACGCTTCCCTTCGCCGGAGCTCCTGATCGGGGAGTTATAAGAAGGATTTTCTTCCTCCGTCTTGGGGTTTCATTCGCACATTCTCTTGTTCCACGTCCACTGCCAGGCATTTGCCACGCCCTCAGAAGTGTCGATTTCCCTGTTATTGTTTATATTGTCGATTGTTCATACTTTTCACGTCTCTGTCATGGCCTCAAAGGTCGGCCACCCCGTTATGGACGACACGAACTGCCACAGGAGCATGGAGGCTTCATCTTGGGGTCCTGGTGGATCGAGAACTGCCGCTAGAGACCATACCAGTCAGTTTTCTGCTTCAACTTTCCGCTTCAGTTTTCCCACTACCATAACCTCATAAAAACTGACCAAGGCTAGCTACCACTTCCCCTTCGAATCCACTCCAGCGTTTTCTCAACTCGTCTGTTGGTCATCCATGGTATTCAAGAGGTTCTGGCTCAAAGCACCTAAACGGTCTTATCGCCAGACCCGACAGTATTTCGTCTGTAATCGAAGGCTTTAAGAGTGGCCGATGATACATGCACATATATCAATGGATGACCCCTCATGTACTTGTCATCACACTCACAGCAAGTCATGTCGACATTGCGAGGTTTTGGACATTTCACCTCGCACTAAGCTTGAGAAGCCCTTCGCATGTGTAGATTCCCTCGTTTTCCACGAAATCATGGCGTTGATGGTCGTTCTTGCGTATGGTACGCTTTCGGTTGGAGGGTGACCCGATCTGCTAGGGATAACGTAAACTTACATAGAAGTACCTCGTCGCGCAGAGAGACAGCATGCAGTGTTGGCATGGAACCAGAATGAATATCGATGCACATGTTCGTTCCTTAGATCCCGTTATTGTGCAAAGAGGATTTTTAGAGCTGATGTTGAAGTTATGATGTTCGAGACTGACTTATCCTCCCTAAAACCGTGCACCAGCCTCAAAATCCTGAGTACACAGCCACACCTCTAGATTGGCCACGCTAACACTGCTTCGGGTTAGGGTGTCCGGAGCCTCGTTGCTAGAATTCATTCAGCCTGACGAGCTTTTCCATTCATTATCATGTCTTTCCACTTAGACCATAGAGCGTATATTATGACGACCAGTTTTCTTGCTGAAACTTCAACGCGCAGCTTATCAATAGCCTCTTGAATTTGCATGATTTCTTGACCAACAACTTCCGCTGACGCCGACATGATCCGACCAGTTTAGGAGCCTCTGGCAAGAAATCATGATAGATGGTTTTGCCGATGTTCTTATCCTGCGTCCAAATGCCAACTGCAAAGACTGAATGTTGTTAATAAAGTCTCAGCATCCTTGGCCTGCTATGTAGAAGGCCTCACTGCTCTTTGCACTAGTAGTTGCAGGTATCTCATCCGCGGGTGGAAGCACAACTGCCATTGTACCACCACCGGGCTAAGCCAGCACCCGTGCAGTATTCCACTGCGTGTCTCTTGTTGACCTGGCCGAAGGAAACTGGTTAGCAGCGAGCGCAGGTTCGATCTGAAAACCTGACCGTCATAAGCACCGACAAGGTTATGCTTTCGCAGAGCGGCTGCCAGATCACCAACAATACTAGGATTGCTGCGGTTGAATACTTCGCTAGCCCCAAGGCTTTTGCAAAATTCGAAATTCTTCTTTGAAGCCGTAGCAATAACTGCACTTCCAACACTAGAACTCCCGCTCCAAACATGCAGGGTCTTCCGCGATTGCTCTACCTTGCGGAACAAACCAATTGAGATCGCTAAAGGAAGCACGTAAGCATTCTTGAAGTTTATGTTGTCAGGAATGAGGCAAAACCCATTGCAGGAACAACAGTGAAATTCCGAAGACCGCCGTGCTCTGGCTGCCGGTCGCTAAGCCGGCGACATGGGCAAGCAGACGCTGACCTTTTGAAAAGGCTGAGACGTCTCCACGATCTAGCCTGCGATATCACTACCTGTTATTCTAGACAGGATTGCGACAGGAAAATCTCCATATTGCATTTTCCAGTCAAAAGGGTTGATGGTGACGGCATTGTTCTTGACAAGGATCTCGTCTGGTCTCAGTTTTCCGATCTCAGCTGGCCCGACTTGAAGTTTTTTTTATTTTGCTTAACCACCCCACGCTGCTTGATATTTTTTGGCCGCCATCTCAAAGTGTATGTCGTCTGGAGAAAGCTAGGTCGATGGCAAGATGTGAGACACACGTTTGATCCATTATAGCACTAAGCATGCTTCCCAGACAAGCACGAGGCAGAATCTTGTAGATAATACACTCACCTCACTGAAGCAACCAGGGGCCTTAAACTGGCTGACTTATTAGACAAGGCTGCTGCATCCATAAGTCATGTAGGGTTGAAGTCAGACTGAGCATCATGACAAGCTGATGGAGCAGTCGCTTTTCCCATCAGTTCACCCAGTCCTGGTGCAGATGTAAATATCCTTCTCTCTTGTCAGTTGCAATGCAACCCCTCACCACACTCTCTTTTGGAAGATTCGGCACATCTATTCATTGTAGGGTATCACATCGCTTTCGTCATAGCTCATGGGGCAAATCTAGGATCCATCACACAGCCACAGAGCGCAATTTGAATGGAGCTCCTGGTTGGGAAGAGGGAAATGGGCAAATTGTGTGGTGCCGATCCAGCCATGACCAACGAGTGGGAACGCTTGGTGTGATAGAGCACCGACCAGGGATAAAAGGTTTCTGCCGTTCTCATGATATACACACAGCAATGTCGCGAACACTGGCTACACATCCAAAAAGTAGAGAATTCCACCGAGGGGACAATTCTACAACACCCCTAAGCCCCAGGGGTTCGAGCGGCGCCGTTGAGAGTTGGCGTGGGTGGACAAAGGGGAGACAAGCCTCGAGGCGGACCGGGACACTATTGGCCAGGCTCGAATCTTGGCTGCGCCCCTTTCCGAGATCAAACGCCCGACCTGCCGACTGCGCGTTTCATGAGCTCCCGCTGGCCTCCCTCCCTCTCCCGTCCTCTTCCAAGTCAACGTTGTAGATAGTGATCGGGGCATTTGGCTGAGATACCTTGTTGTATCTCGCCGTCCTCTCGTCGACTTCTTCCTCCTCCCGAGCACACGCTTTGTGTCGCTCGTTGTCGCTCTTTTCACAAACTTATCTCTCTTTCCTCGACATCGCGCTGTGCTGCGACTCGGACCTACGCTCATTTCGCATTGTCTCGTGTCAACAATTGAAAAGTAGTCCAAGCTTTACCCATATCCTCCTACGCGCGGTCATCATTGGCAAGACCCGGAGTCAGCCACTTGAATATCTCGACAAAGAATTGTCTCGTCGTGGACTTCCAATCGTCTCAACTACATACCAGAAAAGGGAAAAGAAAAAAAACTTTCAGCAGTAGCCATGGCTTCTTTCAAGAGGATCACTTTCGCCCTTCTCTCCCTCCTTACCACCTCCTTCGCCCAGACCTTTACCGACTGCAACCCGATGGAGCGAACAGACTGTCCGGACATGACTGCCTTGGGCGTGTCCAACTACACTATTGACTTCACCAAGAGTATCATGTCGGATCGCGTATGGAACACAACAGCAGGCACAATTGATTACGATACGTCCGGCGCCGAGTTCACCATCAATCAGCGTGGTGACGCCCCCACTGTCAAAACCGAGTTCTACCTCTTCTTCGGACAAGTCGAGGTTATTATGAAAGCCGCTCTTGGGCAGGGCATTGTTTCTTCCATTGTGTTGCAGTCCGAAGATCTAGACGAGGTGGACTGGGAATGGATTGGAGGAAATGATTCATATGTGCAGACCAATTACTTCGGCAAGGGTAATACCACGAGTTTCGATCGCGCCATCTGGCATCCCGTCAGCAACCCTCAGAATGAGTGGCACAACTACACCGTGGACTGGTCACGGGAGAAGTTGGAATGGTTCATCGACGGACAGTCCATCCGTGTGTTGAACTACGAAGATGCCAATGGAGGTTACAACTTCCCTCAAACTCCTTGCACCGTCCGACTTGGTATCTGGGCTGGTGGCGACCCCAAGAACCCCAACGGTACCGTTGAATGGGCTGGTGGAGAAACTGACTACGGCGACGTGCCTTTCACAATGACTGTCAAGTCCGTCCGTGTATCCGATGCCAGCAGAGCTACACAGTATGCTTGGGGCGATAAGTCCGGCAGCTGGCAGAGCATCAAGCTCCTCAAGTACGTACCCGTCAGCTCTCTGCAAATATTCTAAAACTAACAATCATACAGCGACACCGAGCCCATCAAACTCGACGGCGAAAACTCTGACTCCACCGTGCAAACCATGGAACAGAAGTGGAATGGCTTGGCCCCGACGACCAAGTATATCATCATCGGTGTTGTGGTGGGCGTCGTCATCCTGTGCATTGCAATTTTCACCTTCTGCTGCATCCGCCAACGACGCGCGGGCAAGCACGAGAAACTGATCGAGGACGCCAAGTACGAGAAGAACACGGCTGAAGTCCTCGCCTATCGCGCCGATATGTCCCGCCTACGCAGCGAGAAGATGATGGCCACTCGGGTCCATACCTCCCCCATCATGGGCAGTGCCGGTTCCATGTACCAGAACAATGGCCAGACTCAACCCATGGTGGGTGGGATGAGCCCCAATCCCGGTTACGGGTATGCGCAGAGCGTGAGCACCTTTGGAAGTGGACGGGGTTACCAGAGGTTCTAAGGTGATGAGAACTGGTGCCAGAGGGATTAATTGCATTTCGTCGCATCTCCTGGCACCTTGCGATTTCCCTGGGTAGTGCTGATGGAATCTCTGACTTTCACAGAACATTCCGGGAATGGGCATTCTCGTATTGTCACCTCTTAGGGGAATGGACAGACGATATTTCTGCTCCTTGCAGAACGCCGCATGTATCAGTAAGATGGAATCCGAAAGGGGGACGACGATCTCACACACACACACACATTGATGCTAGCACGGCATTGTTTTCTCATGGTTGCTTGATGAATTTGGCTTGCACAGAACTTGGAGCATTGACTTGTGTAAAATAATGACATTGTCATCTTGTCGTAACCGATCATGATTTTCATGATTCGCGTGCAAATTTCATCTCCCCATATGCTCTCAGCGGACAGGCTATGATGGCTTGATCTTGTCGCCTTCAATTTGTTTGTTCGGCTCGGCTTGTGCTGTTGATTGACCAGTTCCGTGCTCTCTTAAAATATCCTTGGCAAGTTAAGCCCGCGTTGGCAATGTCCACCCGAGCTACGAAATCTCGTGACCTGTCTTTGTCGTGGTCTTCCCATTTCGGCATGATCTGATTTCATTTTGCTCTTCAACCCAGTTGTATTCATATCAGACTTTCCACTGACTGCTTTTGCTTTCTTGGTCTAGATGACTTTAACCTCGCCGAGTCTGACGAACCGCGGAGGGATAGCCTGTGTGGGGGGGGTATTGATCTTGATGAATGAGTGCATCGCCTCAGGGACGGAGAAGCCGTCGTCAATACACTCCCCACGAAATGTGAGTTCTTGCAGCTCTCTCGGATCAAACCGGCGGAAGAATGGGGGACCTCCGTCGACAACGAAGTTCATCAATGCGAGGTTCGTGATCGGGAGAAAGAGTATATTTTCGACGGGGGAGAGAGAGACGTTGCCATGCCAATTTGACCACCTTTTTCATAGCTTGTTAGTCGAGATATTCGCCGACTCCAAATTCTTCGTGCAAAGTGCCATCGCCATGCGCGCCAATGTATTCACATTCGATTATGTTTTCCAACACGCAGTCATAAAACCACTTTTCATCGATCTTGGGCCGCTTAGGCGTGAAATCCTCCAAGGATCTCCCGCTCTAGAGCCATTTCGAGGTGAACCCTAGTGAGATTCTTTGCTGGCCCAGATCAAGGGTTGGTAGGATCGCATCATACCGTTCAGTCGGAGGTAGCGTAGCTTGTGGAAGTCCAGAAGAGGTTGAGGATCTTTGAATGAGAAGACGCCTTTTGAATCATTGCCGGCGTTACCCTCTTCCTCTTCGTCTTGATCATCGACGTCATTTGAACCGTCAAGTTTGATGGACCAGAATCGTGACTGAGCACTGTACGATCCTTGTTAGTGTGGTGCCAGAGTTGTGGACGAAAATTGCCAATTCGTTTTCGACACCTAGGTCAACGCTGACCTGGCGTGAGCCCATGGTTGATGGTTTGGAGAAGATTGGCATACCTGAGGTCAGTGAGACTAAAGTCAGTCGCAGTTTTGAGGCTGACTTTCGAGAATTTTCTATTATACTGTTCACTAGGAGACGTTGGAGGACTAGCGTGGTTCAATTCGTTTGGTGCCAGTTTGTCATGACCTGGGCGGGTGGTTGTTGCGTCAAACAATCTTTTTTCTCAGGTGGAAGATCCTTAACCAACGTTCGACGAGGCATGTTGGCCAGTGATGCTCAGTGAGGAAGCTCAGAAGGAGCATGACGACGCCGTGGACAGAGGAGATGGCGGCGATCTTAAGAAGTTGAGTCTCGTCAAGGAAGAGGCCATAATGGACTTGCAAGAGGAGAGGTCGCTCAAAAAGACAGTGAAGGAAGGGAAGACTGATTCAAGACAATGGAGATGGCAGAAATCAAGACAGACAGCGCAATGTCGTGGATGCGCCGCCTTTGGTCAGTCATTGCAATACGCAAAACACCATTCTTTGAGATTCGCGCCGAGCAGACAGAGTTCCTTTTCTCCTCGTCGTTGGGCGCCAGCGGTCAAGGTACCTATACGCACGAATCCCAAACCCTATGTTCAATAGCATCACATTCGTCAGATCGAGTACACTGAGGCTGTCATTGTTTGGGCAACACTCGAGGATCCAATGATCCGACATGAACTCCTCTCTGATCTGGGATCTAATCTTATCGCGGAGATGAGGCGTTCTCCGATCTCCGCACTTCTTGAAACAAGCCATCAGAATTTCGCCTGCGCCCTGTTCAAGCATGTTGCTTGGGTCCAGGAAAGCCAATCCAGACCAATTTCGATGGCACCGATCCGCCGATACTTGCGGATTAGTAGGTACTCTGTTCTCGAATGTCGCATCTTTCTCGAAAATCCAGCCGACGAACGCAGATGGCTGTTGAGCGAAAATGATCCTGCTCTTCCACGTGTATTTGAAGCAATCAAACCGTACGTGTTGCCAAAGCTCAGAGAGGAAAATGAAAGAGCACGGGGCAAGGGAAAGAAGAAAAAGAGCGTAAAAGACGTTGTCCAACAAGGTGGGTAATGCCAGGAATCACCACCAGGTATCCCTGACAGAGTGGTCTAGATGACTTTGAAGTTTCCATCTTCCTCACCGAGATCAGAACTCGACACGCCTTCCTGGCCAAGAATAAGACGTTTAAGCAGAAACTGCGGATGAAATCTAACAACGGCAACAAGCTAACAGGCATTGATCGAGACACGGTGATGATTCAAGATGAAGGCCATGAAGAAAACGTCAATCTTGAAGAGATTCCGTTAGCCAAAGACTTAGACGACGAGGAACGGGACCGTGACGTTGCCGATATTGATCCCGAGTCTGTTGACGACGACACAAAGAAGCTAGGAATCAAGACAACATACGAAGGTTTCAGTATCTGGGGGTGGGTGCTCTGCCTTTTTATTGAGCGCAAGGGCAGTCAAGGAAAGAAATCATCTGGAAATGCACAAGCTCTGATGCAAGACTGGATTGCATCGACCCAAGAGCAAAAAGATGATTAATGAATTTTATTTTCTTCCCACCTCATGCGCAAATGAGAGAAAAGGCCCCCGCAAACACAAAATTGTTTTGAGTGACTAGAATCGTCCATTTTCGGCGACGGATTTATGGAACAAGAGCACTTGCAGAAGATGATGAACAGGTCAGTCGTTCCATGTATGTCACAAAAGTCCTTCGATGGTCTCTGAAGCCGAGAATCCTTCGAAGCAATAAAATGTATTAGCCGGCATCACGAGGGTCTGATAGTACCTCGCTGGAGCGAATACAATGTTGCAGACAACCTCGTTGCGGGAAATAAAGGGGAATAATCTCGTCCACAAAATAACTGCTGCCATTGACAGGAGGCATCAAATGAGACAGCTCTCAGGACTTCGGTGGTTGAGGCCCACTGCAGTGCATTTGGTGGCGTTTTACTCACGCAATTTCCACGTGGTTGTGGCGGCCCCCTGTTCCCCTGAAGCTCTGTCCAGCTTCATGGCCAGACCCGTTCTATTTGCGCCTCGGATCGCAATTTCCTATGACCCTTTACAATTCGAGAAGGGTGCATGGTAGGGAAACCCCGAGATCTAATGGCTCATCAGGATCTAAACCAGCTCCTTGGCTAGATGGTGTTTGTGAAGGACGGTATTATTCCAAGTGAGGTGCCCAGGTGTTTTGTTGGGCTAGAAAGAATGCAAGATTCGAGATGCGGGCTCGGAGCAAGCGAGAAATGTTTCGCGTGCCTCAGGTGAGCCTGGGGTTGACTATTCTCAGCTGACATGGCGCCCCTTGGAAATAATAGTTATGGCCACCTATTATGGAATACAGATTACGAGACCCGGGCATAAGTGGCTTGCAAGACTTTGGAAAAGCCACCGGCTTTTTTTGCCTTTGCAATCAAATACGTCGACAAGGAACTAAAGAGTGACATCAGAGTCAAAGGGAAAAATATTTTTCCGGCGAATCTGACGATCCTTGCAGGTGAATACGGCCGCTGACTCGGTCAAGGCGCAAAACGTGAAACAAGACCAACCCAAGCTTCCCGCCTCAGCAGACGCTCAAAGTTGGGGGGTGGCAAAACCGCGCGGTGATCCACTAGGGAAGGAAGACGGGGAGGATGAGGAAAAAGAGATCTTCAGGAACCCGTTGAACTTCAAACCATTCACTGATAGGCGCTCGCTTCGATGGAAGCCTGGAGCCGAACGGCGTTTGCTCGATGAAACAGTCGTTTGGGATTGGCGTGTTGATGAACACATCATCGACATTTGGGACGTTCTACCTGGCGAATGATGCTCTCGCTACGAAA
Organism: Rhinocladiella mackenziei CBS 650.93; assembly: GCF_000835555.1. Classification (NCBI taxonomy): domain Eukaryota; kingdom Fungi; phylum Ascomycota; class Eurotiomycetes; order Chaetothyriales; family Herpotrichiellaceae; genus Rhinocladiella; species Rhinocladiella mackenziei. Next base: position 4,090,878 of record NW_013550602.1, read on the forward strand.
CCTCCCGCTGTTGTAACCTACTGGACACCATCGTGAGATGGAGGGGGACTTGACGTAACTGTTGGTAGATCCGGTTAATTTTGCGACATATCGCCTTGTCTATCACAGCCGTCAGCCCGGCTGTCGAGGCGGGTGCGTAAACGCTGTCCAACGGAACCGCGCGCTTTCGCATACCTTTGAAACGCCTCCCGCGTGACACGTTCTAGCCGACCGAACTACAAAACGACCATCACCAGTTTTCAACATCCGAAGAGCAAGTTCTACGAAAAGCTGAGAACCTTGGGCGAGAAACTTGCCAGACAGTAGATGCGTCCACGTAGGATACCTCGGGACAGAAGACGAAGAAAGTGGTGCAGAAAACGAGTCAGATCAGGCGGACGGCTTCAAAATATCATGCCATCCCGACCATGCCGGGTGCAGTAACCTTCAGAAAAACGTGGGCCGCTTAGGCAGGGCTGAGACCGCCAATTGCTGTTCATCTGAGAGGCAGAGAGGTGCAGCGGGACAGGGGTGGTACGATTTCTAGGCTTGACAAACCCGATCACGAGTTCAAATGCTTACCAACTTATGCTTTCCACATTCATGACGAACAAATCCGGATTGCCCTGACGGGAGGGTACGTACTCGCGGGATAGACAGGCCCTCCTGGTGGGCACACATCCCCCGCCAGATAGACCAATCAGGCGACTGCCCTTGCCGGTGTGTGTCGCCCATTTTTGTTGCGGTGGGTGGTATGAGACCGGATGTGAGGATAGGGGACCCAGGTAACACACCATGGATGCCAACAAAATAACCACCGAAGTGCCAGAATTACACATTCGTGTCGCCGGAACTAATGACCCATGGGCGACTCGGCAAAGGGAATCTGCTCAACACTTTTCCCGTTGAGTTGCAGGTCCATTACTGAGTCTGGGCAAGCGATGGATCTTCCAACTTCACAGAGCTTTCCCCGAAATTTGTGTCCATTACACCGCTGCTGGGGGAAAGTGGAGTGGAAACTTGAATTAGACGTGAATGAAATGGCAAAGGCATCAGTGATGATCTGGTCCCGCCTTGGGAGGCAGGGATGCTGGATCACAGCTGGTTTTTGGCAGGGGGGAAAAAAAAAAACAATTGGAGTGTTAGGGATATCCCAGAGCAAACAAAAAACCTTCGAAGCGGCGACAAATCTCCTTTCCTTCGCAGGCCGAGTAACCCCAGGCAGTCCCGGTCAGCTGGAACCACCCTTTGTGCGTCTGAGGGTTTTAGCGCTTGGGCCTAACAAGGGATCCTCAGAAGGCCAGCAAATGCCTAAGCCAGATCAGGTGAGCAGAAGCCAGGGGTGCGAAGGGGGCGTTTCTCCAGTGAGTCCTGAACTCTTGACTCTTGCATGTCAAACCTCATGGGATGTCACACCGCAAACCTCAAGCGGGATCCACTGGCCAGGCAGACCAGGCGAAGGCAAAAATCAGAAAGTCAAAAATAAATGCATGAATGACTTGTGCCCGCGTCACCATGTGGAACAACTTTCGGTCCGGCCGGGGGGGGGAAAAATAAATAACTGACTCGAATCCCCCCTTCGTGGTCGAAGGGGAAGATTTCCGAACTCTGTTCCCTCCCAAGTTCCACGTACTCACAAATAATACCTTTGACGACGCCTGTACTGCTCCAGCATCAGACTACTTCAATAGCCTCTCGACCCAAACCATATCAATACTCAAATCTTCGAAGTTTACATCGGCCCTCAATCACAATGCCTGCTGGATCTAAATATCCTCCCTGCCCGGGCCCTCCTCCAAACCGACCTCTACCAGCAATTCCCAAGAAACATTCCGCATAAAGGGCAGAAATCAAGAGAGCCAACTTTTTCAACGAGGGCCTGCCATCACAAAACATCCTGCGGCTCCAAGCTGGACTCGAGCCTCTCTCTTCAGTTAAACCGACCTTTCTGCATGTCCACATGACATATGTTGTTGGAATCTAGTGCACTGCTGCAGGCAGTTCCCCGCCTCGAAGGATCTGAAGTTGGCAGCACACAGGCTACAGTCTGCAGGCTGTACAAACCTCGGTGACCCATGGCGGTGGAAGGTTGCTTGGCATGTGGCCAGATCGAGTTTGCCAGTGGCAGAGGTGCATGAGTTACGGGATTCAGTAAGGCCATGCATTGATGCGATGCGCTGGCAACCTCCACAATTGAAGCACAACACTCTTGCAGAACAGCACACCAATCGCTATTTTCAACCATGATCCCCGATTCTTGCAGCCTCCCACCCGGCACAGATGCATTTTTCTTGCAGATACGATGTCATCCGTTCACCCTTACCGCGCCCTAATCAAATCGCATCATCATTTTCCGACGCCTTTTCTTCCGCATGGGATCCGATACCTTTGCCCCCACAGACGCGATCATTTTCCAGCCTTATTCAACACCCTCTCAGCAATCAAGACGCCTCTACCCGTGCCATGGAGGGCGCAAGGGATTGGTTCCCGTCCATCTTTCCCAGTTATTTTATCCCAGCATTTTGTACCACCATGAACACTACAGCCACCCAACACTTGTACCATTAGTCGACACCCCAGATATTGCACCATCCATTCGTTTGCGGAGGACCAGCGGGCTCTAGCTCTGCACCGTGATTGTCCGACCGGATATGTCACGCTTTGTATATTACTTTGAGCGGATAATGAGTCCCATGCCTTGATGATGAGCCTAGAAAGGCCGAGCGGTTTCATAGCGGGGGATCATTTCCCTTGGGATCAAGCAGTCTGTATTTAGTGGATAATATTTTCATCCCAACTATTTGTCATCTTATGTTGCATGATTCTGAAGGCGCGGTCCGATGCAAGTAATCATTTTAGCATTGTAGTTATCGCTGACCGGTAAGCGGTCGCTATGCTAGTGAATCGTGAGCAGCATTGCCGAGACAGGACGAGCAGCCATGTCTGACCAGCACTGGACGACGGTCATCCTCCGGCTTGAGAGTCGCATCCTGATGTCGGATTCGTATAGTAGTGCCCACAGGTGTGAACTGCTAGAGAGGGGAAGGGTTACGAGCGTTGGGTCGGGACATCTAAACAAGGAGAAGGGCAGCCTAGAAATTCGAAGCTCGAAGCTTTGGAGGGTACGGGAGTTTGATCCGAGGACGAGCAATTCAGGTCCCAGGAACCGTGAAAGGGTGCCAGAGTGGCACTGGGAGGTGGGCTCACATCCTTCGTTCCCTACACCCCGCAATCGTTACCGGAATAGAAATAGATACTCATCTGTGCACGTCGACACCTGCTGCTATAGGTATGGTACTCCATGGCATCCCTCCTCTTGCGCCTCTTTCGCAGTTCTTTCACTTTCAACTTTATGTTTCTTTTGTCTCAGCGGAATCGTCGGACGTTAGGTGGAGTTACAGTACATGCAAGTGTAACTCTTTGGACTAGCCCCGGAGAGAGTGTGGATGGGTTGGGGAATGATTCAGAGACAAACAAGATGGCGGGCGCCTTTTGGGCCAGCTGGTTGGTGGACTGCCGTCCCTTGTCCTCCGCCATCGACCGCTATATGGGGCTAATCAAAACCAGAGCACGCTGAGAGGAGCAGATATGACGGCATTGATCCAACCTCCACGATGCCAGTCGCCTACGCAGGTATATCCCCATGTTTGTCGGGTGACCAATCACCAGTCCACGCTCAGGTCTGGTTTTCCTTTTCTTTAATATGGTTCTGTTGGGCTTTCCATCATCTAATTGCTGTCGCTTGTTCCTGTCGTGGCCGTGGGTGGGTGTTGTAATGCGCTGCGCTTGTCCACACATCATCACCCATACAGTCGTTAAACCATGTATTTTGGTTATCTGCCCCTCGTTGGCGCGATCTTTTTGACCTTCGCTACTGCTCAAAATACCGTCTCTCTCGCGGTCTCAGCTCAACCCACGTCAGGCGCCTCCGGAATCATCAGTCCCTCATTCGCCGGCTTCGGTATCGAACCCTCCAACCTCTTCTCTTTCACCGGAGGGAGCTCCGAGAACCAACTCACCAGAACTTTGCTGGAAAATTTGGCCAGCTACAGTGGCACTCCACCGCATTTGCGCATTGGGGGGAATACACAAGACTATTTCATATGGGACGAGTCTCAGAACGACTATGTCTGCGAGCCGAATCCCAATCCCGTAGGTCAGGGAAACTATCCGACTGATTCCCTCATCGTCGGTCCCCGATACTTCGAAGTCATCAATCGCTTCCCAAGCAATACCCCCATTACCTTTGGTCTAAACTTGGCCTACTCGGAATCTGATTACATCGATCAAATCACCACCATGGCCACCCAGGCTGTTAGTCGCCTGACCGACGTAAACTTGGTCTCCTTGGAAATTGGCAACGAACCCGATCTTTATCTGCAGAACGGTTTTCGAACTGGGAATTGGGGCGGTCAAGTCTACAGCCAGGAGTGGTTGGATCGCGCGAGTGCCATCTGGGAGCAAGTTCTCCAACCCAATGGTATTCGAAGCGATTTCTTTGAACCGGGCGCCACTGCGTCCACGATTGGTACCAGTTTCGAAATTGACAATCTCAATGAGTTTGGGATCACCGTTCCCGCCAATGGCTCGTCCGAACCATACATCGCCAGCTGGAATCAGCATGATTATTATTACTACATTGGAGTCTCCACCTACCCCTTGACCCAATATCACTTCATGACGTTGTCGACCACCAATGATCAGTTTGCGGCGTGGGAAGAGCAGATCCAACAGGCGCTGAACACGGGATATCCATATGCTCTGCGTGAGATGGGTGTAGTTGGCCCGATTGGGATGGACGACATCACCGACGTTTTTGGGGCCTCCCTGTGGACCCTCAACTTCTTGTTTTATGCAGCTACCCTCAACATTTCTTCGGTACAGATGCACATGACCGACAATAGTAACGCCAGTGCCTGGCAGCCAGTCGAACTCTACGGGAACCCGCCGTTTGTCCGACCGAACTACTATGCCTTTGCCGCCTTTGATCAGACCATAGGCCCCACGTGTCAGGCTCAGGTTGGCGGATATGTCTTCCATGAGTTCCCCGATCCTTATGGCGGTCGGATTGCTGCGTATTCCGTCTACCAAGATGGTACCCTTGCATCGATTGTTCTGATCAATTCCAACCCCGCCAACGTGTCTGAGACCAACAAGCCCACCTTGACTTTCGAGTTATCACTGCCGACGCAATTTGCTGGGGAGGACTTGTACCTGGCCTATCTCACCAATGACGGGGCTGACGCTAAGCACGGCACCACCTGGGATGGAGTGAGTTATGAAGAAAGTGGTGACGGCACGGCCACCAGAGTGAACGATACTGCCGTGCGGGTCACGATTGGTGATGATGGCAGTGTTGACGTCCCTGTTCGAGATACACAAGCGGTCGTGGCAAATATTGGGTCGCCGATCGGTCAGCGAGCACCCAACAGCAGCGCATGTTCCAAATTGGTGGCCAGTACTTCCGACGCGAAACCCGTGTCAACTCCTGTCGGCACGAGCACCGCTGATGCTTCATCGTCGACCCATTCCAATGCAGCATCAAGAACAGGCAGCAGTACTCGTGCAACTATCACCAATGGCGTTGCCCGTATGTCTAACATGATTTTTGGTACATTTGCATCCTCATTTTTGACAGGAGTTTATTTGCTCGGGATATAAGTGGGTGTCCTATATGATAAACGGCATTCACGAACCTCGCCGTCCCAAGAGTTATGACGGTAAAATATTTATGTGGCGCTCGGTGGCTCAGGAGTGATGACTTGGAAAACGAACGTCCTTGGGATATACATACATATTGGTTGGAGAGACACAGAATCAATGGATGTCATTGTTTGGGCAATTCTTGATCCGGGATGATATATACTGTCAAGCGAGAAGATCTAGATTTGAAAGTGCTACACATCTCTAATGAATAATGGGGCTCACGGGGGCTTTGAAGAGCGCAAAAGGGACATATTCATCCTCCTTTCGCAATTGTTCAGAAGTATGATTTCGGTGTGGCCCTGTAACATGCTTCGTACGTCTGTGCTTCGTGCTTCTGCGATTTGTGGATGTGCCCTCCAAACGATCTGGATCACGTTGTGGCGCACGAAGCTGACATTGGGGCCATGGGATCTGGAACCGTGGGATCTTTTCTCTACGATCCCAGAATCATGTCTTCCTACCCAAACGACTCGGGTTGAGCGAGCCTGACTTGCCAGCTTCCTCTGGTCTCTTGGTCGCTGGTCGCTGGTCAAAGAGCACTCACTGTCTACCTCCCCAAACACGTTTCCTGCTGTCAAGCCCGAGCTTCTCGCCGCCCTCCTCCGGCGCAATGGATGTCTCAACCACATCTCAACGACCCCATTATCGACTCGGCGGCCTCTCTTCTTTTATCCCACTCAGTGAAGAGGCCTCCGCTGTATCGACAAGGGGTCAACGACTTCCGAGCCTCATCCAAAGCCGCTCCAGTGCCTCTCTCTTCACGCTTCCCAGACGGCCACAGACGCGGCGAGGCTCCTTTCACAGCCATCATTCCACCGAGGACGAAGAAAGCGGTCTACACGATGATTCGGCTCTGGGATTGGTATCTCGACGTCGACCCGTCCCCGCGGAGATCGACTCGAGGCGAACGAGTTTGGGACCAGAGATTCTCATGACCCCGCAGATGCGTAGCATGCGGTTGATTGGGAAAAGCAATCCCCGATACCACTGGCATCAATACTACAAGACGGACGAAGAGCTGAAAAAGATGAAGAAGCCGATACGGAAGTACTACGAACGCAATAACTTCTTGATCGCCCAGTACATGTACATTGACAAGCTCCTGGATTCTTCTTTGCCGCATAATCTCATTCAAGAGTACAATCAAGTGGGCTTCACATCGGACATGAAGACCATATCCGAGGAGCCTCCCTGTGGCAAGCACAACGGCGCGACTCCACCGACAGCGACCCATTCTTCCGGCACTTCTTCACCTACCGAGACGAAAGTCAAGCGGACGCCCAAGAACCTGTACAAGCTCCCCAACGAGGCTACACCTTTACTGCTCGATGACGGCGACGAAGATCCTCCCGAGGGACCCATTCCGGACATCAAACTGGACCATCTAGACGACAATGTTGACTCCGACGACCCTGTGGTCACGGTGGCGATCTACGTCAATCTCGCCGCCAACGTCATTCTACTCGCAGGAAAAATCGCCGTGATCGTACTGACATCCTCACTATCCGTCCTCGCCTCTCTCGTCGACGCAGCCCTAGACTTCCTCTCCACCGCCATTGTCTGGACCACCACCAAACTCATCTCCCAACAAGACCAATACGCGTACCCGATCGGTCGACGGCGTCTGGAACCCGTGGGTGTCCTCGTCTTCAGCATTATCATGATTACGTCCTTTTTCCAAGTCAGTCTGGAATGTTTCAACCGACTCGTTTCCCCAGACCACAGCGTCGTGGAACTCGGCGTCCCCGCTATCGCCATCATGCTCGGCACCGTCGCCATCAAAGGTTTCTGCTGGTTCTGGTGCCGCCTCGTGAAAAACAGCTCGGTCCAGGCCCTGGCTCAAGACGCCGCGACCGACGTCGTCTTCAACATCTTCTCCATCATTTTCCCCCTCGTCGGCTTCTACGCGCAGATCTGGTGGCTCGATGCCCTAGGCGGCTTACTCCTGTCCCTCTACGTGATCTTCAACTGGTCGAAAACCAGCAGTGAGCACGTGCGAAATCTATGCGGCGCGACGGCGACCGCTGACCAGCGCAATGTCCTCTTGTATCTCACCATGCGCTTCGCAAAGACCATTCGCTACATCCAAGGCCTCCAGGCGTATCATACTGGCGACAAACTCAATGTCGAAGTCGATATTGTGCTGGACGAGAATATGAGTTTGCGCGACAGTCATGATCTCGGCGAGAGTCTGCAGTATGTGCTTGAGAGTGTGCCGATGGTTGATCGTGCTTTTGTCCACGCGGATTATGCCGATTGGAATTTACCGAGTCATATGAACCAACAGGCTTAGACCAGTCTTATCTATTGTAATGAAGGATGATCTAGAGTTCAGGACCAGGATGACTTGAGAAGCGCTTTATTTATGTACGAACAGAACAGAAAGACAGACGGAAGGAAGAAATTGGGTGGTAAGGAAAGGAAAGACCCAAATCTTGGGCTCGGGTATATTCAACATGACCGCAGATGATGATAGTGCGGGTGTACTCATGACATCAATTGAGCCAGTGGGGGCTCATCCAGGCTTGTGAATGTACTTTATTAGCTAGTTGATAGCCGTAACTGAACTGGATTCGCCAGGGGGAAAAAAGAAAGGGCAGATTATTGTATATACTCAAGATGATTAGAAACCTCCTAGCTTTTTTGAGTTGTTCGTAGTTTAAACGAGGACATTCGATGGCCATAGAACTGAATCCCTTCCTATTCACGTGTTTTGTTTGTACCCTTGCCTGAAATCACTCCCACACAGTATCAAGTGGTACAAAAGTGAACCGAAGCTCCCTCTAAATGAAGGGAAGCATAGCACGCTGTTTCCTCCTGCCTTGCAAAACCCCGAAACAAAAGTGAGAGGGGACAACGGAATCTCAGTTATCCCACGCCATCCAGCTATGAGTGCTCCGACAGAGCACCTCGGCCCTAAACGCCAGGGCCAGGAGAGCAAAATGTGCTACCATCGCCCCTGCAGCTTTCCACACATGCACTTCGGGGATTGAGAATTCCAGGAGCGCGAGAAAGAGGATGGGGTAGACAACGAGGGCGTTCATGCCGGTGGCGAGACACGGTTGGAGCGTGCTGATGAGTTTGATGGCGAGAATCGCGACGCGGGTGGAGCTTGAGGTCACCGGCACCGTGAGGGCAGAGCGGAATTGTTCGGCGAACACTAACATGAACCCTTGAGTGTTCTGCTGCGGTTGCGCAGACTCGATGAGCAATTGTTGTGGCCTCACGGGTGAGGAGGCCACGGGGGATTTCTGCAAAGGTGAGCCTGGGAGTGAGGATGAGGCGTGATTGGAGCGCAGGATGATTGTGTTATCCGTCTTCAGACTTGGATAGGCGTGTGACCTAGATGAAGATGAGGAATCGGCCGTTCGTGACGCCCGGTTTCGGTCCCGTTCGCTGCCGCTCGAGTAGCCGTGGTCCATGGATCCAGCGTCGGTTTTGCTGTGTCGCTCTGTCGAGCCGGACCTCGGTCCGCGGAAGTGCGAGCGTGTGGACTTGGGACCCATTTCTAGGCCCATGCCGCGTTGAGGAGAGTTGCCTTTCTGAGGGGAGTCGAGCTTCTGAATCCGTCGGCCCGGCGTTAGTTCTTCCGGGTCGATGGAATTCCGCCTTCTCGCAGCGGGAATGTCGTCCAGTCGACCGGACGAGACGACCTGGAGAACGTCGTCGGCACTCGGTCGTTGCTCCGGGTTGAGGGAGAGAAGACGTTTGAGGAACGCGTAGAGGGCCGCTGGTAATTCGGGTCGTTGTTTCCGCTGGTCGTCAAAGCCTTCCCAGCCCATGATCTCCGCTCTCAGCTCATCGATGTCTTCGCGTTCCTCGTGGAGAACATCGGCGTATCTGTAGGGAAGATTTGCGAAACAGAGGAAATGAAGGATCATGCCTAAGGAGAAGATGTCCGACTTGGATGTAAAATTTTCAAACGGTCCGCCGGGAGAGATTCGTCGAAGGACTTCGGGGGCACAGTACGAAATGGTTCCCGTTGCACCAGTGGATTTGCGGATGGCGTATTCGTATTGAACTTCACCGAAATCACTGACGAGGACTCTCGTCTCGCCGCCCACGGTGTGCAAGAGGCAGTTCCTCGGTTTCAGATCTCGATGGATGAAATTGTTGTGGTGGAGGAATCGCAAGCCTGAAGTGATATCTCGGAAGAAATTGTAGATTTCATCGAAGGAAAGCTTTTTGGGTTCCTTGGGTCGTCGGGGCAGTTCCGATTCCCCTCTGGAACGCCGACGGATACGTTCTTTGAGCTCTTGGGTGGTTGTGGACGCCTGGGCTGATCCGAGGACGTAATTGTGCATATCACCGCCGTTGCAATATTGCTGGAGAATGAATGCGCACGGAACACTGGGTCCGAATGTGCTGATCTGATAGTCTTCCAGCCAGACATGCCGATAGGAGACCAGGTTCTGATGCGACAAACCTTGCAAGAGCTGCACCTCGACAAGCACTTTCTCTAGCCACGCGTGGTCATCCCCGATGGGAACACGTTTACAAGCAAAGTGGCCCAGGGTGACGCCATCCAAGACGTGTTTGACCAAGAGGACCACGCCTCGTCCGCCTCGTCCCAGCTCTCTCTCCTCGACGAAGAATTTCTCAAAGTAGTGTGGCGAAAAAGCGGTCTCGGAGATGCCATGAGCTTGGGTGGGAGGAGCAGGAGTACTGGCGACAAATTCAGCATTCGGAGGCCGACTGGAAGCTGTAGATGGCGAATGAAGTCGAGAACGAACAGGCTGCACGATGCGGCGTCGTGGAGGTGGAGAGCCCGATGTGTCGTTGGAACCAGGAAGACTTCGAGCCAACATCTCAAAATAATCGTGAGTGATGAAACTCGGCTGATCTTCCATTGGACTCCCCCCCGACTCCTGTGATGAGGAGCCTCCTTGAGGATGCCACGGCCGGCCACACGTTGGACAGTCAGATGACGGCCGACCGACATCTTGATGGTGGTGAAATGGTACCAGCTGGTTCGTCTGCGGGTCCCGGTATACAATAGCATGTGCGTGACGGCTGATGGCGGATGTTTAGTATTGCTCTCCTCGGGACAAAGCCATTCTGATCGTGGCCAACTTACAGCACTACATCGCGGTTATTGTCGTAGGGGATGACCGAAAGTGTGGGAGTATCGTCCCCACCGTCCGCCATCTTGAAGCATATCAGCGGGAAACAGCGCGATGACAAGGCCGATTCAACGGGATTGATCCTGGTTTACGATCGAGACTGGAACTGGCATCCATTTAAAGCTCTCGCGCTGACCGCTCTCGCTGGCGGGCAAAGGGTATGCGTGAATCGTTCCAGGTCACACACGAGACTTAACTGCTCAAGCCGGATTGCGGGACCTAGCTCCACGGGTCCATTCCCATTGCTGGGTAGAATAAGAGGACACAAATTGTCAGAGGGGAACGGGGAACAGGTGGTGTTCCTTGGTTCTTCGAAAGAAGATTGAACCAGGAGACTGAAGAGGATATGTGAGATCAATACATTCAATCTCGCGCTGCGAAGGGGAGTAAAGGCGCATGACTCGACCCGGATTGGGGAACAGGCCCTAGAGGCCAAGCTGTGCTCACCCCACAGGTTGCACGAGCCTGGCCGTCCAAGCCTGGGTTATCCAACGTCGTCAACCAAAAGATTGAAAGGACTGCAATGTTTACGATCGACTAAGTTTTGCTCCGTCGCTGTACTACCATTCACGCTGGACGTGATCTGCTACAATGATCTTCCCTGTCCCTTCCCAGACGCGAATATCGATTGCTCTGAGGGGACAAGGGCCTCCCATTATGGCATTGGGTACAATTTCACCACGACATAGCTAAGAGTACCATGAGGACGAAGGCTGAATAAAAAGTCACAATGGTCGCTATGATGTCCTGCTCTTTGCGAACCGGGGGGGTATTTGCTCTGTGCCCGTCGATTCAATCAGCTTGGCAGGAGCAGTATTCCACCGTTGTGGATGGCTATTTTGATTTCACTTCGACGTGTCCATTCTTGTTTCCGACGTCTGCATCGGATCAGAAATTTGACTCATTTGGAACGCAGAAGATCTTGGCTTTCCCACGAGGTCATAGAGCTCAAGCGTCCGCAATTGGGCCGGAAGTTCTGGCTCCTAGTTCAAACGTCCATGTCGTCATTTTCGAGCTCGGCGAGCTCCGAGAGCAGCGTCAAAGCTTCATCTCCTTCACCATGATCACGCATTACATCTGCTGGAGCAAGCCTTATCCAGAGCAGCTCTCGATTGATCTTGTTACCATTGCAACCAGTCGCCTGGTGGACAAGATTGAGCAGTGGACGCTTAAGGGGTCTCGTATTCTCCATTATCGAATAAGACCAAGCAGCGTACGTGCACTATCTGGCAGAGTCGTTCGAAATCTTGTTCTAAGATCGAAGAATTGGAAACCTGATTGAGCAGCTCAAGACATGATGTGCCTTCCCCTTTGTCTCGGAAAAGTCGCACCAGCTGGAGTGCTGCATGACCTTGACGCTGAATATTCGTTTGCGTCCGTGTTTCTCCTTCGAAAGGCTCTGTTCTGCTTCATCGTAATTTCCTTGCTTCGCTGAACAGCACCATGACAATCTGGGCCACTGCCACCGGAGCCATCGATACGACCGACGATTGGACTCAATATCTCTAGAATAGAGTAAGAGAGCTTCTCCAAAGAGGAACAACCGCTCCAATCATGGCCTTCGTATAGTTGGACTATCAGATAGTTTCGATCAGAGCTTCCGAGCAATCTTTCCAGTCCACGAAGAGATGCTCTGAATCTGAGAACGATGGGATCTTCACTTCCGAGAAGCTCTGAAGTACCCATTACCACGATTTCTTTGCTCTCATAAGCTCTTTGCCATGTCTCAGTAGATTGGTCGAAGAAGACGCCAATTTTGACAAAGGGGAAGGTCCTGCAACAGCTTGTCGTCAAATCGATCCCTCAAAATCTGCGAAAGATTTAGATGCGGTTGCTCAAAAAAGGCCATCCAAAGGCATTCGTGCTCGGATGGGTGCCGGAAGGGATTTCATCCAGGTTGAAAACCGATTGAAAACCGCAAGAAGACCTCCAAAGCCAGCATGTTCCTTCAGATGAAAGAGATTTTCAGGCCAGGTAACATACTCCATGTCCCGGCGGAAGTGGGCCAACATTTCAATTAAATCCAATTGGAGGATCAGACCTTGCTACGACATGCTCTTGAAAATACAGTGCTGCATATTCATATATATCGGAGGGTCATCAGCCAATCTTTGAATTTCGACATATATGGTGGTTTCTTAAACATGCTTCCGTAGCAAGGCCACACAGCTTGTTGGGTCGCGGTACAGCACGCCCAGGCATTCCTGGCAAGAAGCAGATCGGATAGCTCTCTAGCAGGAACTGCTTCGGGGAACTGTGAAGGAAAATAACGTGGCTAGAGGGCGATATTTGAATGAACGGTTGATATAGCCGTATGATCTCCGCCGCCGGCTCGATCAAAAGGAGCACCCAATTGAAGATCTGTTCACAATTCCTTCTACCAAAGTGCAGACCACGTGACTCCACGAATGGCTTACCCTGATTGGTTTTAAATTTCTATGCAGCTCTTTTAATGCGTATGTCGTAGACAGGACACGTGATTGAGCCACGTGACAAGGCTGGCAGACCCTGCAGATAAAAAGGTCTTACCAGCAACTTCTTGGTCCTCCCGACACCTACAGGACTACACCTTTTACAATGGCGATACCGTACTTATCATCTCAACAACTTCACGACAACGAAGCCTCTAGCATCGACAATGGTCTCTATACATTGGTCCAAACGGGAATTCAATGTGTTCAAAATAAGACGACGTCTCGGGCCCTGAAAACCTAGAAATTTGGTGGCAAGGTGATGCCACAGATGCTCTATACACTCACAACAAGGCGCTGGCTTACAGCGGCTTTCATAGCACTCAATTGGTCCAATTGGCAGCAAGACCACACTCTCACAACGGGGAGCTCCGTGTCAAGTCTCAACAGTCTCAAATGAAGAAAATACAGATACTGGTCACTACCTACCACATAGATGGGAGACCAACATGCGAGGGACAGGAAGGTCATTACCGGCACCAGGACGGAATCAACACTACCATCGCTACGGTGAATATTTGACCTTTTTGGGCGGATTCATTTCAACGAGACGGCTGAAAACACCAAACACGGTTGCATTATGCCCGGCTCCATCGTCCCATATTTCAAGGCTCGAATCTCGCGGAGCATGATCATCTTTTGATTGGAGTTTTCCAACAGCCCACAAAAAGCTTTGCTCACGGCCGAATCCACCCACGAGGAGTCGATCGTAAATACGAAGTCAAATTTCGGAGGACTGGATGAAGGTGGTCTACGTGTGTTTCATGCGTCCACGATATCAGCGTTGGAGAGATTGAGATCAAGGAAGCTTTTGCGATATCCGTCCCTCCTGAATGAGCCTCCTTCGTGACAGTGGTATTGTTCTACTGTAACTTCTCCATAGTGATGAAGACGAGACAAGAAGTGATCCCCCTCCCCCAACAAAAAAAAAAAAAAAAACTCTTGGATCTGCCGGAGAACGTCGCCCTTGCTCTCATGTGCTCTCACCGCAATCATATCACCAAATCTTATCGATAGATGCCATGCGCCATTAATCTACGGAGTTGGGAAGGCGTGGAGACCCTATCTTGCTCATGAAGTTGGATATGACACTATGAGCTGTAAGTCCGCTCAAGGAATCGAGAAGGTGTCCATGTCGGCCTCGTGGGCCTCGTGAGCCTCGTTTGCATTAACCTCTTTATGAAACTCTGCGAGGATTTCAAACACTAGAAGCAGATCATAATGGACGTGCAGCGTCCTGGGTGGATGAATAGGGGCACCTTGTGTCGCAGATATGCCCATGACCGGTGGCTGGCCATTAAAATCTTCCACTGATGTATTAATGAGTGCAGACTTTCCTCAAAATGCGATCTGGCGATGTTTTGTCAACCTCAAACGATGGATCTCCGCCAAGCAAACTACCTCCACAGTGGAGGCTATTATTGGTACCGTATGGGAAGACTCACAGAAGGATCTGAGCTCGTTGAGGTTTGTAATCAAAGCTCTTCACCTCAAGGATTAGATCGGACAACGTTCGTTTGCCATCCAGGTCGCACCTGGGGCAAATCCAGGACACTATACTAATTAGAATATCTTTTGCAAACATGATGATCGTTATTGAAGTACAATTATGTTATTATCCTATAATAATCAGCTGTGACCAGGTCTGGGAAACACCGGCATTGTGTCCACATTATTAACGTCAAATCCGGAAAATGTCCCTTGATTCCCGTGCTGCCAGCCTTGTCCTGTTTCTTGGTTCACAAAAGCACTCTGGCGGAAGGGATTGGTACTACCTGTCACATTTGTCGTCACCGAACCTGTAGCAGTTGCCGGTCGATTTTTGGCAAATGGATTAGTTCCAGTCCTTTGCGGCTGCAGAGGAGGAGGTGTGGACTGAAATGGGGAATTTGATGGGAAGGTTTGCTGTGGAGAAAGTTGACTAGGCGAAAAGGGGGTAGGGTCGAAGCCTGAGGCTGAATGAGGTGGTCCATTGTTCACCACAGCTCCAGTGTTGTGCTTCGCGAATGGGTTAGTAGACTGTCGCGTAGGACCTGCACTGACTGGAGAGAATTGTGATGCTCCTGTTGGCATCATGGACTGGCGGAAGGGATTGGTGGATGTGGGATGTGATTGTATCGCCGTTGGCTGTGCTGGTGCCAACGCTTGCGAGTGGAAGTCGGCCACACCATTCTGGGGAATGGGGGAGAGTGTCGTGGGGAATTGAAACCCTTGCGACTGTGGTGGTGGTGGTTGTTGTGGAGGAGGTTGGGGTCCGTATCCACCAAAACCAGCACCAGTGAAGTCTGTTTGCAAAGGCTGTGGCTGTGGCACACTTTGGTTTTGGAACGTGGGGGGTTGTTGCTGAAGGAAGGGATTGTACCCAGTCTGCTGGGGCATCTGCATCTGTTGATATGGTTGAGCCGGTGGCATTCCAGGTTTAAATGGCTGTTGTGAGTTGGTATTAAATTGGACCATGGGCTGCTGGTTCTGTTCAATGGATTCGAAGAAGTCAATAAGATCAGGAGCAGGTCCTTTGGGAGGAGACTGCGCCGGTGCCGGCTTCGCTGTTGTCGATGTTGTCGCGGCTGCCTTGGGCTTGTCAAAGGGAGTCGATGCCGGTGCTGAAGACACGGGCTTGCCAGCTTTCTTGGCCTCTTGTTGAGCGAGATATTGACGTCGGTTGAGCTCGAAATCTGGGTCGTTGAGGTATTCCTCCAAAGCAGCGGTCAAAGTTGTCGGCGCATGTTTCAACTTCGGAACCTCCAGGCGAGTTGACATTTCATACTGCCGGGCGAAACTCAAATATCGCACCACCATTTCGGTCTGCCGACCGAAAGTCTTGTAGATTTGCAATGCGCGTTCCGCGTCTGGACGAGACATTTCAAAGTAATGTTCTTTGTCACATTAGCGGCATGAATTCCCGCCTTAAGATGTTACTTACCCAGGACATTGATAGTGCCCTCATTCATCACTTTGAACAGCTCGAGCAAATCCATGGTCAAGAGACGGAAAGCGGTCAATGTGATCTCATTGTCAGGGTCATGATTTCCCAGTAGCTGTCAGAGTCAGGGTGTTGGTTCAGTCAGGAAGCAGTCGGGTTCAAAGACTCACGTCACATCGTACCAGCGCCTGTATCTGATCCTGTACTATTTCGGTCTGCCTCAGTAAGCCCTTGTCGACAGTAAGTCTCCGCATGTGGCCCGCCCCTGACTTCACAAAGTCTGTTTTGGTGTCGCGATAGGCTCGCACACGTTCCAGCAGGTACTCCGAATATCTTCGAATGTTAAGACCTTGAGTTTGAACTGTTGGCCGTCAGATATCGGAGCAGTTCTGTCATCTCCCCGTTTACCGCTTGTCCGTACCTTCAGTAAAGCTGCTTATAGCCAACCTCTTGGGCGATTCAGCAATGTATCTCAGCGTGACTTCAGGCTGGCCCTCCCTGATCATAAGATGGACCACAATCAACGACTTGAACACAATGGTCCATGTGGAATCCCTTAATCGAAGCTGCAGAGTTCGGAAGACCTCGGCGACCCCTGATTCTCCCCCATTCGTGGCAGACAGGATGGGTTCGACATATTTGGACTTGGGCGCTGCCAACTAGCGGACATTAGCATTGGCCATGAATCTGGCTTCCACCAACCTCACTTTTATCTTTGTAGCACCTTTCACTATTTTCTCCATGACTGCTCTTGGGACCAAATGTTGCCCGAACCTTTTCGAAGAGGGTAAAATAATACGATAGAAGGTGACGGATGATGTGGTTCCGAGACGTCCGCGCCTCAGGCAGGTGAGGATAGGTGGTCGGTGACGGAGACCAAAGACGAGGTTGGAAGATGAGTTTGTACTAGGTAGCCATGGCCTTTACGAGGGCATGTTGGACGAAGTCACAATGGAGTCACAGCCACAACTGCGCAGCTGGCAACGCGCAGGGTAAGATTGGGTTGGTGGTCAATCAGCCCGGTCTGAGGATGCGCAAGGCAACAGAGTCTTGGAGGCTGCGTGGGTAACAACGGGGACGCCCACGTTGTTGGGAGTCAGTAGTTACAGGGTGAAGCTTTCAGTGGATCAAGAAATCATGCGCCCAGCGCCTTCACGTTTGAGACCAGAAGAATAGACGAATGTGGATGGTGCTGTTCGCAGTAGTGTCCCAAGCCTCTGCCACGAAAGTTGAAGGTATTCAGTTGGAATGTAGGGCTCCGTTCGATACTGCAAATGGACAGCGTCAACTTGTCGGGGTCGACCACTGGGAGCTCATCTGCTGCTGTGGGCCTACGTGACCCCCAAACTTGATTCTTGGCAAATACGTAAAGGACGCGGCTACCAAAAGATTGCAACAGACAACTTAGACTTCTCCTAATCGCCAGGGAACGCCATATTTATCTTCAAGATAAGATCCTAGTCCCGGAGCTGCGGCATTCCTGCTACCAGATTGAGATCCCCCTGACCGGTCCAAATCCTGTCCCAGGACCCCCGGAGCTGTTTGGATCTCACTGAAGAAGGGGGTTGTCAGAATAGATTCTTTTTTCGATGTCTTTCCCTATTGACATTGATCCTGGCAGCAACCTACCGGCTCTGATAGCCGTTCTCCTCCCCGACATCTTGGAAGAGGGTGGTTAAGCAAAGCAGAAGATGCATGCTGTCAAGTCAGCCCTTCATATTCTTGACTGCGATGCCGAAAAGACTCCAAGGCTGAACGCCAGAAGATCCAGAAAATGAGGTCTTAATCCTTGTCGTGTATCGCATAAGTCCGTGGCCAACGTCAGAACATTTCATTAAAATCGCATCTTGTGTTGAGAAACTACACATGAAGGACAGACCAGAATACTACGAGGCTATTTGGGCCGCAAGAATTCAAGTGATGAGTTATCAGAACCGGTTTGAACCGCAACATGCACGAGAGGCTTACAACGAGTGACACCAGGGATCGCAGCCAGCAAAGAGGACTTCCACGAGATGAATCTCGACCCCACTATCTTTTAGAGAATTTCTACGCATTCTCCATGTCTAGATGCTGAAGATCTGATAAAGGGACAGCGACATCTATATGCCTGATGCCCATACTCAGACCCGGTCTCGAAGAACAACTATCTATTCTTTTTCATATCATCTAACTTCTTACCCTGACATGGCCGAAGTAAACGGTATCGTTGAGCACATCCCGGTACTCATTACTGGCTCCTCTATGGTCGGCATGAGTCTTTCTGCCCTGCGTACCAAAGCGTGGTGTTCGAGGGTGTATCACGGGAGAAAAACATTCCAGCACCGCATATCATCCTAGAACAGCACTTTTCATCCTCGAACCATGCAAATATACCACCAACTTGATCTGTTTGACTCCATGGTCCAAGAATCTTGCCAAGCACTACGATCAGCATGCTAGTATTGTTGATGTCGAATCTCTGGCCGGAAAATTCAACGAGACATGGACGAAGAACATGAACGTCGAAATTGAAAGTCTCAGTTCCGTTGTCGGTCTATTCCTTACACAGCAGATATCTAAGCCCCTTCTCCATGAGAAGTCGACATCCGGCGGTGCAGATTCACGGTACACCAATGAAATGATCCCCTTTCCCATGGACTCAGGCAGTATCATTGCCCTCGTTCGCGGCACAGAGACGGCCCAGAAGGCTGTAATCCGTGCTCACCATATGGTTGCATGTGATAGAAACCGGTTGAGTATCAGAAAAAGCTCTCGGAATCATGATGAAAGGTCACGGTCTCTTGAAACACAGCTTCACCATTTACTTTAACATGGATGTCGGTGAGTATGTCAAAGGGAAATATGACGGCGTCATCTACGTCGACAATCCGATCATCCGCGGATTCTTTTGATTGGATAAGAATGGCTGCGAAGGCTTCAACCACCGCCGGGCGAACAAGGTACCAAGGAGAGCCGATATCCAGGAACGAGCCGCCGAGTTGCTCGGAGCGGCAGTCGGGACAGAGGCAAACTTCAAAATCGCCCTATGGTCGGGTGTTTGTGACGTTGCCGAGAAGTTCGCCGACAGCAGATGATGGGTACTTCAGGCAGGTGACTCGACCCATATGGTCACACCACAAGGCAGCTCTGGGAGGGTCATACCGGCGGGCAAGACTCACACAACCTTGCCTGGAAGCTTGCGCCGGTGTTCAGTGGCCAAGCCGATCCAGAACTTGTGACAAACATACGAGAAAGAGCGGTGGCCTGTCTGCAATAAGACTGTGGATCCGGTATGGTGCCTGCCAAACACCTCCCTCGGGTCCACGCACACGGGCTGAAAAAGAACACTTGACACTGCATTTGGTAAGAAATACAACGTCAGCACCTCCGATGCCCGTGCTGACATGATTTGTATGTATATACAGATAAGGACATGGATCTTGGGGCTTGGACTCTAGACTCTGATGGAGTTTGTATCTATTCGCGTTTAGTTCGGTTCCAACGAGAGCGGGAGTGGGAGAGAGTACGGTGGTGGGCGTTGACGTTATATGGGCAATCATCTAGCAGTTTGAGGATATTTATGTATTGACTACCTATCCTCAAGTTGCATTGGACAATATCAGTCATCAGGACACCCAAGCACGTGCCAGGCAGACTTGGGACATCATGCGTATTCAGGCGAGAGGGAATTTTATTTTCGGTGCAAGATTCGTCAATTCAAACGATTCATCATCGTGTCACTTCATTCTGGGGTTTTCAACACTGGGCTGCTGTAACGTCAAGCATACGTGGCTCCTCTCCTGCCAAATCCGGCTTTATCCCCTTGCTGAACCATTCTGTTACTGTAAAAGGCACTCGGAGCGACCGTGCAGAAGCCATTTGGAAAAATCCTTAATCAATGTTTCCGCCGAAAGCCTATCGATACATGTGGAAGTCCTGCAGTTCCGTGATCCTCTCGCCCCCGATAAACCGTTGAAAACAGAAGCACTTATACATAGTCCGGACGGGACATCCATGTCAATCCGAGAGGTTACTGAAGATAAAGAGAGGTCTCCGACCGCTTTTGGGGTCAGTCCATCATAAAATCACCACGAAGCATTCTTTCACCGAGGGGATCTGGCTTTTTCATTCTGGTGCCGTGGTCAACGGGCTTGGGGATTTCCTTGGGTGGTTCGGGATTGGAAATGCTGGCAGAACGAGGACGAGCGGTTCCTTGAGCGAATGGGTTGCCTGAGGAGAATGATGGGGAACGTTTTGTTCGTTCACGGAGAGCCTCGGACCAATTGAAGCCTTCTCCTGTTGGACATTAGCATGTAAGACTGGGCAGACTGAACACAAGAGTATCACGCGAACGGGAAAGTGAGAACTGAGAGTTAGGACGGAAAGGACAGGCCTCGACTCTTACCTGCAGTCTTGGCCGTCCCCGACGCAGTTTGACGTGATGGAGTGGCGTTCTCAGAATTCTCATCTAGAGTAAAAAGGGAGGAGGGCCGCCTACCACCGCCAGAAGCACCTGGGCTCCCTCCCATTCGCACGTCTCGTAATGCTTGTGCCCCAAAACTGACCCGTCTGGCAAAAGAAGGTGAGGATGGAGAATTCTGTGATTGTCGAGTTGAATCATCCTCTTCAATGACAGCTGGCTCATCTCCAAAGCTGTTCTTGAAATCTGGAGAGCTCGCGGCGGAGGAAGTGGCGATACTTGCCCGTCGCTGGCGTTGGAACGCGGTGAAAGGGGAGGATTGGTGGGAGGGGTTTGTCGTCAAGCCAAGAGCGGTGATGGAGGTGCCTCTTCTCTGCTGTGGAACGCTGGGAGAAGCAGACATAGTGGCTGAGGGAGGAGAAGACGAGACAGCGGCAGCAGAGGTGTTCAATCGAGGGTTGAACAGATCAACAAAGGAGGATCGACGCCGGTGTGGAGGAGAAGGGGAAGGAGTATTGTTCTGGTCAGACATTTGGAAGAGCTTTCTGACTGTTGGCAGGTAGTGTGCTGATGATTCGAGGGGAAGAGAAGTTCAACGAAGGAGCCAGTAAGATTTTGTAGGAAGGATGTTTTAACGGTGAATTCGAGACAGTTCGAGGTAATGGACGGGAGGACAAAGGAGTTGAAGGTCACGTCATGGTGGTACGAGCGTTGAGGTCGATACGGATGGTTGGCGGTGGAATGGATGGACAAGGGATGCTGGTTTAGACTGCTAGACGATCAAAGAGCAACAGTGGCCCACTTGGGTGTTTGGGATTCAGGGACAGGGAGGACGATGATTGTGATGAACACAAGTACGCAGGAGATGAGAGAGAAAAAGAGGGGAAAGGAAGTAGAAAACCAGCTGAGGATGGAAGAGTATGGGACAAGTACCTTTTACATACTGCCTACTAAAGTTGCAATACGTTAAAATAATGAGAGACGCAGACAGGCCCAGATGGCCATGCTGGGCTTCCATTGGCCGGCACAGAGGCCGTCATACCCAAAGTTTATGGATGGAGCCCACAATCCGCGCTCCGAAGTGTTAGGCCCGGTGACACTGAAAGACCACTGCATTTCAAGTCTCTTCGGCTGTTGTTGCTTGGGCGTGTCTTTCTCGGCTTTCCACGCTTTTAGGCTCGCTGCTAGGCTCGTGAATCGTGAATTAGACTTCTCGCACAGGCCGGGCCCGCCGACCCAGTACTGTTCGTAGTTAGGGCGTTGGCAACTAGCCTGAGGCATCGCTGCACTCCAGCTGGATCGCTGCTTGGCAGCGGATGGTACGAACCCAAAAAGTGCCCTACAAAGTGTGGGGTAATCGAGGGAAGAAGCGTCTTCAACGCTGTGCCTGCGCCCTGTTCCTGCGCTGACACTCGTACTTCTCCCCTCCGCCTTTGACTTTCTCCCTGTTCTCATCAACCCAGACCCGATTCACATTCTCGATTTCCATCTATGTACCGTCGGATGCGAAACTGGTCGAAACGGACGCATTGCAATTTTCTCCTCCACCCAAAGTTAAGGATATTTAGTGCCACGCTTTCCTCCAACGGCCACATATGACCTGACAGTATCAGGAAAGAGAGCTTTGCGAAACATGACCAATCACCATATGGCAAAGACTGTTGCTCTTCGAATTCCAGCTGACGGATCCGATGCCCAACTGGTCTCAGTCAACATCAAGCCTAGGCCGCACAATGATGGGGATGTAGACATTTTTGACAATGTCCCGGACCTCAGTCCATGGCTCGGGGATGCATTTGGACAGTGTCGTGCATCCGATTTCCATGTCCGGAACGTCGAAGACCCGACGCAGCCGTTTCCGGGCTTTATTAGAGATAATGAAACTACCCTTCATGGGCGATATGTCCTCTGCTACAGGATCCTCCCTTCTCTGCCAATTAACAAACGCTGTACGAATTATATTGATTTCGAACCCCTTCAAGACAGACTTTTCTGAGAGGAAATCTGTTCGTCGTCCGCTACGAAGATCTGCTAGGTGAGGGACATGAATATGTGGATACTCCGTTGGGTTAACACGGATTATCGCCGACGTTGTCAGAAGTGCATACCAGCGCCGTGCATTGGAGGACCTTGTGGACTATGACGATCAGCTCGACCGTGCCATGCAACAACGCCGTAAGAGACACTACAAGCCCAGCTGTTGACTTCTGCTGACGGTATTTCAGGTGCGGCACATCTTTGGGATGAAGCTGTTGAGACTGGGGCGTTAGCACGGTTTCAAACTGGGCAACCGCTGAGCGATGACGACATCCGAGTAATGGGCCCAATATTACGCAGTCTGGAGCTCATTGGCGACTCGCTGTACAGGCGACCAATCCAGCTCCTGCTTTGGCAGGGGGCCGTTTATTTTCGCTGTGGAATGTACTAAGCAAAGGAGAGAGTTGCAATTGTGCCTGGCATAGAGGAGGGCGGTTTCAGGAGTACCTCTACAACATTTCGAAGCTTCAGTTCATTTTCCCACATTCTGTCAACGTCGCGACGTCAATAGTATTGAACTATCCTACCTACATCGCCAGAATGTCTGGGTGGTCTATCGCGGAACATTAAAACTCTGAAGTTCAAGCCAACGAAGGGCTAGCAAGAATAGGCGGTGAGGACGTCGAGCACCAACGAGACGGCCGAGACGGGCCAGAAAAAGAGGGAGAGCAGGTGGAGGAGCAGGAGATGGGCGAGCGTAACAAGGTATAAAAACAGAGTGCGGCGTACCAGGAGACCAAAAAGAAAGCCGCTGGCCAGGGTGCACCGATTTGTAGCCAGCTATGCAATACATACAACAGCTACAGCTTCGCCTTCATCGTTCTTCGTGAGAGTCCCAGGGAACAACCTCCCCAGAGCAATCTTATTGGGACGCTGGAGGAATGGAAAGGTCGAATAGAGTGCGGGCAACGTGGGAGATACTTGTTCACGGCTCAAAAGCTTCTCCGAGGCATTGGCCTGACGAGCGGACCGCAGATATACAAAACCGTGCACGTCAAGGCCTATTTGCCATGAACGACAGGTCACTATTTGTTCAACATTAAGGGAGCATCCGAATACCGTGGTTCAGGAGGATAAGGCGCCTTCTCATTCCCATCACACTCAGCAAAGGATATACGATATAAATGGGGTGAGAGCGCTTCTCTGGTGTGGTAATTCTCCAGATTTAAATGCCACCGAACCATGCCGGTTCTGGATGAAGAGAAGTACCACTAAGAAGGGCGCCCCAAAGAACCGTACGGAAGCAACTAATACCTGGCAGAATGCTAGTATGAGGACCTCGATCAAGCTCGTATTCAGGCATGGATAGAGCGTATACCCAGGCATATTCGGGAGGTCATTAAGCTCGAAGGAGGTGATGAATATAAAGAGGGACGCTTTCACGTACGGAGAGCATACCTAATGTTGAGCAATGAGAAAGATTAAATGGCTCTCGATTGTTACTTTGATTGTTACATTGAGTGCTATGTCTGGCAAACTAGTATCTATATATGTTTGCTCATGGAGTCATAGATATTAGGCAGTAGTAGGCAAGCAGTTCGACACTTAGCTACGGAGTAGGTAGTTAGGATCTCTGGTGTGGCGTATTTAGAGCCTTGGCGTTGGCAAAGACTTTGAAAGGCAACCTGCGGAAAGTGCAAAAATTTATAGTTATAAGTGATCGGCTCGTAAAGCGTCCCAACAAATTCCAGGAAACTTGTTTCAACAAGTGGATTAAAATGCCTCTGTAGCTCAGTTGGTAGAGCGCGGCGTGAGTTGAATTTACCTGCGGAACATTTTGAAATATCAAAGTACTAATTTCCAATACAGACTAGTAGATTATACAGTGATGCCGAGGTCTTGAGTTCGACTCTCAACGGAGGCAGGTTTCTTTTTTTTTTTTTCGTTTTTCCCCTTTTTGGTGCGACTTTTGTTGAGTCAACTTATCTAATCGAACCGACAATGCCAAGGCAGCAGGTTGTCTAGGCGTCAATCTGGCAATGGCTGAAATCCATCTCTGCCCGGCAACGCTGTGCCGAAGGTACGATTTTGAGTTGTTCGAAACAGACGTCTCGGATGTGACTCTTGCACACGACTTCTTTCTTCCGAGTGCTCCACTGGACTCGAAGGGGATAAGAGTCACTGTGAAAGATGCAGAGGAATAGGCGGATAACCGTCTGATTTGGCGCGAGGACGGAGGCAGAGCTGATGGCCTTGGACATCGCCACCGTATGCTCGATCCCTCTAGTTGTAGTTATTCTCTGTTCTTAGTTGTTATGAATAGTATAAAGCGCTGGTGGTGGCAGAGATCCTTGATTGACGAGCATTCTTTCTTGATCCGCGATGAGCTTTTGGTCCGTATCATCAGCATGTTTACGTATTGCTGCTCCTCACGACGGACATCCTCTCAGCAAAGGCCCCAAAAAGGAGAAAGAGGTTGGAGATTGATCACAGTCTACCTCCCACTACCTGCTCGTTCAACATTTGAAAAGGTATAGCGGCTAGGGCCCTTTCGCGACAGCCGCCTTGACAGGAAGACATATCGCAAGTGATTCATGAAAAAGTAAGCGAAGGACTGACAACGTGAGGGCCGAGGCTATCGGCCACTCAATTGAGTCTGCGTAATATAAGAACGTCGTCATTCACATCCAAGCACGCGCCGGGCTACTCTTGCATGTACACAAGGTGGACAGAAGACCCTAGATATTAGGGTCCAGAGTCTTATCGAGAAGAGTTTTGGAACAGCGTTCCATATGTGCGTATGCTGTAGGTTGATTCGATTGCAGCTGGTACAATGAACTGAGATTGAAAGCCATCTTGATCGTTCCTGGTGTCACCCCCGATATTCCCACTGGCACAATAACGGTCTATGTAGGAACAATACAAAATTTTTCTACACTCTGATATAAGTCTGCCCCGGTTTGCTGTACCCGAAAAGCAAGTGATTCTGGCCCGCCGTGCGAGACAAGAGCCCCACCACTTCAGTTGGGAATTGCATCTGAGCTGCAGGTCATCGGGGGTATATGTGGGACGTCGATGGGAGGCTAAGTTTGATGGCGCCAGGACGATTAGCCGGTGATCGGCACCTTTCAGGCGAGCTCGAGCTTCAAACACGAATTTTGCAGGTGGCAGCTCCGGTAGGGTGCCAATCTCTTAATATTCGAATGTGCTCAAACTCACCACAGACGTGGTTGCTCTGTCTATCCTGTCTCTCCCGCCATGAAAAATTTTTGTTGCTTGCGTGGCTACCTACACCTTCCTCCAACATCCTGGCATTGAATCTCGCTTCGCTCAACCTCTCCTCCGTTCTTAAGTCGAATTACTTGCCTTGTTTAGAGAATATTCAGATTATCCGATGAAGTATACGACCTCCGGCACCGAGCGGCGCGACAGAATGAAGCTCTACAGATACATCCAAACTTACTCGATTGGGAAGAGCACGCTGGGATAACTCTGCGGTGCTAGTTCAATTTCCCACGAGAGCTTCAACATGCCGTGCCTGAAAGTCCTCGTCCAGCAGGAGATAATGGATCTCGTGGAGTTCGACGTGGAGAAGCGAAGAGGAGGCTATAATGGGGGCAGGGTTCATTTGTTTCCGAGCTGGCAAGATGACTGCGGTTGGAAGCTATACTTTGGTCGATCTTGATACCGCCGCAAGTTTGAGCCGTACTTCCTGCTGACCAACGCCACTCAGCAGAACAATACTGTCCAGTAGTTCTCTGTACGGTGTTGTTCGGCTCAAGATGAATATGATATCGAAGCTCGTTGGTAGGTACATCTCCTTCATGAGGAAGTCGAGTATGCGTCGTGAGCGTCGCCAGTTGATTTCTGTGCCGGACGGCCAATCCAAGAAGTATTGAAGACATGGTTGGACAGTATTGCCGTCACGTTGCTCAATGCCGCTTTAATCTTGATAACAAGTAACCCGCACCTGCGTCGATTCCGAGAAATACTCTTGAAAGCTCCTGTTGTATCGTCTCCCAGAACGTTCTTCGAGACAAAGCTTTTTAGGACCAACATTGCAGCAAAAGTTCATTTGGCATTCGATTCAATGCCATCTACGGAGGCCCAATAAGGGTCCGAAGATAGAACGAAGGTGTAGCTGACGAAGATAGGGAAGTAGTGGCTCTGGAGCTACCATCTTCAGCGGCAAGATGCTGTTCGTCTGCATTGAAATTCCGACATTGAAGAGCCAATTGTCGAACGAGTCGATTCCAAATGCGCTGACGAGTTCGGTCACCA
The DNA here is from genome assembly GCF_000835555.1 of Rhinocladiella mackenziei CBS 650.93. NCBI lineage: Eukaryota > Fungi > Ascomycota > Eurotiomycetes > Chaetothyriales > Herpotrichiellaceae > Rhinocladiella > Rhinocladiella mackenziei. The sequence continues at coordinate 4,117,740 of NW_013550602.1, forward strand.
CCAGCAGCCTGACGAGGCTTGACTTTCAGCCCGTTCTCGGGAACATAAACGATATTTCCATATCTGTAGGGTATGAGCGCTTTCGACCATGTCTGCTCCCCCTGTCCTGAAACACGTGCACACGAAGTGGTCCAGAACGAGCAAATATCCGGAGAGATGAGAGAACTCGGGATGTGCTCGGAAGGACTGAAAGCGAAATGTCTCCTAAACAGACCTCCTCGACATACTGGGAGTCCAGCAGATATTTCCATCTTTACTCCAAACCAACCGCGTCCACTCGGGTAGTGTACAAGTGGGGCGACGCCCTCGAAAGTCCGATTCTTCCAACGTCACATCATTCTGTCATCACCTGAAGGCCAAGGTGGTCGTCGACCAGTCCAGTTGTCCCGTGCTGCGAGCGAGGCGGCTGCCGAGAATGCAAGCGCTGATCGAAATACTTTCCAACGGGAGCACATTGAACGCTTTCTACAAGAGTTGTATGAAAAACATGGTCATCTCACTGATATTAGCGAGGATGAAATCCGAACTTTGCTGGAACAGGTGGTGTATGATGGTCGCAAAGCAGTTGAATCGTATCAAGTACCAAAGCGTGACAATGATCCTGTCAGAGATGCAAACTCAGAAAATCCTGGAATCAACATAAAGGGCACTGCTGGTCAGGAGGAATGCCTACAGCGTACATCGATGACTGGAACTGGTCGACTAACGTGAACAATCGTCGAGGAAACAGGCTACCGTTGGGAGATCTTATGGGGTTTGAGACCGAGAGCGATGGCAACGAAGATATCCTGCATACTCCGGGCGGTGGCTCCAACGATTTGAACCAGGAAAATCAAGCTCCAAAGCCTTCAGGACTTTCCATATTCTCTGATGCCAATGGACCTTATCATCCATAACCGCAATTCTCGGGTCAGGACCATCATCGTGACCACTGTCATATGAGCACAATTTGCTCGACGACAATGGTACCAGACCACAAAAATAGAACGAATCAACACCGGAAGACCCGACAAAGAAAAGACCCAGCGCATCTCGATGACGACCAGTGGACCTGGGAGATATTCCCGCAGGACAGTCAATTCGAAAAGGAACTTCGAATGAGCAATGCATTCGTGGAGCAGTTCAATCGGCTGATGGGGTCGTTGTACAGGGAAACGAACACGGAAAGCATAGAAGAGATCAACGAGGAAAAAAGAGAGATCACCGGGCATCACAACACAAATCGGTCATCTTGGAGCTACATTCTTGAAGTCTTGGAGCAAGGAGGCTATCTGTGCATCTAGAGGACATTCCAACCGACGACAAGAGATGGCGCAACAAGAACATGCCGGCCTCGCCAAACTCATCCGGAGATACGTCAGAGACTTGATTCAACACTACAGCTGTGTTGGCAGCAAGATCTCTTTCGGAGATAAGCTCACAGTTCTCCGCCTTCGGTACGAATTGAATCGGTTTATCCGATCAACAGGAGAATTGCGAATCGATTTCGAAGAGTCCTGGCCAAACTTCTATGGCGATCAAGAAGATTTCGAGCCACGTCCAGACAGTCCCAGCATGTCTGTCTGATGATGAACGGGAAAGATTGGTCGGGGACAAGGCGCCTAGCCCTCGAGTCCTACCAAACTCGGGATGAACTGGAGTGTGAAGTCCTTCAGGAACGCCAGGTTGACCAACAACAGGAGAGCCAGGGGCAGGCCAAAGGGATTTAAGCGGGAAGCCGCGATCGAACAGGACAAATGGAGACTGATGTTGGAGCGGACACAGAAAAGGAATGAGAAGACGGCGGAGAGAAGCAAAAGAGGGCCGACAAGGGAATTCCCCGTGGACAAGGCATAGCTTACCGCCAATGCTGAGGCCGCGAGAGAGAAGGTTGATCAAGGCTCAGAAGAGGCATCAACGATGACTGCCAAAAGTTTGTGAGTTGGGGGATGAGTCCCCCAAAGCCAGTGAAATGGAGAGAGGTCAGTGACGGACATATGCTCTGATGACTGGTCTGGAAGCGGGTATTGAGCCTTGTCTGAGTATGGTTAGTTACGTATCGAACGAGTGAGGAAAAAAATACCCCTTTGCAAATGAATTTTGTCTGATCTTTGGCAGAGATGAATCTTCCTTCAGCCCTGTGTCCAGCATCCACCATCCTTGGGGCTAGGGTGGTTCCTCAGCTGTTCCAATTTCTGTTTGATTGGGACGAAAAAAAAGCCTTGCCTGTGATATAGGAGTCCAATCAGGTTTCAGTCATATCCATATGACGACGGATACGGATACGAAGTATTCTGACTGAAATTGCCCCTGCTTCGACTGGTGCATTTTTCAATCCAACAAACCAGGTTACCAGAGATCAACCCTCAACCTTCGGTTAACCCCCCCCCCCCCCCCTTTTTTTTCGAAATCGCGTCTGAGAGATGGCTTGTGGCTAGGCCATTGGGTACTCGGCAGACTAACCTTGTTTGGAGAATGCGCTGCGGGCCACAACCTGGGTCTCACACAACCCCCAAACTTCAAATCTCTCATTGTCGGTTTGAAGAGCATCTTTCACATTTTATTCCATGGAAACAGAGCAGCCAGTGTCCATCCACAACATTTGCCCACCTCAATCCCTCCAGGTCAAAACCGACCGCTTCTTTTCTGCGAAAAATTGCGTGAACCATCCCGCATTGACCAGGCCCAAGCCACACGCCCAGCGCCCCGGGAACCGTGGAGCCCTTGACGCCTTGCACATCAAACACGTTCAGCCTGAAACCAGTTGCTGATCCAATTCTTCTTACCAATCCGACTGGTTCGTCCCTCAGTTCACAGAGGAGCCGTCGCTTCGAATCAAATTTACTGGGGTGACCATGGAACATCGTCCAAAGCGACAACCATACTTTACTCGCTCTAGTAGTGAAATGGACCCCCCCTTATTTACCGATATCAAGGATCATGAATACGAACACGGAGAACGACAAGAAAGAAAAATGGGGGATCCTAGTCTTCACTGAGGACGGGCTTCAAGAGATGAGAAGAATAGGGTCCTTCATACGTCCTTTAAGGTCTTCCTTTCCCTTTCCATCTTGCTCCCATCCGCGTTGCTGTACCAATTGTTCTTGCATTGTGTCAACTCAGTCAAACAGACCAACAAAACCTCAACCCTTCTCACATCTCTACATTTTCTAACGAAGGTCACCATATATCCAACATGCGCTTCACCTACCTCCTCGGCGCCCTCGTGGCAACCACCGTCTCTGTCTCCGCTCAAGACCTCGACTCTCTTCTTGCCGAAGCCTCCTCACTCATCGGCACCAACACTGAATACCAATCCCTTCTTTCCAGTGCTGCCTCGGCCTTGGACAGCGCCACCAGCGCGCTCACCGGCTCTGATGCCGCACTCTACTCTTCGTACCTCTCTGCTTTGGAATCCGGTCTCGACTCGGCCACAAGCCTGGCAGGAAGTGTTGTCAGCGAAGCCAGCGCTGCCGCCACTAGTGTCCTAGGCACCGCCGAACCCAGTGCCGTTGCTACCACCAATTCCGATAACGGCGTCGACCGAGTCGTTCTGCCGGCCATGGGGGGGTTTGGCGCCGCCATTCTAGGTTTGGCTGCTATGCTGTAGAAACCAAACAGCCTTGAACGACGGCACAGGGCCTGTGGAGGAGGACACAAGATCGTTGTGGTGCCATCGTCAGCCTGGGTCATATCATTTCATCCGAGACAAGACATTTGCGAACAATAGCTGGAACTTTGAAGATCAAGATGCTAGCATGGGACAGATCCATTCTGGCGGAAGGTGTGGGTGAAATTCAGACTTCTCACGTCCCTTCTACTTGTTCAATACTGCTGCAGCAGAAAGACAACTCCTAGAATACGGTTTTCGAGGCTGGTGTGGATTTCAATTCTCGATGAGATAGATAAACCCGTATTCTCCAAGGACTAAGAAACGGAAACACCAAAAAAAAAAAAGAAAAGGCTCCCTCCCTTTTTCTCTTTCCGCGATTCTTAGTTTGAAACACCTCCTTTTGATTCTTTCTTGCCGCAGGCCTTGTTTGGAATTATCCTATGCCCGTTGTTCTACGTGATCTCCGACTCTCATCTTGCACAGCCGCATGGAGAAGGAAAACCATGCTCCTAACGAAAATATCGGTGAGTGATAACTCAAGTATGAAAACACTGATCGAATCCAAACTCTAGCTTCATTTCGTATATGAATGTACGTGAACCTGCTGAAAAGGCACCCGACCGAGCAGGTTTCCATTGACAATCGTTGAAGAGATATATAACCTAGTCAAGAATAGGGTATCTCCCTGCTCTATTCCGCGGTGTATCATGTTGATATGTAGTTGTCATGGTCGACGGTGCTCTTGGACTCCAGGGCAAAACAAACCAATGATTTGAGAGCTGATACTTGTATAGGCCTCGACCGGTTCTAAGCCTAAGACATATTCCTCGGAGCTAGCCTCTTGTGATAAAACAGAGTGCAATCAATCAAGCCATTCCAAGCTCGGACAGTGATGATGTCCTCAAGCGTCCAGGGTTGCCCGATCACTGTGTTAACACGGTCCAGCCGGACCAGCCACATTGAATTATTTGTTGAGGGGCCTCTCAGGAATGTGCGATAGTTGTATTCCTATTCATTTGACGGCAATGTCAAGAGGCCCAAAGAGTGGCCGACCCACAACCATAACCAATTCGTGACTGGAATGTGCCACATATTTTCCCAGCGAGAAAGATCAACGACGGACCACAAACAAAGAAAGGTGGACCAGCCTGCCAACCTTCATTTATGCGTGTTGCTGCTCGTGCTTCGTCAACCTCGTATCTTTCCTTTCTTTCAAGTCGCTCCTTTAGGTTGTTTGTTCTTCCTTTAAACATTCGTTTCCAAGAGAGGACCACAACTCGTCTTATCTTTCAGTATATCACTCTCGTTAATCATCCTCTTCAAAATTCGTTGACAGCGCCAATCATGCGTTCAACCCTGTTCGTGGTCTTCGGTGCCCTTGCTTGCGGGGCAATGGCGCAAACTGCTTCCTTCGATGGAATGACTTGGGACTTTGTCACTGTCGGACAAGTGTGGCCGATTCACTGGACCGCTGGTAATGGCACGCCTGTTTCGTTGTTTTTGGGAAACACGACAGCGAATTCATCAATTTTCAGTATGTTGACCAAGCAGGTCCTGGATGACGAGAATCGAATATTGACTCTTCCACAGCGAACCGTCCTGCAACCTCAGGAGAGTTCGACTGGACCGTCACCCTTCCTGATGGCTTCGTGCCCGGCAAATACGGTCTGGCTTTGCAGCAGAGTGGTGCCACGGACTATTCTTCATTATTCAGTGTCCTGTTGGCCTCCGTCAGCTCGACCACTATGATGACGACCTCATCGTCAACACCAACATCAAGGACCACACTGATGACCACACCGATGACCATACCAATGTCAAATGCAACACTCATCTCTGCTAGCGTGGCGGCCACTGTGACCGTCACGTATTGGGAGGATAAGTGTGGTTGTACCAAAACGACCACCGTTTGCGCCGCCACTGCCACCAACCTACCAGGCACCCAATACACCTGGTGGGACGAAACTTGTGGATGCACCAAGACTGCGATGGCTCCAGCTTCAACAGGGGCTCCTGGTTGCAGTGGAAGCGGATATGGTTGCTCCAATCACACTGCTCCAGCTGGGACAAACATGCCACCGCCTCCTCCGGCTTCCATGGCAATTCCAAGTTGGGAAACAAGATACACTGGCGAGGCAAACGGACGGGTAAACTTGGGGTTGACAATGGTAGGATTGATCGCTGCGGCAATGCTCGCATAATCGCTTGGATTGCTTGGGCTATTAAGTTCGGGTGTTTTCCAGAGGTCCATTTTGGAGCATTGCTAGTATCAGTCATTGTTGAGGAAGAGATCGGGGATGTATGGGATTGTGACTTGTATAATCCGTGGGGTTCAAGCAGATTGGCAAAGGGATGAATTTCTCAAATAGCTGTCTAGAATCGTTCATGAATCATTTCCAAGTCGTGGAGAGATGGTTTCCCTCGGTTCGGGTATCAGTATGGTTCGACAGAGACAATGTCAGCATCAGTCCGACCTTCATCTTTCACCTTTTATCTTGGCAAATGCGCCGACTTCCGCGCTGGAGATGGAAAAAGGACTTTTAGGACCATCAGGGGATCGTGGACTCAGAGCGACCGCAAAAAGGTCGTCTTCAATTGTCTCGCTCGAATTTTTGGTCACAAAATCTAGCGAGGTTGACGGAGAGTGTTCTTGTTGTTTTCTTATAGCCTCTGGCGGAGCTTGCGCGACCACCTTTTTAGTCGGAGCCGCCACAGGGCCATTCCGGAAAGCACTGAAGGACGAGTATGCCATATCGGAAGCCTCGGGTGAGAGAGGGTTCCCCTCTCGTGTTGGTGTGTTGAGGCCTCGAGCGGCCAGATCCTTTTCACTCGTGCCAATGCTCAGTCCTTTCAATTTCTCACTGAGTCTTCTCCCCCCAGGAGACTTGGGGCTGGAAATGCCTGGACTGGTAGGACCCGTCGGTGACTTGGAGAGATTACTCAAATCCAAAGTAGGGGGCTTGACAGCCAGTCCGAAATTGTTTTCAATCCACCGTCTTTCAGACACGGCCATTTCCAAGGCTACGCCTTCTATGTTGTGCTCTTCCTCGTGCTTGATTTCCTTTTCTAGAATTTGAAGTCTCTTTTTAGCCCAAATTGTGTGCAAAACACCTTTCTTGCCACTAGCTTTGGCGGTGGCACCTAGTTCGGGAGTAAAAATGGCCGGCAGAGGGTTGACCGTCATTCTTAACGGGGTCGGCTCCGGCTGCGAGGGTTCGCTGGGAGGATGATATGCAAGAGTGACATGCGGGGGCATGATTGCGCCGGGGGGCAGAAGGAAGTATACACGACGAATGTTGTCTGACGGATTGTCGTCTGCTGGGAAGACTGTCCGTTTGCCCGACCATGAGACCTGCCACTTCCCAGACTTCGGTCGGGACTGGTCATCATCCTGCCACTCCACCATCATGACTTTGGTTCCTTCGTTGCCTTTTCCGGGTTCAAACTCAAAGCGAGCCAGAGCCGTGACGGAGAGAAGGGTATCCAGATAGATAGGAGACTTTGGAGTGATAGGGGTTTCGACTTCGGCCATGATAGCAAATGGGAGTGTGGGAGGGGGACACAACACTGGATGACAAGATCAAAACAGAAAGGCCGGCTGAAGTACACGAGATGGACAATCAGATGTCGAGAGGAGGATTTTCGGGCAGTCGATGTGGGAGACGTGAGGAAGTACGGTGGTATTGTACTAAGTGGTAGTTGGAGGGTAGATTACAGCTACGGTGCGGCGACCCGGCTGCGACCGTTTGGCTCTTGTCCAAGACACCGTCCCATTGACCTGCTCGATACTCACGCCTATCTTCTTTTGACGCCAGCAGACCAGACCCGTCTCTATCCATTCCCCGATTGCTATCTTGGTGCCTCCGCCCGCCTCGCTTCCATTCGCACTGTGCCAACAATGGTGACTACAGCAGAGGGGAAAGAGAAAGCATCAATAGTATCCAAGGCCCCACCCTGGACAAGGTCAACACCACCAAAAACAGCAATAGCAACCTCGTCAGCTGCATGGGCGCCAATTAGACACCTCCGACGCAGCCTCTTCTTCCATGCATCTAAACCCTCCAGCGGCTTGGAAACCAATCGCCAATCCGCTCACAGAAACAACACCCGGCATACGACCTCCCCTAGGGCCAAAATTATCTGGCCAAAGCAACATTGCCGCCGTTGTGGTTGACCTTCTCGATATAACTGGTACTTCCCGTGACGATGTACTTGAGCCACAATATATGGAAACAGACGAGCTGCCATTCAGACAACTTCAATTATTTGCGGATTAGTGAACAATGAGAACTAAGCGTTATCTGTCGGCCCCAGAACTTTGCAAAGACATGTCCAACCTTCATCAGTATCGTCCCTTGTTGGGGGGGGGGTTATATATGGCTGGTACCTATCCGTAAGTTTAGTTATACAATCGGAATGCTCTCATGAAGTCCTCTCACCCTGCCACCAGTATTTTTGGCGTTCTCCTTTTTCGTCCCAACCAAACTCTTCAAATTCCGTTGGCGTTTCTTCTTCGCCATGATCTCGATACGAATTCGGGACTTGTAGTATACCATCATCGTCGGCATCGTCCAAAGTCCAATCAAAACTGACTGGTTCTCTCTTCTCTCGGTAGCATCTGCCGCGCCCAGCTCGTATCCAAATCGAGTGTTGACTCGATGATTCTCCACAGCGTGATTGGAGGGACTGTCCGGCTCAGCAATTTCAAACAGTCCGTAATTCAGGCGTTGCCGACTCCCAATGCATCGATTCCTAGTCCCACCTCTTTGCCAACGACAGCTGCGAGCCCTCCAAACCCTTCCAGCTTGAGTCTTTCAATCAATAAAAGACTCTTCTCTCTCTTCTTTGCATTAATCTGGCTTTCCAAGTCGGCTACTTGACTTGCAAGCATCTTCCGACTGTCTTCCAGATTCAATGCAATGAATTCTTCTTCATATTTCTTGAGATTTCGCACTTGGGTTTGGAGTTCTGCGATTGATGCATCCAGTGCCGTTGTCGGAGCTTTGATGTCATTCGAAGCGGCAGTCTTCGTGGGAGATTCCGACGGCGCGGATCCGGGGGTCGTGAGGATGCCATTTGAACTGTGCCGCTGTAGAAACATACCATTTGGTGAGGAATGTCCCAGCATTGGTGGGAGCGTATGATTTGACGGTATGCGTCCCTTGCCCATAGTTGACGACGGAAGCGTGGCGAGCGCGGGCGAGCGGCTCACTCTCGAATGCCTTTCGTCGGTAGGGCTCACCATGAAATCGGGGCCATCGGGAAAAGTCTTCATGCTGGGCAATAACGTTGGAAGATTCCCGTTCATCCCGCCAAAGGATCCGTCCACTACGAAATCAGAGCCTTCTCTGGATAACGCTAACCTGCTGGTCCCCGAGAAGTCAGGTTCTGGTGTGGGCAACTCAATTTTCCTCAAGGGCGTGGCAGGACCCGCATCCACTGAGGAAGATAATGCTCGTTTCTTGCCCGTTATATGGGCCAGGCCGGGCAAAGATGTTGCATTTCCAACGCCGTGGGGGTTGCTTTCTCGTCGTCCCCTTTTTTGATCGAAGACATTGTCTGCAAAACCCATCACCTTGCCTCGGGGGTCACAAGCTTTCACCCGCCTTTTACTAGCCGGCTTCTCACTTTTCACATATGCGGCGACGAAATGACAGCAACGACAGTTACAGATCTCATCGCATTTGGGACAAATCCACATTCCCTTATGTCGCAGCACGTCTGCCGGGTATTCGTCGAAATGGCGGAAGAGGCCTCGATAACAGAAAAAAGCGGTGCATTTGTCACACCTCCGGCCTTTCCATTCCTGGTGATCGATTCGGCAAAGATGACAAAGTCTGGTCGTCGACGACGTCTTAGCACGCATGAGGTCGTTAACTGCCGTCCCGAGAGGTTTGCAGCGATCAAGTGCACGAGGCTCTTCCGGCTGAAATCCCAAGATTTCTCGAGCGCGATTGAGCACCCTCGTGCATTGTTCCGCCGGAACCAGCTCCGCCCAGGCATATGATTGTGAATGCTCACAAGATCGACCATTGAGATAACACAGGAGACAAAGGTCAAAATCGGCACACTGAGTACACCGGACATGGCGATTCCAAATAGCGGTACTGCAAAAGTTACATGTGGCAATTGTTCCTGCTTGAATGGGCACCAGGCTGATTGGAGTGGCCGGTGGGGATTCGATGGACTCGTCGTGGACCATTTGGCGGAACAAACGCGACAGCAATGGAAGATCTGGAGGCAGTGGCAGGGACGAGTTCGTCACGCTTTGGTTGTCTTGTAAAAGTGATAACATAGCACATGCCAAAGACAAGTTGGTCCGAGCGACATCAGGATGGCAAAGGCGATTGAAAGGCGCCTGGACGTATTGAAAGCCGACCTCGAGGGATAAAGGGTGAAGAATGTTCCAGACGAGCTTCGCCGAAAGGGTGGACGGATTCCAGACTTGATGAGCAGTGGCTGGAGGGAAGACGACCAGATCACCCACTCGCTGATCGTAGGCATAGAGAGGAAAATCGGCCTTGAGCAGCTCCTCAGATCCAAGATTCAGCCAGTCCAGATGGGGTGAAACACCTCGAGCGGACATGAAGGAATCATACTTCTTTTGAGAGTCGAAATCTGTCCCAATGCATACCACCGGCCGATCGTCAGATTCGACGAGCAGGTTCAAGGCCACCGTGCTCGAGAAGCACCGATGAAAACCGGAGCTGCTTCCTTCACTACCGACGTAGGCCATCATGACCTCGCTCCTCGCACATTGTGGCAGCCACTGAAAGAGATCCAATCGACCACCCCATTGGACCTCGGTGGGGAGGATTTTGCGACATTGTTCCAGCCATTCTTGAGGGCAATGGAGATCTCTTGCATATAGATTCTGAAATTCGGGGAAGGATTGTCTCGCGCTGTCGGCAAACTTCTTGAGGGTGAAAGACAAATCTCGCCCCGTGCTGCAATTTCGAATGGGTATATTTTTCTTTGTGCTCAGCTCGATCAATCGTTCGATCCCGAAGCCAGGCTGATGCCCGTTTTGAGGGTCGGCGTTGGGCCATGTGTCAAGCTTGTCGAAATCAGCAATGACAAACGGCTGACCCAATTGCAAACGTTTGGTTAACCATTCGGAAAAGGGGAGAGGGTTGCCATCGTGGTCTTTTTGATCCTGGAGGTTGATGATGCTGAATCTCGGAAACTCGACAAAGGGTTTTCCGAGGCGCAGGAGCTGCTCTGCGGAACTGTCAGGTGGGACAGTTAGAGAGGGAGTCTGAGGGATCATCGTGAAGTTGTGGCTAGACCAGCAGACATTGCGATGGACAGGAGAGGGTATTCGATCAGCGACAGGACAGAGGTAGGAGGTGGGAAGCGGGCACAAAGTACGGGAGTAGTCGCGGTGGTCGTGGTGGGCAAGTCGTAAACCCAGGGGAGTGGAGGCTGCAAAGGAAGAGAACCCCCCGGACTAGAGTCTATTGTACTGCATAGAGGAGGGTGGGGGGGCCGGCGAAAGCACTCCGTATCGAAATTTTTCACACCAAGATCAGATCGCGGAGAGCAGCAGAGAGACAGAATCGGAATCTGGAGGGGCGAGTGAAAAGTGTGGAGAGCGTGAGGCTAGGGAACAACACGCTCTTATTAGCGGGTCTTTAACGATAGCCGCTATGATACAAGTTACCAACAATTGGGGCATTTCTATGGAAGACGCTTAGGCATCCCCACTGACTAGCAGCGCGGACTCACGGCTGTCCTCCGGAGTACCTTCTCGAAAGTCGGTTCACAAAGAGGTACTTGGATAATCCCTTCTGCTGTGCCAACCAATTCGAATTATCCCGTGGGATGTATCTCTCCTCTTTCAGCATCCTCCGCCAGTGACACCCCCTTAGTCAAGAGCGACGCACGGCTCATCCTCTCTTGACGGGGTGGTATTATGTCAATGACCAATCAGTCACCGTTCCCTTCATGCATGTTGTGCCATCGTTGCTCATCACTCTCACTTCTGCTTCCTTTTGGCCCACCGCGGCGTCATCCATCATCACTCGATATGCCTCTCTCGCATACACCGGGCTTGTCGCTCGATATTCGATCTTCTCCGGATACACGATATCATCCTGTGCCGACCCCACTCCCTGGCTGACAGTTTCATCTCGCCAGAGATCCAACATGGCAATCAAATTCATAGGGCCGTGGACAACCACATTCCTGTGACCTTCCACCCCTGTTGCCCAGGGCCTGTCGTAGTGAATTCGATGAGCGTTGAATGTCAACGCCGAAAAGCGGAATAAAGTGGCCTCATCGCGGTTGTATTCTCGCACCATCTTGCCTTTAGCAGCCTCATCAAGTTCAGCCTGTGACAGTTCGGCAGGCTTGGGGACCAAGGGGGTTGGCTTTGAGGGATCGAGTGCGGCTCTGAACACCCAGTTCCTTCGATCCAGTACACATAACTCGTCTCTGCTGTTCAAAAATTCCTTCTCCACCCCCACTAATAGCATATCTTCTCCTGTCTTTTGGATGACTTTCGGCTCGCAACTCAAGACTCTGGTTACTTCGGTGACGATATCACCCACTCGCAACAGCGATCGCGCGCTTGAATCAGGGTCAGCCCCCGGCCAGTGACATGATCCTCCTGCCCACATTCGCCGTGTGAACGGAACGTCCGGGTTAAATGAAGCATCGGTCCCATCCAGCCCCAAAATTCCTGGGAGTTGGGCGGGCGTAAAGTAAATGAGATGATATGCTGGCGGGATAGGGGTTCCGAGAGGAGGCTCCGTCTGCTCAAGTGTCTTGGATAGTCGTCCTGAGCTCGGCCATAGGTGTGGTCTGTTCAAAGTCAAAGAGAAAAGTCGCAGTTGATTGGCGTCCAAGAGCTGTTTGCGAACAAAGGTCTGGCCCTTGGAGAACTTGCGGAGAAACGTCTCAGCTATTGCCCTTGGATCAACCGACGACGAATTTCGAGTCGACAAAGAGAAGTTGCGATGTCTGGAAAATCGAAGTCTTGCAGAGCTCGCCGATGAGATGCGACAACAACCGGGACGGATGAAGGTGCCCATGGTTCTCGAATTCACACCGAAGGGAAGCTTTGCTCATCAGAACGAATTGCCTTGTTTCTTTGGGTAAATGTTTTTCTGCCGATCGAATTGGTTTCACCCAAGGGTCGAGAGACACATATCTTACGGTACAGCTCTCGACACCAAAGAAAAGTTGAATATGCTTGAGGGACGAAGGTAGTGTAAGAAGGATGAAATGAGACGGAGTCCTGAACTTCCCCCGCATAGAAGGCGTCTCCGAGATCGGGTTTGACTTTGCGGTCATACTCCTCATTTCGAGATAAAACCCTCGGCTTGCCCGTCGCATTCCGAGACGTCTTTTACAGATCGGACCCCATTGGCCGGCAGCACTGAGTCTCATGACGGGTCGCCAAATGCGGGTGCTTGAAAATAAGTCTTTGTTAATATATATCTCAGAATCGCAGACAATGACCTATCCGTCCATTTACTCCCGTGGGATGCGGCGTATGTCTAAATCGTCAAAAGGGTGACTTCATCGGATCATCTCCATTTGCTTCCTTTATCTCTTTTCCACGAGCAAGAAATGCATCGCCCCATACGCGATGATAATGAATGCCCCGGCGAACACCGCCAACCCAATCACGTCACTCCACAGGGCCAAGTTGTCGAACCCGAAAGCGCTGAGAATGCTGGCTCCAGGAACTTCGATGTCGAGTCCATATCGGTGGTCTTTCAGTCGAAGTTTGGCCACTTCGTTGACAATAAGGGCTTCATAACCATAGTGGAAGATTGATAACTATGCCACAGGTTAGAAAAAGACTTCGCTGGGCAAAACAGAGTTACTCACCATTTGCAGCCATTGTGCCGCCAATTGTACAGAGTCATGGTTGAGATTGAGTAAGAGACCAGCAAACAACAGGCTGAAAAGCATCACTAAGCTGCCAATCAGATTGGCCACGGCCCCGTCTTTAAATACAATTCCAATCGTCAGGCAGATGGCCGAAGCGGCCAGGTTGAATAACACCAAGATCAACATGAAAATAAAAAATGTCCCCCACTGTGGTAAAAGACCAGACATCGGATAGATAATAATGCCCATGATGATGGGTGGAATTAACCGCAGCGGGACGATATCGAAGATCACCTTGGCAGAGAAGTATGTGATCGGGGCATAATACCCATTGGCTCTTTCTCGGACAAAGATCAGCCGCTCAGAGCTGAACACATTCAAGCTCGTCAAGGTGCTGAACCCAAAGAGGGCTAGCAAAAAGAAGAAGAGACCGAGTCTGTTCTGGAAACCGCCGATATCATCTGTGACCCCATAAAAGAGCCAACCAGACAATACCGCTAGGAGGATGGCAACGGCATAGTGGGTAAGCATCAAGATGGGGTTTCGATAGAGATTTCGCCAGGTTCGCTTGGAAAGAATGAGGAATTGTCGTGGAAGACTGACGCGACGGAATCCTTTGATGGAGCCCGTCACAGGTTCGGGAGTGGTGTTTTCTGTGCTGTGACCATTGGCCGCGGAAGCAGCTTGGATAGAAGCGGCGATTTCGTCGTGGGTAGTCTGAGCTACGTCGGAATTCTTGAAGCTGGTCACCAGAATATCTAGATCCGTATTGACATCTGGAGGCAAATCATCGGGATCTTCCCGAACTGGCGGTGGGTTGGATCCGTCTCTCTTTGACATCTGCAACCAGCTTCGCATGCTCCCAGTTGCTCTTCCGACCACGGTGTCTTCATCATCGGTCTTGGGTGTTGGGGGAGTCGAGCTGCCCGTTTTCTTGCGTGTGAACAATTGACGGTCTTGTTTTTGCTTCAGAGAGATGCGACGCTTGGGTTTAACTCGAGCCGACGGATCGTGGGGGGTTTCCACGCTGGCATTCGACACGCTGGCAATGGATTTTACAGCACGGGTGCTGCTTGATTCGGTACCTAGTCCATCACGCTCCGACAAATCTCGGGGGGCGTCGTCAAATATGGGCGAGTGTGGCAGACTGGCGTGCATTGTAAGATCCACCAGGTAATCTGCGATATTGAAACCGGGGGGACAGGAGTATCCAACGTGGTCAAAATATGCTTGACAAGTCGAGAACGGCCCAGAGTACACTGTCTTGCCTTTGGCAAGCAGAATAAGTTGATCAAACAAGGCGACGATGTTTGAACGAGGTTGGTGAATAGTGAAGATGACAGTTCGATTGTATGTCTTCGCCAAAGTCACTAGACACTCCACCACGTTGAACGCATTAAACGCGTCGAGCCCACTTGTTGGTTCATCCAAGAAGAGGATGCTGGGGCTGGTCACCAGCTCGCAGGCAATACCAACTCGTCTTTTCTCACCGCCTGAGATGCCTCGACCGTTTCCTTCTTCCGAGCCAATCATGTGATCCTTGATGTGGTAGATGCCGAGCTGCTGCATCACCTCGATGACCCTCTGTTCTTTGACCGAATGGCCCATATCAGCAGGAAGTCTCAAGAGGGCGCTTGTGAGAATGGTCTCATGGACCGTCAGGGTTGGCAGGAGAGTGTCTTCTTGATCCACGTAACCAATGACGTTCCGATATTCGGCGTCCAATATTTTTTCGCCATTTACGTACATGTTACCCAAGACGGTTCCTCGTTTGTTTTTACGAGCGAGAATGTCCAAAAAAGTTGACTTGCCCGCTCCTGAGGCACCCATTATGGCGGTGATTTGCCCGGGATGAGCGATGCCTGATATGCCCGACAGAATCTCATTTCCTTTGAGATTGTAAGACACGTTCTCAAACTGTAGCGCCATCGGGGTATGGTTGATCATTGACTTTGCGGCATCATCCTCGGCGCCTTCGCCCAATCGGATAGCGCCCCATCTCTTGTAAGCAGCTCGTCGAGTCAGATACCATGATATGAGCGTCACAGCGACAACCAAAAGAGCGCAACCAGCAATCACCCCGGCAATCAGGGGCGTATTTATCTCCTTGATGGGTTGAACATACCCTGGCACATCGGTCTCGTATAGACACTCTCCCGCTCGGCACTGAAGAGAGATATATTCGTCTCCGAAGATCATCGAGATCAAATTGTTCATGGCCGGCTCTTCAAATCTGCTTCCGTCCTTGGAGCTTCCACCGTACGTGTGCTGCGAGTAGAAGGAAGCAGGTCCTTTGATCTCTTGTTCCAGGAATTCGTCAATGTTGACGGATCCATCCTCTCCGCATAGAAATCGATCCGGAATGCATGAACATTTTACGTGCTTGCATGAATACTTTGTCGTGTTGCGAACATTAGTGTCGTGCGCTTCCCATGAGCATTCATCCAGAGCACAGTAGAACGATTCCTTCTGATCGACCCAGAACTGGAAGTTGCAAGTGGCGTCGTCCGCCTTGCAGGAGAAAGTCACCTGGGGAATCCTCGGATCGATTTGATCCAAGATGGCCTTGTTCGTCACATTGCAAACCTGAAAATTTTCGTGTACGAGTACTCCTTTTTGATAGCATACGCCACCCTCCCCCAGGACCATCATAGCGTTGCAGGCTTGATCAGAGGTACAGACATTGCAGTTGATGCCTTCCCAACCCTCTTTGCATTCACACTGGTCTCCTTTTCTTGGTGATCTGTTTTTCCCATCCGCCAAAGACCCACACAACGGCAGGGCACAATCATCTCCTCCGAAGCCAGGAGGACATACGCATTTCCCGTTCGCACTGCTACAGTTCGCATACTGTAAGCATTTGAACTCATCGTAGTGGCAGTCGAAACACCGTGGACAGGGTGGGCAACCATTGG
Source organism: Rhinocladiella mackenziei CBS 650.93 (assembly GCF_000835555.1). Taxonomy (NCBI): domain Eukaryota; kingdom Fungi; phylum Ascomycota; class Eurotiomycetes; order Chaetothyriales; family Herpotrichiellaceae; genus Rhinocladiella; species Rhinocladiella mackenziei. Next base: position 4,134,090 of record NW_013550602.1, read on the forward strand.
CGAGATCGTAAAATGGTTCTTGCATCAGCGCTGGCGACGTGTCATTAGGATAAGCTGCTGCCGCCAACAATGCCGGACCGGCCAGCAGGACGGCTGTCGTGAAGCCATGGAGGTGCATGGAGGATAGATTTCGTGATTCTGCACGTGCAGAGATGTCAGTTGCTGTGGCTGGTGCCTACTGCCGGGAGCTCAACCGCCAGCTTTTGGGGGAAGATGAGAGGTCGCAAAGGAAGAGGACGTGCTCGAGGATCGGCGTCGTCGAAATAAACTTGTATTGATGGGATACAAATATGCGGCGAAACGGTCCCGAAGCGAGGTGCGAGATATCACACCATTGACAGACGGGGTAAGAGTCGGCAACCTACACAACGAAGAAATTCGCAGACGGATGCGCAGGCGCAGGCGCAGGCGCAGGCGTGGGCGGGGGAGCGGCCGCGTCTCTCTCCCGGGCTGGATGAAGCTAGTGGCCACTTTCGAACGCTTTTCCTGCATCCTGATACGCTCTGATATGCTGCAGCCGGCAAATGGGCAGCTAGTAGCTCTATTCCATCTTTTAACGATTAGTGAGTGGTAGTGGATGGAATTACGAGGTACGAGCTCCAACCGCGGCCAGTCCCTCAATCGTCAGCCACAGGCACGCAACAGGTACCCGTCCGTCGATACGAGTTCATCAGTGGGGAGGAAACCTTCTGCCCTTCCTCAGGAAAAGAAGAGATTGTTTAAATGGCCCAACTCCAATCTGGCATGCCCGCAAGATCCCTGTTCGCCTATACTCTGTAATAAAAGACGCCAGACATCCCCCTAGAATGGTCAGCCCGATGCCGCAGGGATTGATCGAGGTAAATTTGTCCCCGAATCAAGGTGAAATGCTTGAAAGGCTGACAGGGTTAGCGGAATGAAAACTATCATAAATCCGCCAAACATGATCTGCTTGCATCTAGTGCCTCGATCATTTCAATCGCCGACCTACTCGACATCTCTGAGAACAGGACAGTTTCAGAAGAACAGTTGGCGCTGACAAAAATAATACTTGAGGAGAATGAGGACAACCAAGGTAATATTGAGCTCAGAACCAACTTGGCTGCTCTTTATTCCGCTCGTTCTGCGGGAGTTGCGCCGGAAGACATAGTCATCACCAATGGAGCCGCCGCAGCGAACTATACAGTTTTCGCCTCTTTGCTTGCGCCAGGAGACCATGTGATCGTCCAACATCCTGTCGACGAGCTGCTTTACAAAGTCCCTCGCCTGCTTGGTGCCGACGTGACGCTGTGGGAGGCAAATCCTTCAAAAAGGTGGCGGCTTGACACTGATGAGCTGAGGAATTTAATCAAAGAGAACACCAGTTTCATCGTAATCCACAGTCCGTGTGATCCTACGGGGGCGATTGTCCCTAAACCAACACTCGAAATCTTATTGAAGATAGCGGAAGAGAAGGGCATCGTGATAGTGGCTGATGAGACATACCGGCCACTGTTCCATTCGATATTACCATCCAGCGAAGATTTTCCGCCATCAACGATCAATTTGGGCCACCAAAAAGTCGTCGTAACTGGCGCCGTAGGCAAAGCTTACAGCCTGGTGGGGATCAAAGTTGGCTGGATTGCGTCTAAGGACAAAGAAATCATCGATGCCTGCAAGAGATCTAGGCGCTACACTTCAATGACCGGGTCGAAGCTCGATGAAGCAGTCGCCGCCGAAGCCTTGAGCGATCGATGCATTCACGCACTCTTAAGCAGGAACATTAGATTATGCCAAACAAACCTGGAACTCCTTCAAGCATTTATTGAAGAGCACGGCTGGGCTTGTTCATGGGTGAAGCCACTAGCGGGGACGACGGCCATGATCAAATTCCACAAGATGGGCAAGCCTGTTGATGACAATGCCTTTTGCTTGAAACTGTTCGAAAAAGCTGGTCTCCTTGTCTGCCCGGCCAGTAAGTGCTTTGGTGAAAGTTTGCAATATCGAGGGTATGTCAGGGTTGCTTTTGGAGGGTCAACGTCTCAAATGAAAGCTGCACTTGCGGCCTGGAGCGTCTTCATGGAAGAGAGCTATGAGTCTGTTCCGGCCATGTCAAATACCTGACGCAAGGGAGTCGTCTCTCATCGTGTCACATGCATGAATGTCCAAGCGAAATGTGGACAAAAGAATCATTTTATCCTTCCAAGTCTTTAGATCAGAGATGCCATAATCGCGTCCGTATGTGTAACAAGAAGGTTTGTGCCGAACGCAGATATCATTGCCTCAAATCCCATTCGAACCAGCACGCCACTTAAGCTCCGAAGAGAGAGCCTGCTGGTGTCGCGGGCAGAGACGTATCATAGGATACACGCTAGGCTTTCATCATCTAGTCGATCATTAGCACACATCTCCACAATACATAGAAAGAATAAGCACCCACATGTTCAAAAACTTGGAAGGATGAGGGAAAAAAAAAAAAGAAAGAAAGAGAATGTGGCTCCGCGGTGCAGAACTTCATCATGTGCGGAGATGCCCATCGGAGCTTTGCGAGCCGGAGGCCGTCATTTCTGTCGCATCGATTCGCGCCTCAGATGATTCAGTTGCAGATAAATTGAAGGATGCTTGATCAATTGCTACAACTGGGATGCTTCACGGTGACCCTTCTGCAGTCCACAGGAGATGATACTCCAAAGACCGATTACTCGCGCCTGGCATCTACGAGAAAGCTACATCGAGATATCTAGATACATCCGTGTGCAGCTTCAGCAACGACGAACGGCCTCCATTCATCCTTCGAGGAGATTAACTCTATGCCAACGATACTCGAGCACTACTACCGCGAGGGATGACGCGGGGGAGGATCTGAACGAAGGTCGTCCACCAAGATTTCCTGGAAGAGACGTAAAGACCACTCGAACACCAAATTTGTCAAAGGAACAGTACCAATCCTTGGCAAGATTTGAGCGCAGCAGTAAGGACTTCAAAATCCAGATTATCTAGACAATCGCTAATTGCGCGTGGGTCTCACCCCTTCTCTGGAGACGAGCTGGGAAAGCTTGCTAAAGACAGACCCGAATTCCCTCCCCTCTACCGATCACCCTGACGATCAAAACCACGTCCAGATATTTGGCTTCCTGACTTCGCAGAGGTCTATCAAAGGCTTCGACTTCCTCCAACTAGTGGATCCGCGCCTGGAACTCGCCGTACAGGTTGTTCTCGCGACTGCGACCCCAGCTGCGCCAAAGGATGGCCAAAGTGGCCAACAACAAAGGGATGATTCTGACTCCAAGCTGGAATCGACCAAATCTGAGAATAGAGATTCACTGGATACACGCTTAAATGTTGCAGAAAGTATAAAAGCTCACACTCCGGTACAAATTGTTGGCTCTATCGTCCAACGGCCAGCACCTTCTAAAAAGGGTGCTTGGTCTAAACCATCAGTCGGATCTCAGGATGGATCTCAACAGCGAGAGGAAAAGCACGAGGCAACCGTTCGGAAGCTGGATCCTTTTGTTGGAATGGTCGACCTAATTTCACATGTGGAAATACGGGCGCACTCCATCAAGGTTCTTAATTCGTTTCCTCCAGATACTATCGCGCAGTGCGATACAGCATTCCCCCCTGAATTGCGCCACCTGCAATTCAGGACCGACCATGACCTTCGCTACCGCATACGCCTCCGTGCAAAGGTTTCTGCGAAGATACGCGAACACATGCTGCGCATGGGTTTTGATGAAATCGAGACTCCGCTATTGTTCAAATCCACCCCAGAGGGTGCTCGAGAGTTTATAGTGCCAACAAGAAAGAAGGGAATGGCATATGCACTGCCCCAGAGCCCTCAGCAGTACAAGCAAGTTCTCATGGCGTCCGGTATATCAAGATACTTTCAACTGGCTAAATGCTTCCGGGACGAAGATTTGAGAGCCGATCGACAACCCGAATTCACACAGGTACCCTCCTGACGTCCATGGTATTCATTGGATAAGAGATACTAACCAGAGTGATAGTTCGATCTTGAGATGTCATTTGCGGGAGGGACCCAGGTCATGACCGCCATTGAAAACATCCTGGTTAATTCCATCTGGCCAAATGTACCAAACATCCCCCCCTTGTGCAACCCCGATTTAAAAGGACCCTCGGTGATTCCAAATCACAGCCCGGGATTGAACAGCTGGACTTTTCCTCAACTTACATACGAGACAGCTCTGAGTCGCTACGGATCAGACAAGCCTGATACACGACTTGGGTCAGAGATTCATCGAATCGATGACTGGCTGCCAGGCCATGTGAAGGGGATGCTGACTTCTCTGGATGATCCCATCGTGGAGATGGTCAAGATTGACATGCAGGGATGTGACCCTGTTGAGAGTGGGCGGTTTATCAAGTCTTTTCTCGACGCGCCGTCCTCACACGTATATGTCCGCAATGTGGATGGTATCCCCGGTGTCGCTGTTTATGACCCTAAGAAGCCTCTGACCGGCCTGGCGAGTTTCGGCTATGACGGGGCCGCTCGGGTTGAAGAGCATTTCCACCCTCGGCCTGGAGACATTTTCATTGTCCAGGCTCGTCCCAAAGCGCGGTTCGTCGGCGGATCCACGGTATTGGGTAATCTACGCCGCGATATTTATCAAGCCGCAATATCCCAAGAACTCATTCCTGCCCCTTCTGGCTTTTCGCCTCTTTGGGTCACCGATTTTCCTCTATTCTCTCCCGTGCAGGAATCTGAACCAGGACAAGGCGGTCTTGCTGGAATTTGTTCAACACATCACCCATTCACCGCACCCAAACAGGGTCAAGATCTGTCGATGCTGGTAACCAGCCCATTGGACGTCATTGGTGATCATTATGATCTGGTTATCAATGGCGTCGAAGTTGGTGGTGGCTCCCGTCGTATCCACACCGCCGACATGCAAGAGTTTGTCCTGCGAGAAGTTCTGAAGATGAAGCCGGAGCGCGTGGAAGATTTCCGCCATCTTCTCAACGCACTCAAGAGCGGCTGTCCGCCACATGCAGGATTTGCTCTGGGCTTTGATCGTTTGATGGCAATGTTGACAGATAGGACCAGTGTTCGAGACGTCATTGCCTTTCCAAAGTACACTGACGGTCAAGACAAGTTTGTCGGGTCGCCGTCGGCTTTGACTCAGGGCCAGCTAGCGACTTACCACCTCACGTTTACGGACGGTCCCGCTGACAATTCTTTTTCGCCATCTCCTGTGTAAAATGTGATGTGGAGAGCTACACAACCGGGGCCAATATCACTGCACCATCTCCAGGACATGTATAACAAATTTTTGTCCCGCTTATCCGGCTCTGCGCCTTTTGTATTATAGCTCCAGAATCAAGAGATCTCCAACTTCGGCGTCGGATCCAATGACATCTGTGCAAGCGTAAGACTAGCCGTCGCAAGCCAAGTCGCTCGAGGCTGAGATCCCCTGAATTGATTTTACGCATAATGGCCCCCGCCAAGGCTTCCCGCACGTGTTCCCCCGAGATTTGATGGGCATAACTCGGTAACTCCATAGTTACTCGTACAGTAGCCAGTAGGTAAATATCTGTGCCACTCTGGCCTCACTTCCTTTGGACAGTTCCCAACCATCGCGGCGCACTGCCTTTTTATTCAATTCTCGAGCGCTCAAGATGGATCAGATTCAACAAATTGTCATTGACCCTCTGAAACCATACCTGGTACCCATCACCACCCATTTGCCCGGTCCTATCAATGATCTCGCCATCAGCCTACTGGGTGAACCTTGCCATGGCGCCCTCCTCCTCGATCTCGATTTCTCCTCTCACCCCGAGTGCGTATCCCTCGCTATATCGAAGGCTCTAGGCATCGGCATCATCACGGCGGCCTCTATTGTCAAAGTTCCTCAGATCATCAAACTCGTTCAGTCAGGGTCGTCGGAAGGTCTTTCCTTTACGAGCTACCTTCTCGAGACGGCGAGTTTTGTGATCACTTTGGCCTACAATGTTCGCAATGGCTTCCCGTTTAGTACGTATGGCGAGACCAGTTTGATTGCGATACAAGATGTGGTTATCAGTGTCCTGATTCTCGCATATTCAAACAAGACTGCGCAGGCCGGAGCCTTCCTCGCCGCAGTCGGGAGTGCAGTGTACGCACTCATGGTCTCTGATACACTTGTGAGCAATAGCCAGATGACCAGCCTGCAAGCAGGTGCAGGTCTCCTGAGTCTTGCTAGCAAATTGCCTCAGATCTTCACAATATACCGCCAGGGTGGAACGGGCCAGTTGTCTGCGTTTGCGGTCTTCAATTACTTATTCGGCAGCCTGAGTCGGATTTACACCACGATGCAGGAGGTGGACGATAAGCTGATCTTGTATGGATTCGTGGCCGCGTTCATCCTGAATGCCGTTCTAGCGGCGCAGATGATATATTATTGGAACAGCCCGACGACTTCGGACCATGGAAAGGGAGTGTCCAACAAGCAGGGTTCGCAGGAGAGGGGAAAGCTGAACGTCAGCTCAGCAAGCACCACAGCAAGACCTAGCAGCAGCAGTGGAAGAAGGAGGGGCTGAGTGTGTACCATTGTCCTACGAAGCGCAAGACAGAATACCGTTTTAGAAAATTCGATTTGGGGAAATTAACCCATTTGCTAAACTCAGCACCATATGATCGCCAATCGTATGAGGAGTCTGGCATATCAGACACGTGCATCGCTTCACGTTTCGGGCCTGCGTCTGCAATAGAAAAGGCAGCAATGAATCTGAACAACCGAGGGGTTCTCTCGCGCCAGATTTCTAACACGACTGTCCATCCTCTCCAAACTTCTCAGCACACGGAGGTGCCGCTCATAGACTATATGAAATCTTCGGTTTCTTCGCCTCATTCCAGTCATCATCCTTGTTTGCCGTTCGCCGAACCTTCAGTGTCTTGCTAGTGAACAACGCCAGGATGATCCTCCGCAAGATATTACCCTCTCGAATAGTCCCATCACTTCGGTCGTGCCCCAAATCTATCAGATAAACCATCCCCGCATTGACGAGTAATACTATAATGATACTGGTTTCGAGTTGGTGGATATACCGAGGATCGCATGGAGCGCCATCGCTGATGGGAATTGGGAGAAGGGAAGAGACCTCATTCCTTCAGACCTGTTTCATACCTGACCGTACTGTCATTGGGCATCTCAACCAACACACCCTGTCCCCCCACAGGTGCGCACGACTAGAGGCCATGGTGAGGCACAGTGAACCCGTTTTTATTGTCCGATCCGATTCGGGGAGCACTAGGTCCCTCCAATTTGCCTGCTTGGTGGAGAGCAATGAAATGCGGAGTCCTCTACCCCGTCAACAAGAACATTATTACGGACGACCCACGGGACTTCAGCCAAGCAAGAATCAATCATCAACATCACTGGTGAGACTAGGAGGTGAAAAGCCACTGACTGACCATCAGAGAGTCGGGGATGAACAGCCTGATTGGGTCAGGTTGGCGACTTTGCGAAGAATGGGGTCTGCGGTCCGCGGCCCAATGTCTTCTGATCAGTGTGAACTCGTGATAAAATTGAAGACAAATTGGGCGGAGCAAAGTCCAAACGTCAGAAAGGAGCTCATCACAGACCATGGACAACCATCTCACTCGGAATGCAGGGGATCCTACAAAAACGACAAAAGCTAGACCACAACCTCCCAGGCAATACGCCTTTTTACAGGTGTGACTACCTAGGAATATGCCACCTAGGAAAGCAGTTCTCCCACAGCTCCTGAGCTTCTTTCTCACTAGCCAAATGGACGATCCATTTCAGACGGGGAAGGCAAGCCCAATTGGCTACTTGCTCCAGAGCTCCAGAGCGCCAGCGTCAACGGCCGACTCCAAATCTGCAGCCTACTAAGGCTTTAGTTTTATTAAACTTTCTCCTTCATCGACAGCTTCCGACAGAGGCCGCTATCACACTCCATATGACTAGTCACAGTTTGACTCTGCGTCCGATACATTACCTGTTCTGGACATGCCACCGCCATAGCCAGTGGGACAGGAACCTCCCTGATCCTTCTCGCTTGCCAGCTTAGGCGAAGCAGTTCTCGCCAATCCTGAGCCATGTGAGAGCTAGATTGGCGACCGCCCTGTCGATCGTGGACGGAGGAGACTGACAAGCCAGCTTTTGGTTAGGCAGTAGATTTTCAATAATGCCAACAAGCCCTAGGATCTCAGAATCGGTTGTGGGTTGATAGCCAAGTATCGATCGGCCATCAAATGCCACTAGCCACCGGTTGATGATTCAGGATCCAGGGGCTGCCTCATTGAACTATCAGAATTGCTCATTCTGTGTCCCTCGAGTACAACATTCGGTGAAGATGGGATTGCCTGGGTCAGTCTTGTATGTCTAAAAGCTCGGATCCATCCACAATGAAATGCGAGTCCAAACATGTGTCCGATTGTTGGAGAGTGATCTCCTTTTTCCTGCTCTGGCCCTTCGATATGACCTTTTCAGAACTTGCTTCTGTCTGCCTACGTTCATTAGGTGGGGAATAACTTTGCAGTTCCTGATATGCAACGTCCTTTCGTTGTGGGGATTATTTGCAAGCTCGCTCCATTCGATTCGAAGACTGGTCTTGACTTTTCTCACGTTTGCTCACCTCAACGACCTGACCAAAATGTTCAGATTATTCATGAAGCTCCCTCCAGGAGTATGTTTCATGCTCATCAACTTCTATCATAGCTAACCTTTCTTACAGATCGTCCATGGTCAAGTGGCTGATCGAAGCCCTAGCGTGACTCCTCAAGCCAAGATTCTTCAACTACCAACGGAGATCTTGGATGCAATCTTCGATAACCTCGACGTCCTGGATCGTTGCTGTTTCGCTCTATGTTGCAAATCACTGTTACGGTTGGCTCTCAGCAACGAGCATCTAGAATATTTGCTCATCACACCCCCGAAAATCGAGAGCCTTCAACATTTCTTCCAGGATCAATTAGGTCGTGGTTGGATACCAAATGACCTTCGCTATTGCCCTGATTGTGGAAAATTCACCTCAACCGCAGAGTTTCGATGGAGAATTATCAGTGAGAAATACAGCAGAGAATTATCCGGCAGAGTGTCCCACATTTGGCGAGCTCGAAGGGAAGATGGATGGCTGCGTTACTGGATCGAAAGATGGTGCCGGAGCGGGTTCGTTTCCGACAACATGGCAACCGTGTCCTTGATTCGAGAGGACCCCACGACACTCGTCTGTCCGAAATGTGCAATGCAGAACCCGGACTGTAACAAATGGAGGCAGCTGAAATCACAGCCTGCTCGTGAGCAAACGCTTCAAGTGCCACGCCGATAGGAGGTGGCTGATCGCCTATGTCTCGGGAAACTACTAGGCTATTAATCCATGACTTTCTCGCAGCGGAGTCAGCATCCTTAACATGCTTGAAAACGGCCCCTCTCTGGGACCGGACAGTCAGATTCTTCCCATGAAACCTTGTCTGTCTCTGTGGACTGAGTCAACTCTGTTATCGTCCTTGCCCGTCCAAGACGCATATACCCAAGTCCGGATCTTCTTTACCTTGACGAGAACAGACAGTGCCATCCTACGACAGAGAATGCTCACCAAGCGAAAACACTTGTCTCTCCGTCGTTCAACTTGTCAAATACCCCAGTGTGCTGTCTCGACTGGACTGGCACGTGATGATTGCCGATCAAATCAATTCATGAAGACGCCAAAGTCCAACTATCTATCTATTCTCTGCATTCCCTCCACACGAACGACTCATCTAGAACGGAGCATGATACGATAGAAGAAGTGGATGCACAGAACACATAAACGCCACCAACAAAGTCACACTTTGCCATGATGAGAGACGTGAAGGATTCTGGCAATATTGATCCATAGACGCCAAAGGAGGCTGCGGGAGATGTACCCGTGCTACGTGTTATATCTGTACCATGTCAATATTCTATTGCTGTTGTATCCTGGACTAGATGACCCCGATAGTATCCAGTTCCAAATGCAGCACGGCGGGTTGCTGTCTACGCCAGCGACGAGAAACACCAGAGTTGAAGAGATTTTATATATATAAATACAAAACTGCCTTTTCTTGTCAGACTACTCTCTACAATGGCCCCCCATACATTCAACTTCATGACACGACTGGGACTGGAAATAGCTCTAACACGTTCCTTAAAACCGAGGCAAATCAACTTACCTAATCCCCTGCAGCTAGGCCATCGCAGCATTGTCACTTCCATTTCTTTAGATCCTAGCGGCAGAAGATTCGCGGCTCGAGCTGGAGAAGGCCGAGGAAGGCGGCGACTTGGACTCGGTGCTTTTCTCTGTGATCGCTGGACCATTCGCGAACAAAGGGTACGGATAGCTCCCATTCAGAAGCGCCCGGTTGATCCATACCAGCACAAGGACAATGAGATCGGACCCGGCTCCTGCGACGACGGCAACCGGTTCGACGTCCCATTCGCCGGCGCCATAGTTGCTTGGACGAGGATATTAACAGGATTCCCCCTTTTCCCTCCCCCCAACAAGAGTTGTGACCAGAAGACTAAATCCCTGTCCTCCTTCCGCGTAGACCCGTGTTCCATTTGGATAAGCGACGTTCGATTGGTCTCTTATTGAGTATATGTCCAGAGGATTCTCGACCAAGTATCCCTCACGATGGTATATTATTAAACACCAGAAGCCTTCCTGCTGGAGCGGCGGCTTTCTGTAGAATATGGAAATGTATGACTTGTTTCACTCCAGAGAGAGCGTGATGCCCAAGGTCAGATGCACTACCTCCATCGGTGCGACAGGCAGGTATCCGGAATCGGAAACCCAGGGGCGTGCAACGAAGTCGGTGCTATAGTTGGCGAAATATGCTGTCCCGGAGGCGTACCAGAAGTGTCCCATGCTGCGTGAGGTGCCTGGTATGTAAGGATAGGATGTGACATTTTTTTGGAACCGCTTGAAAATCGTTGGTGAGATTTGCTGGCTGTTAATTCCGGGCACCATTTCCGCTTGAGACAAGGACGGATCCTCATAGGTAGCCTCTTCAGGGGCTGGACGAGATGATATGCAAGAACGTGCGACAGGCGCCGATTTAAGATAATCTTGTAGACCTTGCACGGTTACAACATCTCTGAGCTCGTCCTAAGCATAATACCGCAAAGTATGATGTCAAACGTCGTAGGGAATAAATAACCCCTTGATATGCACTGCTGACTGTCCAGATTGTTGCTGAGCCATCCCCATGAAGCCAGTTTCGGCACATAGGTCCCCCGAGAGCCACTAGAAAATGCGACCGGTATGTGACAGTTGTCACCAAAACTGAGATTTATGCATCAGTCTTCAGAAACCTAACTTGATATCTCAGGGGACATTCAACACTTATGCGTCATAGAATGAAACGGAGTAATATCATCCTTCGCTTCCGTTGGCATTGTTATTTGTATATTGGTCTCTGAAATATTATAGACAGTGAACGATACGATTTTGAGTCCATAATCGGCCGTCGGACAGCTTTTTGCTGAGGAGCGGATATGCTAATGGGCTTGCGGACCGAATTGGCACCGGGAATGCGGCCAGACAGATACGCATATTTTTTAGAAGCAAGCAGGAGAAACCCCCACTGAGGATATGTCAATAAGTCGTTTCCCGTCCGCCGCGATATCTGGGCAGACATATTGTTAGAGCGAAAGTAGTCGCGTGGTCCGCAGGGCAGGGTGCTTGTGCTTGAGTCAACCCTGCCAGAGGGAGAAGGAGTAGTGTTATCCAGAAAGTCGAACGTTTTGTCATTTTCAATTCCATCATTGAAGATAGTCTTCTTGTTGTGCAAAGTGTGGTGCAGTGACAGTTCTGGACGGTGAAAATGAGCAGGAAAGCCTGGTAATCCGAAGCCATTTGCGGTCGACAAATCAGAGAGTTATAACAGGCGGCTTCTTCTATCATTCTCGCTTCGAGGAACTGATTCTGAGGGAGATAGCTGATGAGATTGCTCTGCCGATAGTTTCTCGGTATCTATTCCGGTTCACATATTAGTTCTGTTGTTCTGTCGAAAAATGCAACTCACTGTCTCACTATTGACCGCATTCAGACCGAAGTCGCTGCTCAGAAAGGCATCTCGACCATGTTCAAGATGCGGCTCTAGTATCTGCCGGGGGCTTTTGCACAATATGCGGATTGGTCAGTCATGTACCTTTTGTAAGAGGGTAAGTAGTCCCAAACTAGGGCATCTATGTCGAGCCCCGTAGTCCATTTTTACAGCCTAGCTCGAGCCAGTGTGCTCTTTGTAGCTGAAGCGGGGGCCGGTAGTTGACCAAGCGAAGCGACATGCCAACTTTCAGAGAGGCATATCTCTGATAGCGACTTTGATCGATAGTTAGTCAATACGAAGTGTATAATGACGCGCAGGGGCTATATCTAGTCAGTTCAACAATCGTAGAGGAATCTGCATCCCCTATTTGGAAGAGAATCATGTCCATGGAAGGCTTCATCGAGGTTGAGGAACTTGGGTAGTACCTGGAAGCAAGTAAAATTTGCTTCGTGCCTTCCAAAAGGGATGTCGCCAACATGAACGACACGTATCAGAAATCGGCTCTCCGCAGTCGAGACACCGCTATCTGCGGCTTGACTTTCGCTGACAGCGCTTGTGAAGAAAGCGAAATACAGAGGCGGCTTCAAATTGTTCTCAGTACCTCGCAAAACTCAAAGCGTTATTTCCTGCCTAGCGTCGGCGCGGCAATCTTGCCTCCTATTGGCTCATGCTGGACAACATCTGGCCGAAATAGGAAAACCCAGTATAGTGTTAGTATCTTGAGGATTAATTCAAGCTTCTAGGAACACTTAGAGGATCATAGTCGAAGTTTGAAGTATATGGAGGAGTTTGTAGAGGAAGGTTGATAAGAAGTCGAGATGGAATATGTACAAGGCCCGTTCCGATAGCAGCAAAGTATAAAACCAAACCTTCATCAAGCAGTCTAGGTCCAGTGAAAACGCCACCGTTTCTGATGATAATGAGCAACTTGGAACCATTCGCACCATTTCTTTGGTTCCTGTAAACCTAAATTACTGAGAAGGAGACCTACGAATCGAATGAGATGGAGTAGATCATACTCATTATAATGCCGTTAGTCTCTCGTCGTCTTCCCCATGCCTTCTGATTTCTTGTGTCCATGTCTGACCAAATGCAGTTTTCTGCCAAGTTCAACGTGACCGTGCTCGGCTGTGCGTTCGTTCTGATCCGGGCCTCGAATCATCCCATTCGTCGGGCCGATGTTGATCTCCTAGGCCGGAAAACCGGGGGGCTCAGTCTTAGTGCTGTTAGCTGCACTGTATGTGCCACCAATCCCACAGCAGAAGCATTCGTTGCCGGTCATGTCGTCCTCTGTACTGGAGCCATCACTGAGGAACTTCTCGCTATCGCGGCCGCGGTAGAGATAGTTCCCACAACTTGGCGCAGCGTGCTCGCAGCTTTGATTCTCTGTGCTCTTCTCCCACGATCTCCAGGAACATTATACGCAAATTGGATGATGAAAAGCAGTCGGACATGGATATGCTGCACTCTTGCGGTCTGGCATGCTCTGACTCTTGTTATCATCGCTATATCTCCACCATCAGCTCGCTCCAGGAACTGCTTGCTCTAGAGAATGAGTCCGTCGAAGACGAGACGCTCACCGCTATTATGTTACTCAGTCTCTTTCAGTACTCGATTACGATCCTTGGATGGGTCTCTTCTTTCTCTTGATTCGTGATTCGCGGGATGTCTCTGGTGAAAGGAAACGTATTGTAAGCGCTTACATTTCAGGAATACTCCAGATTTGCAGATCGAAAAAGGGGTTTGGGTCTAGTATACAGTCGAGTAGTTTGTTTGACTGGGCCGTCACGTACTTAGTAAATCATCAATCCTGAAGACGATTCCTCCAAGCAATATGAGTGTGCCTCATGCCAAATATTCGACAATACTTACAGCACGCTCAAGCATTGACAGTTGGACAACTCGTACATGTCGACAGCATATCTCTACTTGTTCTGGATGCTCTGCATGTTACCGGGTCCGAAGAATGGTCAGCAAAATGCCAGATTAGTGACTTTTGCTGGGACTACCCCAAATTATTCAGTCTCAGGACGGAGAAGAGACCAGAAACTCCTTGATATTCTTAATGAGGATTCTGAAATTTCATGGAAAACTCCACGCGAACAACAATGAGCATCTCCAGCCAGGCGCTTGGAGTAGCCAACATCGTAAGACTTCGTTCTACTCAAGCCCAATCAAGCCTCCGACAGAAATCTTTGTTTGGGACAATACAAAAGCCGCCTCCGTTTGAGTGGACTACCAGTCTGCTCATATTGCTTCTATGAGAAATTCCTGGAATATTGTCATGCATTGCAAGAGCTTGACAGTACGGCTAAGAAATCATGTTCAATTTTTGTTCTACTGGGACGCGATCGTGGTAGAGCGTCTGGGATGCTGGAAGCAGATGCCTGACGCAGATTTTCCGGTGTGAGTCTACAAAGACGGCATTGTCGCAGTCTTATTGTGAAGCCATCTGCTCCGATCTAGACCGGCACGATGTCGAGGCGAGCCTCACAAATATGGAATGGTTCATCAATGTGGTCAAAGGTCTTATTGGTAGCGCCTGCGGCGGTGTACCGTACCGCCTCAAGGTCGCGGATGAATCTGGTGCTCCAACTTGCCCTTCCCACCGCGAACGGCCACTCCAACTTCGCGACGGGGGTATTCAATCATGTGGGCTTTGTGGAAGTGCTACGATATCGCCATTTGCTAAACGCGAGCAATTCACACTCTGCCGCGACGCTTTGGACTATATTGGGCGTACAATAAACCTAAACCAACTCTGCTGGTTTGTTTGCATACCGAGAGCCGTGTAGTCGAGCTGGATCGTGCAAGAGCGAGGAACTGCGGACAGGAATTCATCGTTCATCAGTAGTGCCAGAATACTTGGATGTCTTGAGACGAAGTCTACTGTCTGCCTGAACCTGCGATGAGCTGGATCCTCGTTATTATGTCTAGTGACTTGTCGCCGAGAGATATCGTGGAGGCAGGAACGAGGTTCGACATCCACAGGAATGTATTGATTGAGCAGTTACTCAACTTTAACAGTGCTTGTGTTGCATACCATTGATGGACTCATTTTTGAGACTGTTGAGTGGAGGACATGATAACTAGGAGGATAAAGGATGCTGCTAGTTCACTAGATCTTCTGAGGGGAACCGAAAAGGGATGACTGGCGTACCCGAAATGAGAATAGGCTGCAAGTGTGCCTGGTTGGAAATTGCTGAATTGTATTGTTGCATTGATATCGATAGAAAGAAAGTACTTGACGTGGTGAATATATGGCCTTCTTGCGTGACAGGGACTTACCAAGGGAGACCCTAAGTTCTCCTGTGAGTACTTACACAGTGGTATCATTCCAGGTCCAGTGCTCCATCAACATTGGTATTCCATTCCACTTGCCTAGGCACTTTCTTATTTGAAGAATTGGCAGAGAGGGGAAACATGATAAAATCGTCTCTTTTCCGCCAGAAACTGTTATTGGATCGTTGCCCCAGCCAGCTCTCCGGCAACAACATTGATGGAAGCTATCAGTGCTTCGAAAATTCCGAAACGTGGAAAGTGGTTGGACAGTGCTGTGTTATCCCAATTGACTGGAGCCCGTGGGGAACTTATTGATAGGATGACGCCTGTCGTAGAGGAGAATAAGTTCGGTTGCCTCCGAATATACGTAAGAAAGTAGTCGGCTGAGAGCACAGACAATGCTGATCTCGGCGATCCGTTGGTGAAATTCTTTCTTTTTAATCGTATGGGGTTCCTTGTGGAGAAGGAGTCCCAGGCAGACATATCTTTACAGAAAGGATCCTCCACCCGAGGCCCCATCATGTGCCACGGCAAATGTTGCTTTTGAGTAACAGGACGGCTGGAAATTCGATCGGTCCATGTTGAGATGGACTACTTCTCGTTTGACAAATGCTTTGGAAAAGTTGGATGGAATCCTGAAGGCTAGACGAGACTGGAACTGCGCGACAGATACACCGCCGTCGAAGACAAAAGATCCAGTGAGTCGAAGGCGGTGAGCATCCTGGGTAAGCTGATGGCTTGTCCGGGCACGAACCACCGAAATTTGGAGGTCAAAGTTCGAGACGCGAAGTCTCTCGCCCGACTCTGTAATCTCGTTGCGGGTGAGGGCCAGGTACTGGTGGATTGAAAGTCGGAAAACTGTCCATTTTCTTTGTCTCGCATTGCTGATCATTAGTTGCTAGGCCGGGCTCGATGAGGTCGACCAGCCGCTTCTTATGTGGCCCGGTGGATAAACGGAGGATCTCGGTACCTGCGCAAAAAGAAGGATGATAAGAGTTGCACTGTCTTGGAAGCTCTCGGCTACCACGTTTGAGAGTCACAAGTGAGAATCTCTCAACACATATCATTAGCGACCAAAAGCAGGGGGACAGAATAGTGGGGAAGAGTAGAGTTCCAAGCAAATCGGGGCTGTACAGGAGAGCAGAAATACCCCTGCTTCTCGAAGCCTTCCTCGGTGCCACCTAATATTAGTCTTCACGCGTCAAATGCAAGCACTTTGGCCAAGTGTGGTGGACCCAATCTGTGTGTGTCGTGTGTCTGCCGGGAACCATTCTTTCTTCAATGAGATCGAGTTCCGGTTAGGATTTCGGCCGTGCTGGTGCCATTGTTTATTCATGTGCCCATTGTTTCGTGCTCATTAGCCGGCGTCGGAGGGTTTTAGGTAAAATACCCCGCGGTCAAGGCTCGAGGTCATCTAAGATTTCAGTCCAGTGAACACGAGAAGATGGAGTATGGTGATTGATGCATATTTCGGAGCAAGCCGCAATCATTTTCGTCTGGATTTGCCCCCATTATCGAGGGCCTATGTGACACTGTTGGCTTGGGACTGCTGGTCGATCCGGAGGCCTCGGTATTCGGTTTGTCTCAGCTTCATCTCCGTCCACGCGTTTCTGGGGAAATTATTTTTCTTTCACCTTCCTGATCGCGTGTTTGCTGCGTCGCATTCACAATGCCATCCGAGTCTATCATCAAGCTGTAACAAGATTACAATTACAAGTTCCTGAAGAAATGGAGAGGTGAGAAATCAGCTGGACTAACCTCACCGGCCTTTTCTGGTCTCACCCCGCATTGATGTCCATGAGTGGATATTCTCAAATCAAGAATGAACGGTCAAGGCGTTTCATGCGAGTCTGGGTTGCGCAGAAGCGTAGCTGCCTGAGTTCTGAACCACTTAACAAATCTAGTGCATCAGCAAAGTCAAATCGCAATTTGTTTTATGGAAGCAAACGGAAAATCTTTGTAGCAAGCAGAGTCTGGCTAAGCAATCCCATCAGCGGAAATGGGCCAGTGAATATCCTTCCAAAAATATTTCGGGATATCGACTAGGTGACGAAAAGGAGACCTGCAGCGACGGAATGCCGCTTCAGATGAGCAGGCCAGAAGCGGCAAGGCTAGTTGGAGATTGACAAAAGAGCTGCAGACTCGAAGCGACTGGCAGTACCGTCTCAGCCGTCAGCCGTGTCGGTACTCCAACAGAGTCCGCCTGGAAAGTCATGGCCATTTAATAATTATGGGTCCGTACTGTACCTGAGAGAGATAGGGCCAGATCTCAGAGATCTCAAGCAGAGCACGCGAACAGGGGCATCGCCATGGTCTATCCCTGCGGCAAAAAGTTGCACAATCCTGAAGACCTCCGAAAGATATGGTAACATAGCCGGCAGGAAATGGAGTATAGGGGTGATTTCGTGATCGCCGTCACTTCAAGTCGTTTGATGGTATCTATGACAATCATCTGTACCGGTCAGTCCTAAGTACCTTGCTGAATAAAGTCAGCCTGTAGCGAACAAGACTGGACAGGAGAGATTCCGTCCGGAGAGACCGTACATATCTCACGTCAATACGCAGGGGGGGTCAGGTCGATGATGGCATTCGAAGTCTGGTTCTTGCGATGGCCATTCGCTCAAGTTTTCCGGTCAAGTTTGGCCCCGGGCAGCTGGCACCATGTGGGCTTGCATTAGAGCAGGTAAAAAACCAGGAACCTGCCCACCGGCTGGGCCAATGGACGCGACCTGACACGCTTTTGTGAAAATCACCGGCCGCGCGACCACACCCCCATGCTGATGCGCTGGACGGATACCAACTCGCTCGGTCTCGTACGGGTAACTGGAAAACAGGAGAAAAGAAAAGTCGATGCTAAGTCATGAATCAGCTGTACTCCGTAACTCATACAGAGCATCAGGCCAGCAAAGCAGGATACGGAGGAAATTATCAATGTGGTTGGACTGAAAGACTGGTTGCTGTCGGGAAAAGGGGAAGGAAGAAGTTGCAAAATGGGTTGGTTAGTGAAGAGCCAGTGCCCAGGGAACCCTGAATCCTTAGCTAGAAGAGCCTCATGGTTAGTCTGGTGACCTGTGAACCATCGTCTTCTAGGCCTCGGATCTCTAAAAGCAAGCCTGGAAACGACCTGTCTGAAGACCTGGGCGGTCAACCGTCAAATCAATCAATCGGACAAATGAGCATCTGCCACAATGGAGGTCGCAAGTTGGCCTGGAGAGGTCGAATTTGCGGCTTGATATTCACGATGCACGATAATCTGATACAGAAACTCCTGCGTATGGTAACATCTCCTGTAACTTCATGATTGTAAGTTGCCCGCGTCAGGCTGTTAGCCTTTCCTTCCTGTTGTTGGGTGGTTCCTGGCTGATCGTCAAGGTTGGTTGGCCCGTTTGGCTCCATTGGCCGGCGGCGGGCTGGCTTCGCTGTCTCGCAATATCTCAATTGCAGCGTCCTGCACGTCGTTGTCGTCCGCCAAATTCAGCGTTATCCCTGCAAGCGTCTGGGCTGGTTGCTGCACCCAATCACTCTGCCAGAGTCCAGCTCACCAGCTCCTCCTGACAAGTCCAACTCTGTTGCTCGCACACTCCACTCCTCCACTCAACTCTCATCGTTCATCTCGACCTGCCGTGTCATTCTCCATCTCTATCTCCTGTTCCTCTGTCATTCCCGCAATCTCCATGAGGCCTTGACCTCGTCCTTTTATCCTTTTCTCTTCCCTTCTCCTCTGTCGTTGGACGACAAGATACACCACGATCCTTCCAAGCATCTCCCATGTCCTCGACTCTCCTATTCCCTCCAGCTTTCACCCATTCCTCCTGACTGAGCCTTGTCCGAGCTCCTGTTGCTGAGCCTGATCTGCTCTCCTTACCTGCACTCGTTTTTATTTTTTTGGTGCGGAACGTTCTGGATAGCGTCCTGCCTTGGGTAATAGGAAGCAGTCAAACGACACCCCGTCGATTCAAGAAAGGTGAGAAGCTTTCCTTTGCTTCTGGCTGCCGAAAAAAGGAGGATGTCCATTGGAGAGTCAATTTGTCCAAGGTCTCGCGGGACCAACGACATCTTCTTTCCTGAATAAAAGAAAGGAAACAACAAAAGCTTTCAGCTCTGCAACATCAGCCCTGAGAATCTCAACATCATCATCTGATGTCCAAATTACCGGTGGCTCAGCGTCCTATTTCCCTCATCATCGCCGTACACACGGACACTCCCTAGCTGTCGACTGCAAGTCCCACTGTGGATAGACGAAGCCCTTGATTGGATGACACTAAAGAGAAGAATCAAACCGATCTGCTTGAGAATTGTGAGAAAGTCTCCTGAACGAAAGGGGTGCAGTTCTGCTCTCATGTTCAACCCTTCAACTGAGAGACTCGTTCGATATCAATCTCATGACTTCCTCGAGTTCATTTTAAGGGAAGGGAGGACGTGGTTCCAACCTCGCTGCAAGGAACGGAATTTAGACTCACTGGAGCTCTGAATCGATATCTTTACCCAAAATCTGGAAAGCCCTGTTGGACACGGATGGACTTAGCTTCCCACTCCTGGAGACGCTTCTTCTGCCTTCCTCTTCATTTAGCCAAGATCATTCACTGACAGGGTTCTTAATCAGACTTGCATCTCGCAAAGCTTTCGCCTCATTCCAGCACGGCAAGGTCAAACGAAGGTCTAGAATAGTCAATGTGTTTCTGGAAATTCTAAGGTCAGAGGGTCTTTTATCCCCCCTACGTGACAGACACTGATCTCCATTTAGATCCAGAGTGCAGAAAGCTGGTATCCTTTTTTTTTTTTTGGTGGTCTTGTCGCCCACATTCCTCAACCAGAGCCCAAATTCAAGCAAGCGGAGGCGTTCATTCGACCTTCGCTGCATCTACGCACGAGCAACTAATCTGCTTGCCATTCCAATCCTTGACCAGATGCAGCATTCGTGCTGACCCCTAGTAACAAGAATTGGTTCAATCCTGGTGCCGGTTTTCCTCCCTTTTGGTATGCTCCGACAGAATTGTGGCCTATCGTTATCTGGAAGCTAACCATCTTGCGCACGGCTCCAGTTTAAAAGTCACTTCTCGGTCCTTGGTTCCTGGCCACCTCCAGTCCTTCGCAACAGTCGATTGCGTCCGATCTTTTCACTACTTTTGAAGTTTACTCAACGACAGCCATTCACTCTTATGCGTCGTTAACTTCACCCTGCTGGCAGCAGAAGCCCCGTTTATCTTCTCTCTTGCTCAATTCTGACCTAGATTTGTGTCACTACCCGATAGTAGCGGGATGGCTTTCAACAACAGGATCTCTTCATTTGGCTCCACGGACAGTGGCTATGAGAGTGGAATTGTCGAGGTCTTCGGTGAACCTTCTTGCCCAGTCATCAAGAACCCCGAGCAAGCGAAAGAGATCGCAAGACATCGGCAACACCTCATGGCTTCTGAATTATCAAGACAAGACGCAGACGAATACCAACAAGATATGCTTGAGCATATGCTGAAGATGGCCGTAGGTTTTTTTTTTTAAAAGCTATCAATGAACCTTTGAACTAAGCATTGAACACACAGGTTGAAACGACGCCCGATGTCGATGCAATTGATATTCAGACAGAGATTCAATGGTTCATGCGACCATATCTCCTCGACTTCCTCGTCGAAGCCCACTCAGCCTTTCAATTACTTCCCGAGACCTTGTTTCTCACCATCAACCTTCTCGACCGCTACTGTTCCAAGAGAGTCGTTTACAAACGTCATTACCAACTGGTTGGTTGCGCTGCCCTCCTTATTGCCGCCAAGTATGGAGACAAGAAAGAGAAGGTTCCCACCATCAAGGAGTTGAAGTCGATGTGCTGTTCGCTCTACGACGATGACATGTTCTTGCAAATGGAATGGCATGTTTTGTCCACCCTGGGCTGGGCCATTGGTCATCCCACTGTCGACAGCTTCATGCGTTTGGCAGTCAAGGACAATGTCTACGATCCGGAGACCGAGAGTCTGACTCTCTACATTCTTGAAATTGCCCTCTACCACCGAGATTTCGTGTCAAAGCAGTCCTCGACTCTTGCTCTCTCAGCTCTTGTCCTGGCACGACACATTCTGGGCCGGCCTCAAGCGCGTGCCGCCGAATTTGGCTCTCATTTCTGCAGCACCACTGTCATGGAACTGTTACAGAAAGTGCACGAACCCTCTAGCATCTTGGCTCGCAAATATGCCTCGGTTCGTTATTCTGGCGTTTCTCGCGTCCTGACCAACTTCCTTGCTCAGAAGGCTGCCATGTCTGCTCCAGCGCGGACACCACTGACACCTACCTATGAGCTCACTCCGCCCTCCACCACTGCTAAGCCGGCAGGACCAGAATATTTCCAAACACTCGCTACACCTCAGAAGCCTCAATTCCCCTCTGTGGTTCAGCATGGTCTCTACACACCTCCCATCACCCCCGAAGGAGAAATGTTCGGTGTGACTCAAAAGATCTTCAGTGCACCAAACCAATACGCCCCTCCCACTCCCACTCCTAATACAGCGGGCCAACAAATTATCTCTCAATACTCATCCTCGATTCAGCAGTGGAACGGCGAAACCTTTTAAAATACTTTGCTTGGGGAACAGTTCCGACCTGAAAACATAGAATGTTGCTCGCCCAAGCTTTGCTTCAGCCCGTCATAGTCTATCAGCGCGCAGAGTGTTCTATTACACGTTGTCACTTGTGAGATTATTTTTGCATTGCAAGCGCCCTGTTCAGCTTTAAAACCTATTTCGTCAAGTCATGGGGGAAAAAAAAAAAAGAATATTCGCAACATTCGTTTAATTCAAGGCGTGAGAAGGTGATGTTACCAAAATGGTCGGATTCCCATTTTCCTCGACGATTCATGCTTGAGTCGGTCGACAAGGAAAACAAGTTTCGGTTTTTGTTATCGGAGGCGGAAATGATCCAATGGTTCAAAAATGGTATGGGATGGAAAGGCACAAAATTGTCACTGCTGATCCCCGACTGATTGGAGAAATTGTTTTTTATTATTTTTTCCGAAGAGGTAGAATGCTCTCTGGACTTCTTGTATTTCAAGAGAGGGAAAGGTCCAAAAAAGGGAGTCTGTTGGCAACGATACGTTGCCTATGTGCAGCCTGGTTCTCGACTTGACTCGAGTCTTTTGCCGGTTGTTGCCGACTGATTTCTTGTTCCTTTCAAAGAAACAGAAGAGAGGAGGAAAGAATACCCAATACTATCTGTGTTGTCTTGTCAATGCGAGCCTAATCCATGCATATCATGTCCTTTGGCCCCTTCCCCAGTTCCGGAAAGAATCAATGTCTTCTGCACAAGATGGATCTTAGAAATGGCTTTCTTCCTTTCTCTGCAATCTGACTCTCAAGACCCCTGACTCTTGCATCGCACTTTTGCAGGCAGACATGACTGCCAAGGGAGACAACAAAGAAGGATCGAGAGGGCCGCTCGGGCTCCTGTGATAAAGAGAGAATGCAGACGTCTTTATATACTTACCGATGGATTATCGCGCATGCCTCCGTACATGGGCGGCGAGGAATCGACAGTTTCTCCACCCAATACGAGAGATGGCCTCCGCAAGACATGAATGGATCGTCTGCTGTCTCATCTGCTTCTGAATTGCTGCAGAGTCCTGCCGCTCTGTTGTGCTGCTGTGTCGCAGATCTGCCGGGAATGAGCGACTGAACACAAGACATTGTATTATTCCAGGGTATTGATCATCTCTTCTCGTCTTCGCACAGGGCTCTTCTTGAGCATTTGGTTCGACCTCACCGTGCGTAGGATAGAGCCGAAGACGAGGAAATGAAGAGGAGAGATGGTTGAAGGTAGGTGTGCTGCTTCATGGCTGCTAGAGCACGACCTCTGTTTTGAACCCGCTATGTTTTCAACCGTAACTTTCTCGTTGGTAGCATGAGCCAGACAAGACCAAAAAAGGATGCAAATGACGTCGAGCCCAAGTCAGCAACTAGCGACGGACTGGGTAAAGAGCCTGGGAGGGTGGAGAATTATGTTTCAAGGACCACATGCGCCTTCGCTTCGTTTCTCGTCTGTTGATAGGTCGTCGAATAGCCTCATCGCTAGGTACTTCCCCATGTTTCGATTTTCTTTGTCCTCCAGCTTCGTGCTTCTTTCGAAAGTTGGGGCGGGGTCAACTCGGTTCCAGGGACAGAAGATCGAAGTTAGAGTGACCCAAAAACCTGACAACCAACCATGATGAGACAGACCATTGACTCTCGTGAACTCGAACCAGACGACTCGCATGAGCGTATGAAAGACTTGGGCAAACCACTCTATTCCCTTGATCCTAGCTCTTCTGTTGCCTCCGTTATGAATTTCCTTCTTCTCTCTCCTGTCCTTTCGGAGATTCTACTCTACAAGCATTCACAATCTCTGAATCACCACAATGGTCCGAACGGCAGATCCATATTACAATCGCAAACCTGTCCCTGGTATATACACTTCCTTCCTTGAATGCTGAGACGTCGGTCACATAGATGAGCTGATCAAGGACGTGGGCATCACTGGTCTATCTCCAGAGGAGGAGTATTGGAATCGGGAGAAGAAGTATACCGCGAATGGACCAGATGTGAGGCGCTTCAGCAATAGCAGGAAGGATGGTATGGAGCCTCTCGACGATCCCTACTATGGTCGAAAACCAGTTTCGAGTAAGTTTTCGATCGATCTGAATCACGTTCTCTCGAGATCGAGAAGCTAGTCCCGCACTCACTATTCAGAGGCCGAGATCGCCAGTGTAGGAATTACCGGTCTCACTCCCGAGCAGGAGTATTGGAGTCGGGAACGCAAGTACAGCCTCACTGGCGTTGATGTCAGGAAATTCAGCAAGAGCAGAAAAGGGGCAATGGAACCTCAGGATGATCCGTACTCTGGACGCAAACAGGTGTCTGGTCAGTCTACATTCACCCCTTTTCGGCTCTCGCAGACAAGACAAGGTTGGTCTAACCATCACAGCGGCCGAAATTGCAGGCATCGGCGAGACCGGCATGACTCCAGCCGAACAATTCGAAGTCCGCGAACGCAAGCAATCCCTCTTCCAACTCTCGAGTGATCCTTTCGACGTAGTAGTCGGTCGCCATCGACAATCAGTCTCAGGCGTCGCAACCGGTGCATCCGCAGCAGCCACTCGACGTCGCAGTTCAGCTGTTGCCCCAGACACAGCCGCGGCGGCTACTATTCATCGTGGTTATCATGGCGACAAGCTTGCCGCCATTGAGAGCAGACCCGAGATCCCACCAGCGAGCGTGGTCGACACTGCCTTTGGCGAAAGTGGTGCTGGTAGCGGTAACACGTCGGAGACGTTGAACACGGACGGAGAACATACGACACACCACGACCCGGTGACCACGGGACATGACCGTATTCATAAACATCATAACGACCAAGACGACGTTGCTCCACATGAGATTCGATGAAATCCTGAGTGCTGATTTTTCGAAGAGGGCGGGGGTGAAGCGTCGAATGAGGCGGCGGAATGTTTTGGACTGAGTTGAGAAGCACATTAGTACAAGCGGTAGTCATTCCTGATGAGATCCCTGGTTCCGTAGTGGTCAGAGGCAGAGGAAGAAGAGGTCTCGAGAGATGATAGCTCAATAGGGTTCCTTAGTTCAACGAGGTTCATCAAGACTTTCTCTAGGAGTCGTCCATGAATATTCAACCAGCGATCTGCCATAAAGCGAAACACCTGTTCTGGGAAGGTTATCCATGAGAGACATGGCCTTTTTACGTCGATCATTATCAAAGAATATCTCATTTGTATCTTTACCCCAGCTCAACACAGCGTCCTCCAACACATCCGGCCTGAGTTGTACACAATCCTCACACCGAACACGCAACACGTGAGTAAAAGATAGGCAACCAGCTCAATGGGAGCCCAAACGCACTTGACGCATTTGATTAACTTCTTTCTAAACCAGGGTTTGCGGGGCGGACGCCAGTAAATCGTCAACTCTCTCTCCAGACAGATGGGACACTGAACCGGATACTGAAGCTCGGGATTTTGTGTCTTGAGATGCGGACGGCAGTGGTCGCAATACAGACAGCTGCTGTCCTCGGAAGGGGACTGACACCAGGTCTCAATTATGTACTGGTATCTGTCTTTCTTGCTCATGGCGTCCCAGCGCTCCTTGGGCAAATGTAGCTTCAGATCCCACTTGGGATTCTTCTTGCAGCGCAGCCTCTTGCGGAAATATTGCTCGTCTCTGGGGAGGATTCTGCGACAATTCCAGCAATACCGCAACTTGTCCTTGGGGATCCAGCCATGGGCTAGGCGAATGGTCAGGCTGTAAGATTCAGGTAGAAACCAGTCGTACCGTCGGTCGGAGAAGCGTGACCAGGACGTGGGACAGAGGCGGGGAGCCGACAGGACGGAAGAGGCCAAGGGCTTGCATGCCAGCGCGAGACAGACACGGTCGACGGGATGGAGGATATTGGCGATCTCGTGAATGATTTCGGTGGGTAGGCTGGTTATGTTTGTCGGCTTGCGAGGGCGAGGCGGGGAGGGAGAGTTGGTGGGGAGGGTATCTGCTGGGATGGGATCATCGTTGAAGTTGTTGGTATGCTCTATTATGTTGTCGGACGGGCTTTTCAAGTCCACCTGACGGATTGATTGTGTCAGAGACATGGTCCTAGACAAATTACGAAGGTCTTGCGGACTCACCTGCGGAGGTATCCGAAGTAAGACCAGACGGTTCTGGTCATCACGAGGCCAGCTCGGTGTTGCAAGGGGAAATGGTGTGGCCTTGCACGACCGTATGGGCATAATTGTATTCTCTACTCTGATGACGGAGTAGCCGTCTGGTTCGAAGGGTATTTTGGTGAAGGAGGAGGAGGAGATTGACGGACGTACAGAGCCTGAAATGTATGGTCGCTGGAATGAAGCCTTATGACCATTTTACCATATCACGCAAATATGACGATAAGGCTGGGCGATGTGGATGGCCGGTTAGGCTCGCCGTGCACCACGGTGCAGTGCAGTGGGAGGAAGGACGAGTTACTGTAACCTTCTCGGTTGATACTTGCTGATGCCTGGCATGGGGCATTGAGGCTGCGGTGCGAGTGAGCTTGTTGGCGGAGCTGTGCCCCAAGTCTCCAGCGCAGGATGGGAATGGGTAGGCTCAAGCTGAGATAAAAAACGCCACTGCACGGCATTCCAGATTGTGAGGGCCCCCCTGCCACTGGTAGCTAGAAGCCCATGGACTTTTTGGGTGCCTGGCGTGTGAAGAAAGTGGTCGAGTGGCCGGAATACTGGTGATCACTTTAATGGAGATGCTTGGATTGAGCTTGAAACATGCCAATCCCCAAGACGGTTCACCAGTCAGCGTATGGCGCGTAGAAGCCTGGCAGGCCCATGCATTCTTATTGTTGCAGAGAATGCTTTACGCAGCTCGCTTCCTGGAGGGTGCCTGCGGAGGGGCAGATCAAATGATCAACTGAACCCCGCCTGCCTAATTGCCAATGACCTCCAAGTGAATTGGCTGACTACGGCACTACCTGACGAGAAAGGCAAGGCTAGTGGCATGGTCCCGAGTGTATACCTGCACTCTTCCTCAACCTCATATGTCTTCTTCTCTCCCTTCATGTTCTTACGGCGTAAACAACACCCACTTTAACCTCCAGCATTCGGCCTATGGCTACGTGTGCTAGATTCTATTAGCACGTTCCACATTCCATCTTGGAAAGAATGAGATCGCGGTCCTCGATTGCTGTATACGGAGACCGGGGGCTGATGCCAATCATGTCCTAATCCCTTCATTGTCTATTTTGCGTTAACATATACTTACAGGTTTTGATGTTGCCTGTTGGAATCTCCTTTTGAGTGTTTCAAATGTCGCTTCTACGCTAGCCATCTCCGGACTTCTCTTTCTACCTGCCAGTCATTGATCAAAGCGGACGGCGTCTAACCTATTTGATGATGTCTACGATCGGCTCGGGGCGACTTGGAAAAAGAGATTGGAGGATAGGTCCACCACAAACCTTTCACTTGCGGTGACCCATTTCAATAGCCAAAAACCATGGTAAAGCCGGACAGATGCCTGCCGTCCCAATGGCGGCTCCGATTTTAGTCGACCGAGGACGAGAGGAGTCTCCCCGGTGAAGTTCTTAGTGAGGTGTGGAATTATGTGTGTTCTGAGATTAATACGGTATCCTCGGAGCTTCTCGTTACCGCCTCGTATTATGATGACCAGGTCGAGTCAAAGCAACCGAGCCGAGCTCTTGGAGTCGTGGAGTTTTGGCCCGTATGTGACATGTTGTCTATATCTGTGTCTGTATCTGTGTCTGTGTGGGACCGTGCCCAGTATTTGTATTGATAGATTTGCTTTGCATAGCCCACCTTGAGCAGCTCTGGCCGAAAACGGGATCAAGATGAATACGATCTCGGTCCACATTGGCACACTTTACATCCAGTCTTGTTTCTCGCGATTTCTGGGGATATCGATCTGGATCTGGAACTTTGGAGTGAACGAACTGTGGGCTCGAGTGTGGTACATTGACCCAGACACGTGGTACCAGGGAATCAGAGTTCAAAGGACGAGGCCCTATAAGAACTGGCGATATGAGTCAGGGGCCTGGCTGGCGAGTGCCACAATGTCATTGAGGCTGGAGAACCCCTTCGTCGTTGAGGCTTCAGGGGAAATTGGGAGGCGGTCCGTTTGGGACAAGAGAGCGCCAGGCGAAAGACTCCCATTGGCCAGAATGGCATCAAGGCCGAGATTAAACTCCACCACAGCGGTCTTCCTCTCTTCACCGACACACAAACAATCGCATACCCTCGCTTGATCACTTGTTCAGTTTCAGGGCTATTGTCTGCTAGACTCTCCTTCCGCACATTCTAGTTTGCCGCGCAAAACTCTCTCTTCTCGTTGAGGCGTTGGTATGGAGAAACCCCCTTCCGTTGTCATTCTCTCAGCCTAATCAGGGGTCATTTTCCATGTGTCCATATGTTCCGCCTCGCATTGGTTCTCAGTCCCCAATGTTGGTGCGTCCTTAGGTCAGTTCCGTCTCCTTAGCCGATTCGATCCGAGTCTCTGGGAAGCCAAACCTTGGTCTTCTCCATCTCCCATCGAGGCGCGCCTCTCTCAGACCATCA
Organism: Rhinocladiella mackenziei CBS 650.93; assembly: GCF_000835555.1. Taxonomy (NCBI): domain Eukaryota; kingdom Fungi; phylum Ascomycota; class Eurotiomycetes; order Chaetothyriales; family Herpotrichiellaceae; genus Rhinocladiella; species Rhinocladiella mackenziei. The sequence continues at coordinate 4,162,436 of NW_013550602.1, forward strand.
ACGGATACGACCGAAATGTAGGCAAAGGGCCAGGAACGGCATGGCGTGATGCTGTGGAATATACTGCACCAAACATGCGTGGTCTTCTCTTTCCTCTCCCTTCTCTTTCTTGTTCTTCGTCGCCATCGTGCTCTCGTTCGCGTTCCGTAGTCATTCGTTTAATATGCCTTCCTCATCATTTTTTCTGAGGTCGAGCACCACACTCGCTTCTGCCCTGGCTTTGTTTTCTGCTTCTGTCTCTACTCTTTCTTTGCCTTCTACCACATATTATGCGTTGGATACTGAATATTCGGGCACCACCTTTTTCGACGGCTTCAACTTCCAAAATGTAGGTGGAATGGGCCTTGGTATCTCTTGCCAGGCTGAATGGATTGGCTAATATAAATTTTAGACTGCTGATCTCAGCCATGGGTTTGTGACGTACGCGCCGATCATTTTCCTCTTCGAAACCCGAGCCAAAAGCTAATCATGTTGAACAGCTATGTTGACAAAGACACGGCAAAGCAGGATGGCCTGATTACTTTCGATGGAGGGTCTGCGCAAATGAGAGTCGACTCTGTCAATACATACGACGGCAATGCAAACTACTGGCTCATCAATGGGGTTGGTCGACCGAGTGTGAGGATTGAAAGTGCCAAATCATGGACTCATGGTCTTTTTATTGCCGACATCAAGCACATGCCCACAACGAAGACGAGCAGTGGATGTGGCACCTGGCCTGCATTTTGGACTCTGGGTGATGGGACTTGGCCTTTCCATGGTGAAGTCGACATTGTTGAGGGTGCCAACAACCAAGGCACTCTCTTGTCGGCAGCTCATACTGGCAACACTTGCACGGTCTCACAAAGTCCTCTCGAAATGACGGGCACGTCAAATGGTAACAATTGTCAATATGATGTCAACACGGGCGCAAACGGCGCTGGTTGCGCTGCTTTCGACAAACGGGACGCCAGCTATGGTCCCGATTTCAACTCTGCTGGAGGTGGTGTGTATGCTATGGAATGGAAATCGGATGCCATCAGTGTCTGGTTCTTCCCTCGAGGAAGTGTCCCATCGGATATCACATCTGGAAGCCCTAACCCGTCAGGATGGGGATTGCCATCTTCAGTCTTCAATGGCCCCGACTGTGATATTGATGCCAACTTTGCCAACCACAGAATCGTTTTCGATACCACATTCTGCGGTCAGTTACGACTTTTATCAGATTGGACCATCTTTATTGACGGATACTAGGTGACTTTGGCGATGCTACATGGACCAGTGGCGGATGCTCTGCTATTACAGGCGCTTCCAAATGTTCCATCTACGTTGGCAGCAACCCAACTCAGTTTCAAGATGCTTTCTGGGACGTCAACTACGTAAGAGTCTATCAATCCAAGGAGAGACCAGTCACTACTTCCACCACTTCGACTACCACGACTACCACAACGTCGCCCACCAAAACAACCACCTTGGTGACCTCCACGACATCAGCAGCCTACACGCACACCACGACCACTGAAGAAACCACCAGCAGCAGTTCCCTTGTCGTTGGAGGTACCACTTCTAGCGTGCCCCATACAACTTCGACCAGCTCATCTGTCGACCACGTGACGACATCGTCCTCCCGGACATACGCCAATTCGAGCTCAACAAGCGTCAGCACGGTTGAAAGCACTACCAACCCATCCACCTGGGAAGATTGGACATCCTCGAGTTCAACCACTCCATTCGATCCGATCAAGACCTCGACCTCGTCAACTGTGTGGGATGACTGGACGACGTCCATTCAGCCTGTCGATCCTATCACCACCTCAACATCGCCATGGGCAGTTTGGGAAGATGGGACCACATCCTCCAGCAAACCAGTTGATCCGGTGACGCCTTCGTCCTCGACAACCAGCGCGGTGACATGGGGGGACTGGAGCGATCCAATAACCCACACCACCGTCACCATCACGAGTAAGTCTCCCTTGCTCTGAACCGAATTGAATCTTGAGCCCCGTCGTTTCAACCCACTGACTCTACCTTGCACAGAAACTTGGATCGAACCCTGTTCCACAGGCTTCACGACTAAGACAACCACCGTGGTGGCTACACACTGCGGCTGCACCAATACGCCTGTTCCCACGATCCCCATGACCGTGACCACCATCACGCCCTCGGCAGGTTGGCCATTCACCATGCCTGTCGTCGTGACCGTGCCTGCCCATCTAGGCGTCAAGACCACTCCTGCCGCCACGACCTCATCGGCAATAGCACCAGTCTCCCCCGCCACGACCGTGGCGGAAGGAGGCTCTGGCGACCACCCCATCGTCTCGCCAGTCCCTCCTGAGGGCGAGGCTGCGAGCGCCAGCTTCGGTTGGGTATCCCCTAGTGTCACGATTGCGACCACTATGACCGTTGCTCCTGTTAAATCTTCGTCAACCACACCCGTTGTACCTGCAACTACAGGAGCCGAAACTGAACCTGGCTCTGGCTCTGGCTCCGGCACCAAGCCGTATGTGGCGACCTTCACTGGCGCTGCTGGCCGAAGCGAGCCGAGTGCCTTTGCGCTCCTCAGTGCTGGTGTCTTGGCTATTGCTGCCCTGTTGTAGGATTTTTGCTCTAGGCAGAGATAGCACCAAGAGGATAGATTCTTCGGATCTGGAAAGGGACCGAGAACATAATGTCTAACCCAAGCCGGAGCTCTCGGAATTTCAAACAAATACGGTCCGAGGGAGACAATGGCGGTGGCACTCAGGTCGTCGAACTGGAGGGTCCTTTCGGCGAGCTTGGTAGCCACGCCAGAAACCTACATATGGAATAGAGATATGTTCCTCGCATGTGTGGACGATTTGACTGATTCATGTTTCCGTTGCGGCTACTCTTCCGAGTCTTCTGACCCGGACACCAATATCAAAGGTGTTCACCTTCCGATTTTCGATCCATTCTCTTTTCAACTCGTTTTTGGTAGGGATACAAGCTTTGCCAAAGAAATCCAGGCTTTGAGCTGAGTCCTCCTATGAACGCGGTGACACGTATACGACATTCCTTACAGCTATATTCCAATGCCCGCATAAAGTTGCCGAAGAAAAGACAACTAGCTTTTCTCTCGGTATCTATAAAATGCCTCGCGAGAATACCGTCGCGTTTCTCAAGCTAACACCAACACCAACCCACCAAAGAAAATCAAAGTCATAACTTCATGACCTCATTTGAACAAGGTAGTCTTTTTGAGTCCCAGACAAGCCCCCTACCCTTCATTTATTCTTCCTGTTCTCCCAGCCGTTCATTGTGCGCCTAACTCCTAACGTTTTCCTCCCTGTGGTTGAGCCGGAAATCCTGGACGTAACCCAATTCTGTCCAATCGAGGACATACTCGTTCGATGCATCGTTGTTGCTGGTCGGGAGAGTATATGATTTTTGAGTGGTGTCGCTCCAGTGCTTAGCTTTGATGAATCATGAATTGGCGCGAGCTGCTTTGCGCCCTCCACGGGGATTTTGATACTGTCAATCTCACCGCCAGTGGTGGTCATCTGTTGATATCCCTCAGCCTCTGGAGGTGACGAACTATACAAATTGGCGTATCGGTTCCTGGCATTCGTGGTTATTTCTTTCAATGGAGCAGGGCGATTGTGAATCATTCCGTTGCAAAATTTCAGTCCGTGTTTGGAAAGTTCTTTGGGAATCCCATCCACACCTATGGCTTGACTTGCTCGACTTGGAGATGAAAGTGTAGATTTGGCACTACGATGCTCTTGTTGAAACACTTGAGGAACCGGTGATGGCAGGGTTGGCTCCGGTGACTGTATCGCTTGGGACTTAGGTTTCGAGAAGAATGAGGTAATGTTGCCCTGCGCTGATGCCGATTTTAATAGCTTCGGCTTCTTCTGTGGCGGCAATGGGCCTGATGAAGATCTGCTCTGGTCCGGAGCACTCATTTTCAGCTGGTGATTGGCAGTCGTAAAGCCTAGTGACATGTTTGAGGTTGAGAAAGCACCAACACTACCCATGGTGGTCACGATCCCATTGCTCTTTGTAGAATCTGATATCGGGTGGCTTCTTCCGAATGTAGAAAGTTCCGAATACCGGGATCTTTGAGCGGCAGCAATAGCCTCTGCTAATGGTCTCCCAAATTGAGGTAAACCCTGGTTTTCTGCTGGTATCATTACAGTTGGTCGGCGACTACCATCACCAGGCCACACGTCGTCCACTTGGCTTTCACTTGCCGTCATGCCCAACAAGCTTTTCGCGAGGTCCTCTTGCGATGGCAATGGGCGACGAAGAATTGAAGCTGTATCTTCAATCACCTTATCGTTGAAGAGGGGACCGGTTTGTGCTAAGTGGCGATGGATTTGAAGGGGCAGAAATGGAGATAGAGTGGACTCAATTTGGTCTCGAGATTGAGTCAACGGCAAAGTCATTGTCAAAAATGCTTGAGCTCGTGTCATCGCAACATAAAGCAAACGTCGTTCTTCGTCGTTGTCATCAGCTCTTGAATGGGGAATGGAGCCGTCGTAAACAGCGGGAATGAAGACCGCCGGCCACTCCAGACCTTTTGCCGAATGAATAGTCGAGATGGTCACACGAGGTTTGTCATTACTTTCGTCAGACTTGTCCACGTCGGCTGATAGGACAATATTGGCTAGAAATCGAGCAAGAACTTCCTGTCCCGCGTTGGAAACTTGCTGCTCCAATCCGTCAATGTCGGCAAGTTGTTCCTCACTGGAAAGTTGCAGCAGAACTTCTGACGCATGATGAATGAGTTCTTTGACGTTCTCGAGCCGATCTTCGTGGTCTTCCTTGTATTTCTTCTTCAGATAGTTCTCCAGATCCAGGGATTTGATGATAAAATCGATTAAGTTACTGGGCACTGTAGCCGGAAGCATTGTGTCCAACTTCTGTCTTGCGGACTTGATGAGATTGACGAGGTGCCCGAGCTCTTGCTCAGCTGGCTTCGAAAGCTTCTCCGGTGACAAGTTTCCTGCAAGAACTTTTTGCACCACCGTCCATAGAGAGAGCTTTCGTTCTTCACCAAGCCTGATCAACTCTGCGACAGAGGTGTCTCCAATCTTTCTCGAAGGGACATTAATAATGGCCATGAACGCTTGGTTATTGTCCGGATGACTGATTGTGCGAAGATAATCGATAATGATTCTAATCTCGACTCGATCGAAGAATCGTTGACCACCGACCATGCGATAGGGGATGCTGGAGTTAGCCAAAGCCTTTTCAATTAATAGGGACAGATATGCCGATCGAAGAAGAATGGCAAAGTCCGAATGCCGAAGCAGACCACCGGTCATAGTCATCATTCTTTTAATCTCACTGGCAATCCATAATGCTTCTTCATTGGGATTGGGCAAACGTCGGAGGACAGGTTGAGTTCCATGACAATGTGTCGCCTTCAGCTTCTTCTGGGGTCGATTCATGTCCTGTTCTATAACATCCTGTGCAAGTCCTAGGACAGCTGATGCCGAACGATAATTTTCCTCCAGATTGATGACCACGGTTTCCGGGAAGAACGATTTCATCCGTCGTAGATTCTCAATCTCGGCGGATCTAAAGCCGTAGATGCTCTGATCAGGATCTCCCACAATAGTAATTCTCCTTTGAGCTGATGCCAGCAGTTTCGTCAGTTCGAATTGCACCACGTTTGTGTCTTGAAATTCATCAATCAACAATGCCTCAACATTGGATACACAGGCCGGAAATGCACGAAGAAGATCTACACATCGTAGAAGCAGATCATCGTAATCCAGCAGATTGGATGTGGTTAGAGCAGCCTCGTACTCATGGAAAACCGTGATGAACTCCTGCTGCTCCACCTGCTTCTGCGGAATCTTTGGTAAATCTTCCAATCTCTTTCCTCTTGCTTTATAGTGCGATATTCGGGCCCGCGCAGCCTTCGGGTCGATTGATAGGTTCAAGCGCTTGATTATGCGTTTGACGATGTTGTTACTGTCCGATGAGTCTGCTATGCCAAAGCCCTTTGAGATTCCAATGAGGTGGCCGTATGCTACCAAGTAGCGTCGACAGACCGAATGGAAAGTTCCTAGGACTAGCTTGGCCTCGAATTCAGGACCAATCAAGGCCCGCAATCTCTCTTGCATCTCTCGTGCGGCCTTGATGGTGAACGTGCAGCAGATGACATTCTGCGGGTTTAGGCATTCATGGACAACGAGGTAGGCGACTCGAGAGGTGAGTGTCTTCGTTTTGCCGGATCCTGGAGGTGCCAGAACCTGCAATACCGAAGCTTTAGAGGTGACAGCAGCTTTCTGAGCAGTATTGAGTCCCTGCAAGAGATTCATCTCCATTGCAGGTGGTGGCCCACATTCGAGACGCAAGAGACGCGCGACAAGATGCAGTGTCATGTGAGGGAACGCGGTATCGCCCGGGGGGTATTATTCTGTACACCAACTTTTGTTATTCTGTACACCGGAAAACCTGCTTATTCTGTACACCATGCCTCAACTCTCCTTATTCTGTACACCACCACCTCTCTCTCGCCTTATTCTGTACACTTAACGCTCTCATCCTGTTATTCTGTACACCGCGCTAACAGAGCTTGTTGCCGTTGGCCCGGCGATGGCGAGAAAACACTAGTAAGTGGCGTAGCTGTGGAGGGGTGACGCGTTAAACTCTCCCCGTTATAGGTGGTTGCGAAGCAATAAACACATTTGATTCCCTTTTCCTTGGTAGATAAGTACCGTGCATTTTGAGCTTCTCTGTATACTTTGTAAATTATTGTGGCCTACACAGCCGGATTTGTGTAGAGATCCCCTGCACGGTCGATACCTCGTGCTGACTAAGGTAACAAACCAGCGCCCATAGGCTGGGGGGTTCCCACCCAAGCCTATGGGCGCTGGTTTGTTACCTTAGTCAGCACGAGGTATCGACCGTGCAGAGGATACCATCGTTAACCATCATTTCTGCATTCTATATAGGCAGACTTAGGTGTTGTGACATCACGTATCTTCGAACTGCGCAGATAACCGGAAAAATAAAAATCCGGACCAATCAAAAGCGGTGTACAGAATAACAAAATGTGGTGTACAGAATAACATTACCCGTATCGCCCAGCATTCGCGAGGGCACGTGACCGCCGCTAGTTGAATATTTGATATCCGTCACACTATTGATCCTCGTCCTGCGTTACTCTTCTACGCAATCTCTCGAACCCAGTGGAAGCCGTAGGTACATCGAAACCGTTGCAATTGGATAGTTACATTGGATGTGTTTTGTTTGCCTGGTGCCGGATAAACCTCTATGGATATAGTTTGAAAGCTGCCCGGCAAATACATTGAACTTGACAAGTGATTCTTCAATCTTCAATCCAGCTAAATGGGTCAGGCAACTCCGTGACAAGACCAAAGAGGAATACCAACGCAGCGAGGCACTTGGACTCCAGGACAAGGCCTGTCGCACGGAGGTAAAGGAGCGCAAAGCTGCTGAGCTCCAAGTCGAACAGTTTTCCCCGCAGGAATATCACCAGAGAGAGTTCCAGCAGGACGCGAACATCGCCGGCTGATACTGGAGAGGAACGAATCGCCCGCCAGAGCGCTACCAAAGGAAGTCTCAGCAAGAAGCGTACATGGCCAGATGATGCTGAGGATCAACAAGTCGCCCGTCAGAATGCCGTCAAAGGGAGTCCCAGCATGAAGTGTAAATTGTCTGATGACTCTGAAGATGCTCAACTCGGCCCCCCAGAACATCACCAAGCAGAATTCCCACAAGTAGCGTGCATCGCCAGACGACACCAGGGATGGCACGCAAGAGGATGAGGACGGTGCAAAGTGCCAGAAGAAGGAGCCTTCCCCTGATCAGATATGCGTGGTGAGTGATGAGTGTCATTGATCACCGTTGTTCTCCCTATTCTGTGTTCGAAGTGCGTCTCGACGTCATCACCGGTGGGAAAATGCATGTTCGACCACGGAAGCCGTCGTTAGAGACGAAGTTTGGTTGACGAACGCAATAGGAGTGGGAGTTTGACGAATCTGACGAAGAAGCACTGCTAGCAAAGAGACGTTCTCTTACGTACGACTAGAATCAGACAAAGAGAATATGCCCGTCAAGAAAGCAGCAAAGGTAACCCCCAAGGCGAAACCTCTTCCCGATGCACAACAACCGGCGAAACCTACCGAAAAGAACAACAGGTCGTCAACGACCTCAAGTCCATCGAAGAAACCTGTCAAGAAAGTCAACTGGCCCCTGACAAGGTTCCCAAGCCACCACCGAAGAAAGAAGAAGTACCCGATTCCGGCTCATCGCCCAATTCGCTCTGGAGAAGATCCCTTCCGTACCCTCACTAATGAATTCTCGAGACCAAGTGATATGACACGTTTCACTCGCAAGTTGCATGATTCCAGGGGGCATACTTCGCGAGGCCGGTCGACGGAAGACATCCGTAAAGAACGAGCTCGGTATTTGTCACAGTCACAAGCTCGCAATATCTAACTTTGTGATTCCAATATCTCTACTCTCCGCTGCTCATTGTCTTCCACACTCGAATTGCAACATCCTGCAACAAAGGGTCATCCGCACCTACCCAATTCACAGCATAGTATCATCACTCAATGAGTTACATAGTCTCACTTTTGAATTTCGGTTTCGCGAATCGAGTATCACTTGCATCGACGGTTTCTTCCGGACTCTTTAAGTCTTGTCCTCGCGCTATCAACAACTTCCCCTGCAATCAATCTTTTTTCAGGTTTCCACATTCGGAGTACCGACGCGTTTTGTTATCGATTTTTATGGCCCCTGACACGAAGCGCAACGATGGGAGCCCATTTTCTGTCGGGTTATTGCATGTCAGCACGGGTTATCCGAATTTCTTTGTCTCTCAGCCTTGTTTCTTTTTCAACTGTCGACACTGGGAAAGCTTGAACAAGGACAATAGTTGGATTTGGGTATTGAGGTTGCGCTTGCGGAGGAATATTAGGGTTTAGGGAAAGTAGGAAATGGAGGATTGGGCATTCTGGAGGAATTAATAAAAAGGAATGGACTGGAGGAAAAGGCGTTGGAAAGTTGGATGCTATGGCATAAGGCATATTGGGGGGAGGACAGGGAGGAAAGCAAAGGGGTCGACAGCTTGACATGTCTTTGACTTTCACTGTGTAGCCTTCAGCTTCAAGGGCGATCAGAACCATTTTCACTAACTTCGTCTGCCTATGTTTTGGACAGATGAAAAGACAACTAGAAGACGGAGGAGAGGATTTTGTAACTAGGGCCTGGTGAACCAGCAACCGATGTCAGCTTTCACACTGAAACCCCACGTGTAGAGGACGCTATGGGACTGCGGCTCCAACTACGACTTCGGTAGACAACCGTGACATATTGTCTCCCTAATACAGTACCACTATTTCCCCTAACTTACTCCCTATTCCTCAAACATCACGTATCCTCCCGAACAGCAATTATGAGATTCTTCCCTTCCCTCCTCGCAGCGGCACTGTACCTCACCCATTCCGTCTTGTCTACTGGCCTAGAAATCGACTATCAGACCCCTGAGATCGAATGCACACGGAAGACCGTCAAGGGCGACAAGATCGACGTGCACTACCGCGGCACTCTGCTTAGTACGGGCAACGAGTTCGACTCCAGTTACTCGAGAGGAAGTCCGTTGAACTTTGAACTTGGTGCTGGTAGAGTTATCAAGGGGTGAGCGAACCACTCTCGTTGGTATACATGTCTTGTGTAGTCGAGGGAGGTGTACTGGGTGGTTTTCTCTTGCTGACCGGATTCGCATCATAGATGGGACGAAGGTCTGCTTGACATGTGTATTGGGGAGAAGAGGAAGTTGACCATCCCACCCGAGTTGGGATATGGTGATAGGGCTGTTGGACCGATTCCGGCGAATAGTGTGCTGGTCTTTGAGACAGAGTTGATGGGCATCAAGGGTGTGAAGAAGGATGAGTTGTGATGGAGGATATCTTGTTGTGGAGAAATGCACTGGTTGGTAGCTGCACAGGCCCTGTGTGCAGTTGAAGGATCGTTGACAATGACATACCCTTCCAGGCCATGGCTACAAAAGGGAGATTTCAAAAGCAAATTATGCGGTAGGGCCCTTTGATCCAAAACGGATCATTGCATGCGTTGCAGGCGCCGTCCTCTATCTTCTATCATCACTCGTTCCAAAGTGATATCACAAAATTTGCCAGAATCACCTAGGTTTCTTGTTGGCCGTCCGAAAGTCGAAAATTAGTCCATGCGGTCTAAACCGCTACTCTTGTCAGCAGTTTCTTCCTCTTCGCTCACCAGTATGCCGACGAGACATTCGCCCAGCATCCCATCCCAGTTAACCCAAGGATGTACCTCCATGAACAATTTAACAGCATCTTTCCCGGCTCCCCTCATGATCTCACCTGGCCCGCCAGGATGAAAGGGAACGTATGGGGTGATATTGTACACTTTTCCATGATATACTGTCCAGGCATCTCTTCCTTTCCGGCCATCCTGTTGCTTAAGCCGCGAAGGTGTGACCCGAATTAGGTTTCCTGGGGCGTCTTTGCCTCGCAGGCGACTCTTTGAGTTGGAAGTGAGGGCCGCCCAGTCGAGAGGCGAGTGGCCTGGTTCGAGAATAACCTTCCGCGAGACTTGCTTTCCTGGCGGCATGATTGAAGAAGTTGGGGCCGCGGACGCATTCGGAAGGACTTTCGTAGGTGCCCGAAAAGAAGCCGCTGCAGACGGAGGTGGACGAACATACCCGCTGCCAGGTCGAGCTGGTACTGACATGGGCATACTGCCAAAAGTGGGAGGTTTCAGACGAGGCGGACTTGATGACCTGTCCAAGACCGGTGATGGTGGCGGAGCTGGTTTCGATATCTGTGGTGTCTCTGGTTTGGGCGAAGGCTTCTCCACCTCTTGTGTGGTCGGGATGTCTGATTCTGCCTTGGAAAGCTTTACGAGGAGGGATGGGACCTTGAAAGATATCGGCTCGTCAGCTGGGGGTTCATCGTGGCCCAACTTCGGGGCAGGATCCCGGTCTTCTGTTTGATTTTCGACTGGTATATCAGGAACTGGCGCATGACTTAATTTGGTCGGTGGTTTTTCGTCCTTGGCCACATTCTCTTGAACGAAGTATTTATACAAAACATATCCAGCTATTAGCGTGCAACACCCTGCTGCTATCCAACCCATTCTCCGACCGGATCTGAGAAAATCGTCGTGGAAAAGGGCGCTGTTTTGAAACAGCGGGCTGATCGTGCTACCGACATGTAGCACTACCGTGTCATCTCGGAGGGTAAAGGAGTCGGCCAGAATTCGCTTGTGACCAGATTCGTGGTCCAATGTAGGTGCTGCCTTGAATGTGGAAAAGGAAGAGAAGAGGCTGAGCAGCTGAGAAAGGGAAATTCTTATGGCGGAAGACACGAATACTTCAAATGACGATTATTTTTGGGAATGCGGCGAAAGTCACTTCTCTATCCAAAATTCTCGATAACGCAGAGCTGTGCAACTCCCAGCCCCTCTTTCGTGTTGTGGAAGATGGTTTGGGAAATTTCAAAAGAGACGCTTCTTGAAGATATGGTGGCTAGAGTAACCATTGATTGTCCCATTGAGTCCGTTGAGTAAAGTTCCTGCAGGATGGTATTTGTGCTCAAGAATCCTAGGAGGGCCAACTTATTGAAAGCAGTTCTCGCCTATCTCCTCTCCTTTCCATTCCTCCATGACGAATGAATGAAGTCAGGACCCGTTCTCAAGGCGTTAGAGCTGGTGATCATAGGCAGAAAAGGGCAACTAGTAGGTGTGCCTGATTGGAGACATTCCATGAATATACCTCTAGGCTTTCCTTTGCACACTCTTTTTCATTGAGCCAGAGGCAAGGCAAGCGAGCCACCGGAAGGCGAAGCCGGCAAATTCTCTTTTCTCTTCGGTCCGTGCTGGTACACAGGACTCTTGTGTCTCGGACAAATTCCTTCCAGGTTCCATTGCCACTTGCTCTTTTACCTTCTGGCGGAGGATCTGGACGGAAGGATTGCCGTGAATGTAAATACCAACTCCGGAGCAACCAAAAACAGATGCGGCGATACCGTATATTACTTATATCACCATAACAAGGAATATCCTCGCCTACGATGAAGTAGGCGCCCCCCCTTAGCCTCTTGGTCGGGCTCTGTGCTACTGCCACTGGCAATAATTCATCCTCCGTCCCGCCGCCTGTTACAAGCTACATCTCGGGATGTGTCCCACGTCCCTGGTCAAACGACACCACTTGGACAGGGCCCTGAATCACTCAAGTCACCCCATCAGTCTCTCATCATTCTATCCGATCAAACCGAACAGCCCGCAGACAACCTGACGGCGGCGAAACGCCTTGCCTTGTCCTATTGCCCTAAACGAAATCGCCCTCATCCGTCCTGCACCCTGCAGCCACTGCATCCTCAGAAGCTGTAACTCTGTAACTTACGGTGGCCATCCCGCGCTCCGATCATGGCCTAGCGATATTGGTTCCCTGTCAACCTCGCATGACCATCCAGATTCCGGCCCAACTTTACTTCAACCACAACTCATCCGTCCTCATTTCATGATTTCTCTCTTCAACCTCGACTCGCTACAATCTCGTCGGTGACTCTCGGACGGCGACAGGAAAGGGATAAGCCTGTTCAATTTCCTCGACATCTATCAGCCTCGTCCATCGTTCTGGACCACCACTCGGTTCACTTGTCTCTCGCTGAGCCGCCACCTTGCGGGCGGTCATCAGGCAAACTTCCGGCAGCCGCTTCGCACACATTTGATTCCGAAACAAATTCAATTCCTGGCATTCTTTTGTCGCTAGACTCTACGTTTAATTTATTTCACCCATTGTGGAGTCGCCAAAATTTCCTTCCGGCGAATGGATTATCACTTCAGTCCCATGTCTTCACCTTCATATTACCACGACTACAGCCCTCCTGGATCTCAAGATCGCTCCGACCGAGAAATTCCCTCCGATGATCACAAATTCAAGCGCCGTCGACTCGAAGGAGATTCCAGCCCTCAGGGAAACATGGCCAACGCTTCTCGTCCCCCCAACATTCCGGTGTCAACGTCAGCCTCGCACTATCCCCACGTCTACGGGCCTCCTGGTGAATCCTTCACACATATGCCGATGAATGCTGGTGCTCTCTGGGAGGAGGATGCCGCTCTCGAATATCTTGCGTCCGGAACTGGATTTGCTCAGGACTTACGTACCGTGGTTCCACCCCTTCCATATACCTACAATCTACAGAGCCTTGCCATGGGATCTCGGCCTCCGCGGCTTCCTGAACTCACCAGTCATCCCGCTCATCCTCCTTCACGGCAACATCAAACAATTCCTTCCGGCTTCCGACCTCTGCCTGATGACTTTTTCCAGCACGTCCAGCTCGGCAGTTTTTCTGATGAGCGGCTCCGAGAATTTGCTGGCCATATGACGAATTCGGCGAGGTACATGATGGCAAGCCAAATCAGCCGAAATGCCTTTTTCAGCCACGACCAAAATCGAACCCCTCCCATACCAAATCAGGGCACGAACGAAAACCTCCTCCGTAGACGATCCCCACCAACAGTAGGCCCTTCTGGAAGGCCAACGGTCATGCTCATTCTCAGTCGAGCCACATCAGAGTCGATTGAAGCTTTAGATGAGCATAAGAGAGAATGTCCGGCCTGCCAACTTGAGTTTGAGCCAGACAATTTCATGGCTGTCATAACCTGCTGTGACACAGCCATGCACGCCACTTGCCTGTCAGCCTGGGTCAACTCCGGGACATACAACAAGAGCAGAACATGCATGAAATGCCGTCGAGGTATTGATGCGAGACGTGTTTTGAATAACGTAGTTCCTCCGGTCAGCGATAAGAATTGGGATGAAGTTGCCGAATTCAATGCCCCCGAATCTTTGAAAGGCGATGCCAAAATTGAACTCAACGTCAGTGCCCGACCTGACCGTGCGTCCTATCGACGCATGAGAGAATCTTACTATTCCAATTTCAGAGCGAGACAACCAGCTCTTCCCCTCCCGGATCAGGTCAGCGCTGATGGAAGACGAGCCATTGCACGATTGCGACAGGAACAAATGGTGGAGTCGGATGAAATGAGACATCGAGTTCGAGCAGCCTTCGCTGAAAGCAACAAAGCATTTGAGGATGACGATATCGCCAATCGAACGCTCAACGAAGCACGAGATGAAGTTCATCGTGGAGTTTCTATTGATCTCGGTCCACTGATTCGACGATGTGAAGAGACGAAGTTGGCCAAAGAAAAGGCCAATGAAGCCTACAGAAAGGCTCACAATGACTCTGAAGCTTTGCAGAGGTCACATTCACAGCGGTTAGCCATTGTCATTGACGGAGCATTGGCTGGTCGGTATGGTCTTCCTAGACCTACTGGAGACGAGCTAGCACGAAGTATATCTCCTTCTGGAGAGGGCAATGCCACGGGGTCTGCGTTGTCTGGCTCACCGTGAGATCGGCGGATTTATTTCGCCAACCCAATCGAGCCACGAGCAAGGAAAGAAAAGGGAAGGAAGACGAACGGTGAAATTCTCAACTCAAGAATGAGCTGAATGCAATTTTTGAAGACCAGGAGATCAACTCATTGAAAGACCAATGGTGCATTCATCGTGGGACGATATGGTTACTCAGTGAAAGGCTGGAATGGGGTAGCCTTTTTCTTTTTTTTTTTCCCAACTGCTTGGATCCAACGTTTCATCTGCTCCAGACAGAAACCGAATCAATCATGGAAAATCGGCCCTCGAGAAAGGGAAGGTGACTACGAACGAGACGAAAATGCGATAGTCCATGGAGACTCCTCTACGACCTCGTAACACACCCAAACAACATGACGATTATGACCTTATGCACGCAACAAAGGAGTCCAGGAGTTTTTGATCTTCCGGTTCTAGTTTTAGGGATTTACTGACGAATGGGTGTTGCATGCTGGTTTTGTTCTCTGCTCTGCTCTGTTTGACCCAGGTTGGATTGTGGGTGATGGATTGGGAACCATCGAGGTCTTTTCCAAATGAAATGTACGTCGAACCGCATTAATCCTAACACATCACATGATAGCACGTTTCGGGAGCTTCAACATTCTTCAAGTTTGCCATGCCCATCTCTGGTATCGATTCACGTGCTTGAGTGGAGGGCATGTTCGGTTCAAGTGGCGAGTGGCGAGTCAGAGACTTCCTGCTCCTTTGTATCTGTGCTTGGGCTGTGTGCTTGTACATAACGACTTTAATGAGATGGAACTTAGTTGATGCTTGGAATAGGCAAATGCAATTCATACCTATGATTTCTCTGTCCGGGACGCAGAAAGGGGTCTCCTTAAATAATATTCATTGGAACGGCCTTCCGGTTGTTTGGTCTTGGGTTTTCCATACTTGTTGAAATATCTTGAGGAATATCTCTCCCATTCCTTCTAGTCCGTTGCCCGCAACTTTTGATACGGACTTTCCCACAGTTGGAATACTTCATCCCCTTTTCATGCGATGCTGATCGCCTCCGGCACAATTAGTTGCATCGAGTGGTTTGTTTTAGGTGGTATATTCCTTGCAAAGCATACCCGTCGACGTCTACTTTCAAGTATCACTCTGGTGTCTCCCACAGATTCATAACCTATTTGCAACTGACTTGAGGTGTCGTCGAGAGCGTCTGGAGGACATTGAAGGACGAATCGACCCGAGACGCCAATGTCGACACCCGGCCATCGTCTCTCCATATTTTGGCTCATGAGTGAACTTGTTCCTGCCTGAAAGAATCGAGGTGTGAAGTGTGAACGTGTGTTGTTTCCCATCTAGATGCCTTAGTTTGAGAGCCTCCCTTTCCACTAAAGAAGGCCTCAATGGTTCTCTGATTCTGCTGTGCAGATTGAGGGAGATCGATCTCAGGTTCATCAATCATATCAGCATCTTCCTCAATCTGTCCATCGCGTTCCTCAAACCATATGACTTCCGACATCGACATTGCTTCGTCAAGATGCAACCGCTGAGCATCGTACAATTTCTTTAAGGTGTTTTCGTGGATCGTCCCCTCGTCTGGTCTGGCATCGCGATACCTCTTCCGCGTTCGGGTATTGAGATAAGGGACACTGTCTATCTTCCAGAATTGGTATGGGTGCGCGAGGTTCGCATTGGAGGATGTGGGGGTAAATGTTGACGAAGGTGATGAGGAGGCGGTTGACGAGGGTGCGACAGGGCTTGTGTTTGGATCTGTTTGGAGCACGGTGTCTTCGAGGACAGAAGCTTTGCGTTTGAGGCCCATGTCTGCTCTCCTCCGCTATATTTTCTGCCGAAGGGAGATGGGAGGAGCTTAGGAAACGTGAAAGACGCGTGGGGAAATACCACTTCACGCGTCGCGTTTGGTCTGCGGGAGGCTGAGGTCCGCCTCAGAACAATGATGCCGATTTTCTTCCGTTCAGAGTCTAGTCAATACCTGGATATTCAAACGAGGGCATTTAGGAAGAATTATAAAGCGATGAGTTGGTATGCACAGTCGTACTCGCACCCTGCTCGGGTTGAAGCAGACAAATTCCCCGCGGGGCTGAGGCGCAACTCCGGCAGGCAAATTAGACCACTCGAACTCTCTCTTTCTCAACCGCAGTCAATCTATTTTCACGACACTCCACCATCCACACCCGCCCCCCCACCAAACAATTTTGAGACTCTGCTGGCCTAAGTCTTAAGATTGTTCTGGTCTTCATTTCTTTTCTTCCGGGCACCATGGCTGTCAGAGAAGCTTCCCATGCAGGTTCATGGTATTCAGGCCACCGTCGACAGTTAGCAGCTCAACTGGATCAATGGCTGTCAAAAGTTCCCGAGAAAGATATTCTTCCTGGCGTTGAGACTCTACCACTTCCTGGAGCGAGAGTTGTCATATCTCCTCATGCTGGATATGCATATTCAGGTCCCTGCGCAGCCTGGGCATATAAATGCTTGGATCTCTCCAAAGCTAAGCGCATCTTCATCCTCCATCCCTCTCATCACCATCATCTAAGTACAGCTGCTTTGCCGGAAGTGGAAGCATACGAAACACCTCTCTCCCCAATACCTCTCCCTCTCGACCATGAAATTATCAAAGAATTATCCACATTGTCCACCACAGCCCATGGCCGAACGATCAAGTTCACCAAGATGTCTCGACCGATAGACGAAGCGGAACATAGTGCCGAAATGCAGTTACCTTACATTCACCGTCTCCTGCAGAAACTATATCCCGATCAACCTGAATCATCATATCCTCCACTCGTCCCCATCATGGTTGGTGGAACCAATGCGGCGACTGAAGCGGCCCTGGGAAAGATGCTAGCTCCATATATTGCCGATGAAAGCAACGCATTCATCATTTCCTCTGACTTTTGCCACTGGGGAAGCAGATTCGGCTATACATGTTACCTGTCAGATGCACCGAGCCCAGCCTTATCGCCACTGATGCTCCCCAACGGTGTGAGAGGGGAATTCACAACTGCAAAAGAATCGGTCAATGACGACGTGCATAAGATGCCAACACTAGGACAAGGCCAGCATTTAAGGTCAGGCAGCCAGATTCCCAAGAGTGGCCCGCAAATATTCGAAAGCATAGCCCATGCCGATAGAGCCTGTATGTGTGCCATTGCAACAGGACAACACTCAGAATTCCTGCGGGTTATTCGCGAAACAGGAAACACCGTTTGTGGGAGACATCCCATAGGAGTTTTCATGGCCGGGGTGGAGGAAGTCGAGCGCCTGGAGAAAGAGAAAGCTATTGATGGTAATGATTCCAACCGAAGACGGTTCCGGTTTATGAGGTATGAAAGAAGCAGTGATGCTGAGACCGTCAAAGACAGTAGTGTCAGTTATGTTAGTGCATTCGCGGTTCTTTGAGCAGGAAACCATTTCGACCATCCCTGTTCCAATCGGAGACCCGCCTTTGATGTCCACAATTTTACTTCGGGAACAAATGAGTCCTTACGCTGGACACCCTCGAACAATACACCGGCGTGGGACAGTGCCCATGTCGGCATTGATCGAGATGGAACATGGAGGGCCTACTGTACCCCGCCGGAGGAACGGGAGACATCTGGGTAGGGAACAAAGGATGAATTGAAAGAGCGGCCATGAGACGAGGTCAGACTGGCCAAGTCTTTGAATTCGAACTGGTTGAAGAGGTCAAGGGTATTAAAATGCCCGCAGTGCAATGCCCGTTTATGGTCAGCGCCCCGTCTTGTTCCACTGGTGTTCTATGCCCATGAAGCAATGAAATCAGGACAACTCCAAGAATCCAAGAACCCAAGAGCCCAGATGCTGCATCACAATTGGAGATGGATTTCTCAGCATGGCGATCCCCAAGTATTTAATATTATGTTGATGAAAGCAGGAGACGTTATGCCCAACCGGATATTATAACCGTACCACGATTCTCCGATTCTTCTTCCCCCATGGGTGGTCTCCCTCACTCCCTGCTTGCACTTTCCCCCGGCGCTACCTTCTGACGTTACCCTGATGACCCTGTAATACGGAGCAATAATGCATTCACCGCTTTTGGACAAGTGGCAGAGCCAAGATGTTCCAAGAGCCCTTTCATTTGCCAATGTGAACATGATCAACAAGAACCAGCCCACGATTGTTGGTGTTATGATATTTGATCACTGACGGATTCGATGACGACGAAAAGATCATTGGAAGTTGCGGCGTCCACAGAAACCGGAGTCACCTCCAAGCTTCGCAAGCCGGATAAACATTAGTATACTTTACTGTGGTTTGAACGCCGATGCCGTGTTTCCCGTGCCATGCTTGTTTCGTCCACCGCCCACAACCCATCGCCAATGGCTTCTTTGCTCACGGGGATGAGTGGGGGCATTTCGCAGTTTTCTGCCCTTGCCTCCCTGATGATAGATATCCCATTGCTACCATACGTCGTGCTTATCGCTTTGTACTTTGGGAATGATCAACATTTTCTCCTCCTTACTACAGGAAGTATTTATATCTCTGGAGGTGGACAAGAAAATACCACGGAGCCAATTCGAACTGGTTGAATCTAGGGCATTGGCAAATGCTTGGGTGTGACGACAATGAAAAAGCTTAACCTCGATGCACCAACTCAAGATGCGCTAGCGATCTACGGCACATTTTTTTTGGGTGTGACGTTATAGGTTTTGTTGTTCGTCGTGGTTCACGGTGGTGGTCCTATCTACCTTTGGACGTTGAGGACCGTTGCTACAATGCCAGCCGCGACGGTCAAGTCAGGGTTTCGATTTTCTCAGGTACAAGGCCATTGCGCCTTTGATAGTTCAACAATTGACCGAAGGGATTGTGTAAAGCACGACGCGAGCGCGCAATGTCATTTGTAGTCGTAGTCTTCTGAAAGAGAAAACTTGTATTACAAGTGAGAGATTATCTTATCTTGGCGGATTTGGATTTGGGACATCATATATGACACAATTGAAAACTTGCGCAACCGCGCAGCGCAAATTGGGGTATCCAAGTAAACGTAGCGATAGAGAATAAAAGATTACTCAATGATGTATACCATGATTCCTTTCCAATCATTCGTTCCTGCTTCCCTCTCCTCACGTCACATCAAAACCATGCGCATGAAGTCCGGCATATGCACACCATTTCATTATGTTGTTCCAATGTGACTGGATTGTCAGTCCTTGTGTTCCTCTGGCATGGCTGAGATCATGCTTCTTGCGTACGCATATGCGTGTTTATGCAGTGTGATCGTTCTTGAGTGCGGAGCGCGCCTCCTTGCCCTTCTCCGACCAAGGGAAGTGAGCAACAGGGATGATGAAGAAACTGTTGGAAGTATCGGCGATACCGGCGAGAGCGTTATACCAGGCAAAAAAGGCGGCGATGATGCCAAACGCACCTCCGGCACGCAGGCAACCTGTGTTTGGTGCTCCATTGCTGGGTTGGAGGTAGGCAATGCCGAGCAAAAGGAAGGCCAAGTCGAGAGTGAAGAAGAGCATGAAGAATGCCACCGTGGACTTCAGTGTGCAGAAGAGGAGGATCGTGGTGAAGATGAACCAGCCCTAAAGCCTCGCATTAGAGGGGACAGGACTTGAAATTCGGTCAGGAGTTCCGGGAGCTTACCATCAAGTAGAATCCTAGTGAGTCCAAGAGAGCCTTGGTACCGGCGGTATCCTCAATGGTCGATTCGATTTGGAAGCCGCCTGGAGTAAGGATGATGGCAAAAGAGATCCAGAAACCGCCATAGGAAGACAGGGCCGTCGCACCGAAAGTGTTACCAACGGCCATTTCCCTGCAAAAGGAAAAAAAAAAAAAAAAAATTGTATATTAGAATGGGGGCGAAGAGACCGGCGGCATTTGGGATACTCACCACATGCCCGCACAAAGCTGGACAAGACCACCATAACCAAACGCCAGGGAAATAATAATGTTTGGCACATCAAGACCTCGAGTTCCCAAATTAATCAAACTGAGGACGAATGTGGTCAAGGCGAACGCGGACAGACCGAGAGGCGCCGGGTTGGCGAATTTGCGGTCGGAAACTCCCTTGTAGAGACCAGGTTGGAATTCACCGCCGAAAGCTGGATTTTTGGGAAAAAAAAGGAACGTCAGTGTTTTGCTTGCTTGCTTGAGAAGATGACGAGAAAATCATCATCTGGGTCGAAGGAGGGGTGATCACCTGGTAGGATGGCACTCTCGTCCGTGCGCATATGAGCCAGAGGTCCATAGCCGAAGCGAGCAGCATGTTGAGCTCTGATCTTTTCCTCGTTGGTCATGCCCTGAGTGATCTTTTCGATATTTTGGGAAGAAGTACCGCCATTCGCGGCCTGGTTGGCCGTGTTGGCGGTCGTGTTCTGATCCTCGTTGGTCGACATGGTGAATGCAGGTGGGTAGAGATCTAGTGATGGGTGGCAGGTACGGCCAGGAGGGATATATCAAAGAAAGCACACGCTCACGACGGAAATATATGCTCAGATACACTACAACTAAGGAGCAAGGAAGATGGAGAGGGAGAAAGAGGTCTATTTTGGGATGGGAGCGAGAATATTTATGTACCGATGGGTCGGCTTCAGGACTCGGTTCAAGAAAGGTAGGGATACCTGGGGGAAGGGGGAAGCCAGTGTCGGGATCGGCGGGGAGGGAATAACCGTTTCCTCAATGGAGACTAGAGAACGTCCCTGGGTATGGGATGGACTGGAGGGTGGACGAGAGTGGATAGAGGAGGATGGTCGTCGACTGATCACTAGGCTCGATCTTTCTGGGGTGGTCGATTAGAAGAGGAGACATCTGGAAGCAGGCACGGACAACCTAGGTCATGACTGGGAATGATCTGGTTGGAGCAAAACAGCAGACCACGCAGCCTTTCGCTCGAAGAAACATGATGAGATGGTAAAACTATAACAGAAGCATGGGTAGGCTCGGGCACAACTGCCACCCCCCCGGATCTGGAGAAAGCTCCGTTGTGGAGGGAGGATTTGATTTGTAGAGTTCGGCATGGGCTTCGTCATGTTGTTGAAAGGTATGATGCATCGGAGATGGAAAGCATCGAGGTTCCGTTTAGCCTGATATGCAGAGATGACCAGGGGTCGTCGCGGTCGAGCGGAGGAAAAGCTTTTTGGGCGTTCTGAAGAATTGGGAGAAAATTTGCACTGGCCAAGAAAACGCCTCTCGCCAGATCCATCACGCCACAGACCATTCGACGCGAGTCTGGACAGCCTGATGATGGACGAGCATTGACGTATTGGGATACAAGCAAACAAAAGAGAAAATAGAAAATCCCGAGAGCTAAAAAGAGGGCCTGCCTCGTACCTCTGTAACTCTAGCTGTTGGACTGAGCTTGGGGGTGAGAAATATTAGCCGAAAGAGCGAGAGGGAGAGCGAAGCAAAAGGACATGGTGATGATATCGTACCAGGACTGTTTGATGGAACGGATCTTGATTCCTGGGAGTGCGCGTGACCGAGCCTGTCATTGGCATCTGCTGGAGAAGGGCTCTACAATTTGTTGTTCCTGTCGTTCCCCCTGGCCTCGCCAAGGTCCCCTTCCCTCACTTGCATGCCCCGCTTCTCGTGTATTGTTAGCATCGAAGCATCAGTTATTGGCCCTTCTACCCATTCAGCGCCCAAGGCTCAAAGCCGCCAATCCTGACGTCTGCCAAAACCCCAAAGAGATGCTTTTCTAGAAAGAGGTTCGTGTCTTACGCTTTGCTCAGCATCCGTCCACTTCCGCAGCCCATCACATCCAATCTCGTCTCTGTAGAATTTTCTGAGGGCCATTCTAGAAGACCGACACAAACAGCACCCATAATTCTCGAGCTGATGTATCTTCCCGAAACTATAGGCCAGTCCAATCTTCGGCTGCCTTTTCAGCAAGCTCTTCGCCTTATTTCTTCCATTTCCCCGAGATCTCATCTGCTCGTTGATATCAAGAGCGGATCTCGCCCGGCGCCACCTCTCTTCTATTCCGCCTTTTATTGACAAATCACACCACCTATTCCCAAACCTCACTCTTCATCTGGCCATGAAACCCGAACCCGAGTTATCACCTAGGAAAGAAAAAAAAAATCCGATCTCGTTCTTGACATGTCAATATCATGCACATGGTGTGGTGATGCCGGTATCCATGCATTGCCCCTGCATTTTCGCTTAATTTATCTTATTTGCATCCTCCGAGAACCCCGATACCTATTACGATCCTTCTTCGACGCACAAGAGGTAGCCTTGGCTTCGATAAAGAGTCGGGCCTTCACCAAAGTGGTCAGAGAGACGGTCAAATGCAGCCTCGGCTCGCCCACTCTTCGGCACCTTTGTCTCTACAACAACAAAATTCTGATGTCGTGTCCGCGGAAAGAAATGAAAGCCAGCTCAGTTTCTCCGGCATGAGGAAAGGTCTGGGAACGAGCGCGCAACTGTGGTACTGCACGAATCCATTGGCTATGATTGTTCACTACCTAGGGTGAGATGTTAGGTTTCTTTTGGTGTGCTAATGTTCGAGTCAAACCTCGAGTCAACCCTTCTCAGCCCTCCTGCCGACTGAGATAAGACATCGATTTTCGCGCCTTCGCGGCCTTTGCAGGGAACAGTCGGGACCGATCTTGGGATCATGTTTCCACGGCATGGTCTTCAATACAAGATTCTCAAACAGGAGACATTCATGAAGATGTTACCACCACCAAGAAAAAACATATGAACACGGGCGAAATAAGGATTTTCCGTCGGTGTACGGGCCGGTAAGAGTGGTATCCTAATTAGGAAAATCCCGATCGCCGATCGGCATGTACGGGCGTGAGAATAATCAATCATGCCAACGACCACAACACCCTACACGTCCATTATGTTCATTCACCAAACATATATGTCCGATTTCGCAGTGGACCAAGGCTGCACCGCACACATTATGTCGAATCAAAAATAAAAAGCGCGTGTTCCACAGACTATCTAGTTCAATTGCACCTGAAATTCCGACACGTTGGCCACTCCTTTCTCGTCTTGTGGTGGAATCTAGCGAGGTTGTGAACACCACCACCAAACCACAACCGTCGTGACATACATCTTGGCTTCGAGAACATCAATTTCCAGCTGTCGAGAATAATTGCTATCGAAAGCCGGAATGGGCCGAGGAGTGAATGACACACCTTGGGAAGAATATATCAGATCCTACAATCGCGCTGATTCGAATTGAGCGACACCAGCGCCGGCAGAGAGCTGACACAAATGAACTTCCATAGTAGAAATCAGACTCTTGAGTCTGTGGCGAGAGTCTCCCACAGCCATGAAAGGATCCTCGCGCAAAGAACCCGCCAGGAATCGTTGCATAGGAAGACTGACACCACCTAGAGGGGAAGAGTGACCTGTGCAGACTTCATAAGTGGCTGTGCGCGGCGACAAGAGAAAGCGATCAGAGACTCACTCGTTTGTGGCAAGGTTGTCATCTTCGGTTTCATGGTGGTCTAGTGCTCAGATTGGACTGGATAATCGGGAGGGAACACGGAATAACAGAGTACGACCACTTTTGAATAAGCCGAGAGAAAATTGAAAA
This sequence comes from Rhinocladiella mackenziei CBS 650.93, assembly GCF_000835555.1. Classification (NCBI taxonomy): domain Eukaryota; kingdom Fungi; phylum Ascomycota; class Eurotiomycetes; order Chaetothyriales; family Herpotrichiellaceae; genus Rhinocladiella; species Rhinocladiella mackenziei. The sequence goes on from NW_013550602.1 coordinate 4,186,333, forward strand.
GATATTCAGAGGCTGAGAAAGACCACGAGGGAGGGGATGGCTCTTTATTCAAGACGGGCTCCCTGGCCAAACAAGGCGTCGATATGCTGGAGCGGCGGTATCACCAGAACGACAGGACATAGTGGGCTCTCAGTCGACAAGAAAATGGCGAAAGAAAAGCCGTCGAGTCTGGACAGGACGTGCTGCGTCACTGTCTATCTAGCTCTAGGGGTCCAGCTGTTGAATCAGCCAACAGTCAACCGGGAACGGTATCCCAGAGCAAGCCCAGGGCACCAGGATACAGGTGCCTCAAGCCTCGGGCACGGACGCTCTAGGGCGTTGTACACAGTCCGGCTATACGCTCCGCTTTGGCTTCGGAACATCGACTGCTCAGCTGCAAAAGCAAAAAATTCCAGTCGCAGCAGCTAAGGAAACAAAAGGAACTCCAGTTGTCTTGACAGAATTCACCGACCCAAGCTGGAAGGCTCAAATTCAAGTCTAGTGGTCAAATAAACTTTCATTATCTTCTTAACGACGTGTGTCCCACCGCAAGATCCATGGCGTCGAACGGCTTTCAACCAAGTTTGCCACGTGACTTGTCTCAAGAGGACCAGGCTACGAGTATTCAATTGCTTTTTCTCCGTCGGTCGAGGTGTTCAGCAACTGCCGGCTTCAACTCCGACCATTCGTTGGCATTTGAGGGACAACACAGCCAAAACAAACTGCGATCTCTACACGCATTAACCTGAAAGCGGATAACCGAATAGACGGTCTATTTCCCGGACCTAACGTCTCAGGTATGAAAAGCAACCATTGCCGGGATGGGGCGTCTCGTAGAAAACTTGACTGGCGCGGAATGTTGGCAGTGTTTTGATGTCAACCAATCCCACAACCAATGAGATAACCTCAATTGGTTCGAGCCGTGGTTCTTGGATGCTGCTGTCATGGGCACTGATAAGAACCGCGTACGATCGGATTCGTTTGACCCTCGACAACCCCTCTGCCTCCTGGGTTGATATGTCCGAATCATCCTGAAGGCTTCTAAGCCTACTTTCCACCGTCCTGTCGTACAGAGAAGCAAGAAGCAATACCGTGACAGGTGAGGCTAGCGAATCCCAAACCGCCACCCCACTACACATTTCGACAACGATTTCCCTGGTCACTCAGACGATTCTTCCAATGACTGGACGTTCAGAATCACTTTACAGAGCAGGCCAAGGTCAAAAGGACATTTCTTATTTTCACCTTCCACATGCTCGTCAGCGCCCGGATGCACACGGGAGAAAAGTGACAAGCGCCGAATCCCCATTTAGTGATTGAATCAATCCTTCTTGATGATGTTGCCGTCTCGCTATGAAATATCGGAACCAAAGCAGAAACGAGAAAGACAGTCACTATGATATCCCTATCCAACGCTCGCCACCAAGCTCATACCCAGTTATTCTGGCCATACCTGACGAGGCTCATGCTCACATAGGTCCGATTCTTCTCTGCATAGCCATGATAATCTCTGCACACACGAGGTGCTGATTTGTTGGTCAAGTTGTCTAATTCAAATGACAAAAGGGACAATCACACCGCTCATCAGTCATCGAGGTACATCATGAGTGGGGGAAATTAGCCAAGCATATAGAGTCCGCAAGGCCAGCTTTCAATCTGTTGAGATGTTAGGAATAGGAAAGTATACCCAGACCTCCATTCTGAGTTGGGCCGATGCGTTGAAGGATTCCATCAAACTCATTCCATTGCCCCTAACCAAAGTGTTACTTGCAGATCACTACTCGTAGATGAGAGAGCCAGAGAGGAAATGTTGACTATGCATGTAGGCATCGAAATTGTATTCGAATCTTGTCGCACGTATGTCTTGTGGTTGAAATGCAATATCATGCCATGTTCAGAATTCCAGGTCGATTCCTCAAATTCCAAGTAGATATTCCAACAATGCCTTCCCCCATGCTCCTTGTCCCAAAGTGTCAAGCGCTTGGTGTGTCCATTTTCGTCTCTTCCTGTACAATGTAATTCCAAATCTCCAATTCGTAAGGCACGTTGTCCTTGCCATACTGCACAGTGCGGTCGGTTGAAACATTGAAAATCCAAGGCTCAAACAACTTTCTTCTGTCTGAGAAATTACTTGCAACCTGAAAGGTACTCTTTCCTTCGCAAAGGGATTCCCCGGTTTGTTCGTCTTGGCATAGTTCGTACCAGTCCACATCCCCATGTTCCCGGCCACGGACTCGCCCTCTTGCTGAGAGATCCCACACATGGCCTGAACCCAAAAATTTTCCGCCCACTCTTCACTATCCTCGTCAAACTTGGGGAGTTTTGTCCATGGAGTAATAAGCGTCGAGAACCTTCGAAGTGGCAGATCTTTCAGTGTGCGCACTGGGGGCCCGCATGTTTCGCTGCAATCTCTGAGGAGTCTTTCGAAAGCGTCGAGTTCAGGTAAGTGAGCATCTTTCGCGGCACATTCATACCCCCAAATCATATCTCGCTCGTATTCTAGGAATGGTATGTCCCGAGCAAGGCATCACGATTTCGTCTGGCTTGGTGGTCACTTACTGAAAACGTGTTTCATTGCCTCCACGACATTCTCATGTTCGAAGACATTCAGCCAGATCTCTAAAATCCCAACCAACATGGTGAACTGGAGCTTTCGGCCGAAAGGTTGATTGGACGAGGTCGACGTATGCGAAGACGATGTGCAGGGGTATTGGAACACAGCCATTTCGGTTCCAGGAATTGTTGACTTTCTTATCATAGAATCGGTTTGATGCCGGAATTCACCAGCAACTGATGGGATTGGGAAGCCTGCATCAATTCGGAGGCTCATGGGACGATCGGTGTATTGTCAAATGTAAAAGAACGACGTGAGATGAACGAGACCACTGGAAGGGAATCAACGAATTGTGCTTAGAAGTAGAGCACTAAAAGATGGACTGAAAGGCTTAGAGCAACACGGGCCGGGTTGATGAGAGAAATGGGATAAGTGGGCTGGTGAGAGATGAAGCGTCAGGCAATCCTTGTTGAAATGGAGGAAAGTTTACGAAGTCTTTCTTATCAGACGGTAAGAAGGAAGCGAATATTTCGGTGCTGAGGCGAGCTTCCCAGAAAAATGAATCAGGAATCCGTGCACTGGAGAGCTGGCGACGGAGGACATGTAGACGAGGACATTAGATATGATACAGAAATGAAAATGGTTGATGATCCAATGTCGAAACACTTCCACCGCGAGAACAGTCGTGTTTTGAGATGTAATGGGACGTCGCGGAAGCGAAAAAGACAAGCCCTCGGGAAGGGAGCACCTTGTCATCAACGTTCCACATTGGAGTGGGAAACAGCCACGAATGACTTCTCCAGACACTTGCCTGTAGTTTCCTCAGCCTGTTCAGCAACGGGGGTCCATGGCAGGCGCGTTCAAGCCGTCTATTCTTCGACCGTGGCCTCGATTGTTGAAGTGGAGAAAAGAGCCATCGTGGTCTCACGGGGGAAAAGCGCATTGAAATATATCGAGCCCGTTTCCCAAAGTCCTCAGTCAAGATAACCGTGCGGCAAAAAATGCTTCTTTCAAGATGTCTGTCATAAAAAATAGTCCTGCTCCCTCACGAAAGCAGAAGAAGCAGGGTGGAATAGACAAGGCCCTGCTAAAAGCCCTGTTTCATTCTTCCACGTTTTGCGATATTGAGGAACTTTGGACGGTCCCTGGATCCGCGTCTTGATCATGGGAAAGAAGGGTCAAGATGCTTCCGAGTGTGGTGACAATAGGGATAGCGTGGCCTTTTGTTTTTCATTTTTGGTAAAGTCTGCTTTTCCGCTGCTTCCGGAAGGATATGAATACCTTTTTCATATCATTCGTGGATGTTTGGGAATGCTGCCAGGCTTTGTGTCCCTCGTAGCCTTGTGCTAGGCAGGCAGTAAGGAGTCTTCCAGGCAAGGTTAAAAATAAAAATTAAAACGTCTGAGATGCCAAGTCCGACCAACTCCAAGACGAGCTTAGCTTCAATTCGCAACCTCAAAATCCCAACGCTGGGTCTCCCGAACTTTCTTCCTTCTCTCTTCACACTTCATGAAAACAGATATGAACGCATAATCAACCGCCAAAACCTTCCAGTGTACTCTTTGGGGTATGCTGTACTATAGGCTGGTAGGTCATATTGGCGTACTAGACCAAGACTACTTCGAGGCACTTTTTAAGGCTTTTCTTTCAGATTTTGTTTGTGGGTTTACCTTTCTTCAAGGGTAAATCACCGTGGATGGAAAGTCACCTGCGTGCCATACATACCTTTTTTTTTTTTTTCTGATGTCCGGTACAATCATGGTCTCTACATCACTTTTCTGCAAAATTGGCTGTAAACATAGCCGCCCGGCTGTACTGGTCCTTGCTGAAACTGCTGTGGACCTTTCAGAATATCGTATCCTCAAATCGGAACAATAAATGAGTTAAGACAAAAGCGAGAAACCAACTGCTCGCCACCGTATACGCTAGAAATGCTGCAAAACATGAAACATCATCAATCATCACATCGTAACTTAAGTCATGATAAACCCTCCATGCTACAGATAAAATGTTTTGTGGGGTTGTTTTCTCAAGCATGTTTTAAAACGTCGATCGACGAGTGGGCCCAGGCGAAAGTCGTCTTTTCTTGCTGACGATGAGCGCGCCAGCACCAGCGCCATCGGCAGTGCCATCGGAGAAGGTTTGAGGCCGTTTTAATATGTCGGCCTCCCCTTGATCCTTGGCTTGTTGTTCCAACCGCGAGAGCATTTGACTCCAGAAGAAGACATCTTCTTGGTCATGCACGGCATTGGCCATGCTCTCCTGACGCTGACAGATTTCTATCAACACCGACATTGATAGTTGGGAGTCACCGCTGACATATTTGAGCGCCGTGTTGAAGCTCCGACGTGCATCTGTGAAGCGGCCTTTCGAGTGTTGCTGTCGACCAAGTCGCCGGTACGCCAATCCGACGCGCCAGGGGTCGATGCTTCCTTGGACTCCTTGCATCGCTGTCAATCGGTTGCGGACTTGCGAGCAGACTTGATCGGCATCCGTGTACAACTCCTTGGCGACCAGTCTGTACGCTTCCAGTAAAAGGAAATAGACCGCGTAGGAATTGTTTGGTCCACAGGCCTGGTCGACCTCTTCGATTGGAGGTAGCCAGTTCGTCAAGTCGGTTTGAGGGTCGTACCACAGCATATCCAGAGCCCGATTGAGTCGCACTTCGTAAAGCAGCTGGCTGTGCTTGTCTACTCGAGACTCTAGACCGTCGTACAGGCAGCGTGCTGCACGATGATACAGGTCTCGAAGCTGGGCGACCTGCAGCTCGCCGAAGGAGCTGAGAAGGGCGTGCCGAGAATCATTCTCATCCAAAAAGGTATGGGCCCAGTTTCGGATGGACTTGAGCAACAACGCGGCGAGCTGGTCATGGCCGCTGTGTGCCACCCGACCCACTTCGAACAGGAGGGACATGGGGATCTCATGGTACCACGTCTTGAAAAGATCCGAACTTTGGAAGCTGGCAAAAGCGCGGTTCCAGTGGGTCCAGGCAAGCTCCTCCTTTTTATTTTCGAAGAGATTGATGCCGGCCGTGAGAGATGAAGAGAGTAAACGAGATGCGCGCCGTCCGCTGTGATGTTTCGCAGATTGTTGCATATCCCAGTGGCCGAAAACGTAGGCGTCATGGGTCCATCGGCGCAGATTTCTGAGGAACTGTTCGGTGATCGTGACTCCCGTAACTCGAAAGTGGTCGAGCTGCGGCGTCGTGACAGCTTCCCCGAGAGTCATCGAGGGCACCAACGCGCCGGACGGTTCCATCGGTGAAGATGGTGTCGTCGGTGTCAACGGAGAAGGGGATAATGCTAACGCCATCGGCGAAGGCTGGTCCGGAGACGGGATCTGAATCCGAGCCCGTTGACGGGCTCGCTTTCGTTGTATTGACCGTGCCGCTCGTTTCTTCACCTCCTCGGGGTCACCCGCCGTGGCAATGGCGCCCGTTTCGGGGATCTCGCCCTCCAGTATTTGTTGAGCCTCGTCTTCCTTGAGGTACTTGCGCAAATTCCAGGCCTTGATTTTGTTCTTGTACATTTTCTGACTGGAACAGGATGATTAGGATGGTGGAGTGGTTGAAAACGTGACACCTACCTTGCCCAAACCCGGTGTTCATCCCTCATGATCTCCATGACCTGAGGCAGAGTACGGTTCTCCTCAATGTATAAGCGGGTGAAGAGAGGACGCCATTTGTCCCAGTCCGCTTCAGAGTGAGGGCGCACGTAGGTGGTTTCGGGTTCCATGGTTGAGGCAACTTTGTGGGTCGTGAATGGGGGAGGAGTCACAGACTTAAAGATGACGAATTTGAGAATACATCATGTCGCTAGAGGCTCCGGAGGCTTCTACTCCAGAGGGTGAGAGACAATCCGGGAATGTTTCGACTTTGAACGCTGGAAAAGTGATGGAGTGATGGAGAGATGGCGGACCAAAGTTCCTGTTTGCCCCACGGCCCCCGACAGAAGGAAAAATATGGTGGGTGACTTGGCAGATGGGCCTGTTCAAAAAAGCCCCTTGTGACCAAAGGGCTGTGCATGAGAGTCCAAAAGTCCTTCGACCGGCTTAACCACGGCTCGGCTTCCGAGGGGCTGAGCTGCCTCATGACAACCCTGTTGATCCCCCTGGCCTTTGATGCTGCGAAAAACCCCAGATGACAAACCACTAGTCAGATGCGCGACGCGCCCGTTCTCCTGTCAACCTTTTCTCGCGTGGATTTCTTTGTCGGGTGGTTCAGCGGCACAGAACTATGCCTTCAAACACCGCCTCTCCCCGCATTCTCGATTTCTTCTTCTCTCGTCTGATGATAAAGTCTCTCGCATTGTACGATTGACCGAAGATACTCGAATCACCCAGCAGTCATGGTGCGGGATGCCGACGACGACGACGCCCTGATTCGAAAGCTCGCGGCTCGTCTCAAGCACAACGAGGAAGAAGTGGAGCGAGCGTATAGCAGAGCATCTCGGAATGTTCGCACAGTCTTGCGACGACAGGAACTCAATACCATCCGTCCGACGACGGATCGCCCAGTATGCAGGTTCCTCGGCGAAGAACAACTCGTCAAGGTCCTCGGCACCTTGCCATTGGAAGTTGCGCTTCTCGCCCTGGCCCGCGTATACGATGAGTGCCACGTGACCCTGTGTAAGGCGCTCCAAGCGGCACGAAAGGGCCAGCCTCACCATGAAGCCTTTACCCACGATCCCTGCGTCGATCTTCAACTGCTGACTGATCAACTGGGCCGGCACCAGGAGGTGGTGGAAGACCAGATACTCCTCGTAGCAATCACTGATGACCATACTCCGCTCAGAGCTGCATGGAAGCCTCTGCCGCCCATGTCTTTTGACCATCTTCCCCGACTCTCGTCGCTTTCTCAGGTCCTGCCGGGAGAACAATCGCCCTGTCATGAATATGCTGGCATTGGAGGGGGAGGAGGATCAGACATCATTAGTGCCAGTCTCTTAGGTCATTTGCTGCAACGGCATCGCAAGCAGATGGACCTCCTGATATCGACCCGCACCTGGGCGACCGGATCACAAGGGAAAAAGGGTTCCAAGATGGGGATCAAGCGTGAAATCTACAATCATGATGGACCAGCCCGTGAGGCGCACGGGCAAGCGGTTGCTGGGACCTTTCGGGTGAAAGAAGGGACCTCCGCCGAAGGCCGCGACCTAGAAACCATTCCACTCCCACATCATTCACAAATATTCATCGTGTTGGACCAAGGCGAGTCCACATCGGAGATTCCTGAGAACGACAAAGCCGACTTACGAGACCAATTTCGCGCCGTGCTTGCTCAGGCAAAACCGCCCATCGATACCGTTCTCATTGTCGACACCGGGGGGGATGTATTTGGTGCCGACGAAACCGGCGGAACCACCCCCGATCAGGATTTCCGAGTTCAGAGAGCCATCAGGACCTTGTCATCCTCCTATAATCTCGTCACCGCGGTGGTGTCCCCAGGAGTCGATGCGCCCGATGATGCGCCGCAAAAGGCCCTGAAAGCAGGCGGCATGGTATACAAGCCGACAGAAGCCGAGAAAGCAATGCTTCTTAATCTCTTGGCCAGTGAGTATAAGATGGATGGTTCAGACCCAAGTAGATTTGGCAAGACCATATTGGCCTTGCAGGCACGACTCCGGGGGGTGGTCGGGTGGACCTCGTTGGATCTTCCTACGTATGTTGTTGATACATGGGACAATCCATGGAATAGCTTCGTGTACATCCGAGACTGTATGAGCGATATCATCTTGATGCCTACAATCAAATTGCTGCCTTTGATTGAGCCCTCCTCAAAAGGCCGGTGACAAAGACGAATCCTCGTCGTCCTCTGACGAGCAGCACTCTCCCGACCGATGGCGTGAGGTGACTACGAGAGGACGTGCGAGGTGGCACCATCCAGGATACTACAATACAGAATTCTCTTGCTGGGAGATGAGCAAGTTCCTGAATATTCGGTTTTGGGTTGAACTCAGGGCGGCGTCACCGATGGTCCAAATGGGGAAAAGCCGATTTGCCCTTCGCACAGCAAACCACTCGCCTCCTCATCAAGTCGGGTCCTAAATGATCACACCAGAAGCCGAAGAAGAGTCTCAAGAGTGGTCGCTGACCGTCGTGACATGTGGAAACGTCGGGGGGATGATTTAGTGAGTCGGCTGACCGTGAAAGAACAACGTCGATTCCCCATCCTAATAGCTGATCAAGCCCACAAAATGGCTTAGCCCTGGAAAGGAGTGAGATTTGAATTGAAATCGAAAACGAGGACGACATTATATACGTTTCGTCACTACCTCTATGGGAAATACCCCAATGAATGTAACCAGATCCAATCCCCCCTCTCCTCCAACAACTCCAGAACGGCAGCGTGGTTGATGGCGACCGTGACATGGATTGGGACATCGGATCTGAGAATATTGGACTGGTCGACATAGGGAGCCGAAAACTTCAACTCTCGTTCTATGGGCCTCTAAGATAGCTTTACGCTCCGGTCGTAATTATTGTCTCAGGCATCGCCAGTGAGTCCGCAACTAGATCAGCTGCCGCAAATCTGGCAGCCGAGCTCGATGCATTGCTTCATGCTGTCGATGTCGGGTCGTCATATCTGATTGTCTGCCACTCGTAAGGCGGCACCATTGTACGCGAACTTGCGCTACGTCGTCACGCCTCCAACTTTGCTGGCGTGATCTTCGTGAATCCAAATACCGAAGAGACACCTGCTACCTTTCCCCACCCCTCGGTCCAAACAATTCGGGGAGACATGGGTACACAGAAAGTCTGTTGGAATAGCCGTCGGCAAGAGCTGCTGGATGAGAAAGCTCGAGTGGACGAGTATTGGTCGCAAAGAATCAATTGAATCGCAATCAAAGCGAATTGCTCTTCGGCGATGCCCCGATCGTTGTCCTACACGCCAACTACGCTCTCGAGCTTCAGAGGATCTATGTGGAAGGTGTTCGACTTGGAAACGGGTCAGAGAGTGAGTGGGCTACGATGCGGGAATTCATCCTGGTGTAACACTCTTGAAGAAACGATGCAGCGAGGTTTGAACGGATTCCCAACTCGGGACAGAACGTTTATATATGGCACCAAATGTTGTGGTTGAGGCCGTCAAGTGGGTGCTCTCAGAGGAGCAAAGGCGGCAACTTCAACCCAAGTGAGGCCAATTGGAGTTCTACGGTGACACGTGACGCGCTAGTCCTATTTGGGACTAGCCTACTAGAGCACTCGTTTACCTCTCTAGCTACCCCATACAATCCTCAGAGCAACAAGACACAGATAGACCATAACAAGGACTACTTCAGTCAGCCTTTGCCATTGCGGTATTCCCTTGCTCCTTTTATTTCCCCTCTTGTCCCAGATATGACATGCAGGATCAGATACCGAAAGGAAAACAATACGCTCTTCGCATACCACTAGGGTCTCTAATTCTAATGATACACTAATAATATAAGCCACTCAACCCAGAACTTTCTCAACTCCATTTCGGGGCCATTTCCAAGTCTCCGCAGAATATTCTGCAACCATGAGAAAAAAGTTTTAGGGTCCGTCGCGCCCAGCGTGCGGGATTGCTGGCAAATGAAAGTGATGAAAGTTGTCAGCACGGTGCTAACTAGGTTTGTCGGACCCTGCCCCAAACCTCATCCGCATTGGCTTTGCCTTTACTTTCGGGGACAAAGAAACCAACAAACAGTCCAAACGCTCCTGCAAGAACCGCAAAGATCCACCAAACTCTTCCTTGAGGAAGCGCCGCTATCAGCAGAGGGAAGAATTGAGCCACCAAGAATGTCGATAGCCAATTCCCTGCCAGTGCCCAACTGGATGTGGCTCCAACGGCGTCAGGGCCAACCAGTTCACTGGCTAGGATGAAAGGCACAGGCCCCAATCCAACGCTGAAGCCGCACACAAACAGTACGATGCCGATGATGGCGAGAACTCGGATATCCTTGGCCAGCCCAACAGCAAGCAGGATTGAAGCCAATCCCATGCCGGAGATTGAGCTGAGCAGGCAAGGTTTCCGACCAATTTTGTCCGCCAAGGGTGACGAGAAGAGTGTGATGAGAACGTTGACAGCAGAGACGATAACCGTGATCAATGCGGCTTGCTTTGGCATAATTTTTTCCAGAATAGCAACGCTGTACATGACAACTGCATTGATACCGCAAAGCTGTTGAGCCATCATTGTCACTGTTACCGCAATGACTGCTTTTCGATACTTGCGGATTCTGATGACCTCAAGAAAGGATTTTCCTGGTTCTTTGTGTGGTCGAGGCCCTCGTGGAGGCTCAAGAAGGCTTTCCTCCTCAGCTTCTCCTGACATCGCCCAATCTTCCATTTCCTCTCGAATATCAGTGTCCCGGCCCCTGATTCGCCGCAATATGCCTCCTGCCATTTGAGGTCGATTGTTTGCTGCTAACCACTGAGGAGTTTCAGGAGCCAGCATCAAGCCGACAAAGGTCAGTGCAGCAATGAAGCCAGCAGTGCCGAGGATCCAACGCCATTTGCTGCCCTTGGATAAGAAGTATCCGAGAATCTGTGACCCCAAAATGCCCAAGTTGATTTGCACTTGGGTAAAAGCACCGAAGAGGCCCCTTTTTTCGGCCGGGGACACCTCAGAGATGTAAATGGGACATACGACAGTGGCAGCACCAGCTCCGAGGCCGGAGATTGCTCTACCCCAGGCCATGATCCATATTTTCCCGGCCAGAGCTTCGGCCATGGGACCGGCGACTAGGAAGAAGGTGAGCCATCTTATCACAAAGACTCGTCCATATTTTGTGGCCATGGAACCGCTGAAGAGGGCACCAATCAAACCTCCGATGGTGAACAATGACTGGATCATACCCCATTGGGCAGAGTTCATCAGAATACACTGAGGAAGGCCGAATGCGTCATATCCGTCACGTTTCGGTAGCTGATTCGCCTTGCAGGTGATGACCTTTTCGGGGGCATTAAGTTCTCCCTGATGATGTGTCAGTTCATATCCGGAGCACATCTCTTGCCTATGGAGACTCACCAAGTGGTAACCGAACTGAAGGGGACCGAGGGTGACCACGACGACCAAGTAAGTGAGAAATGGCGTTACCCGCTTCGGGGTGAGACATTCGGCGGGTTTGACGGCGAGGTCACTTGACGATGCCTGTTTGAGGGACCCGTAACCGCTGCTGATTCTGTTTGGCGTCGCTCGATCCATGTTGGAAACAAAGGAACTGACGCTGGGTTCTCTGGGTTCGGCAGCCAAAAGCCACAGGAGGCCAGCATACCTTATATGGACTAGAAGAGGCAGATAGGGGGTGAATGGTGGTGGATTGATGCGTCGTGGTGCAGAAGAAGCACAGACAGGCAGCACAATTATTGTTTGGATTGTCCAGGGATGTTAGCGGAGGGAAAGGGCTCTGGGCGGCGGCCTCCGATGTGGTGGGATTGGAGGAAATCGTGAAGCAATGCGGCCTCCATGTCCAAATCGGGGAAAGTGCAGCCGTGCCGTCTTTCAACTCCTCGTGATTGGTCGATTATGCCAAGTCGCACTGCCTGATCGACATCTTTCGTACCAAGCTATTTTTGACTTCATTTTTTTCCATGTCGTTTGGCCAGATGATGGTTCTTTAGCTCCTTGCCAAATATCGCATGTTGCAAAATCCCATTCACAATCTCATTTCCCCTGAGATAGACCTTGATTCCGTCGAAAGAGCCTTTGGTCTCCGTGGCCAACTTTGTCTCGCGATCGACGCTTGTCCTCGGAGTCTACCTGGCCTCTTCTTCGCCGTCTTCCTTTACGTGTCGTCAATGTATGAGTCCATGCGTTGAATGAGGGTGGAGGCTGGTTTATCTCACGTTTGGAGTGTCAGTTCCATGAATTCCCGCCAGCCATGTTAGGCCGAGAACTTCCCGAAAGGCCCAACGGTTCAGCTTTTGGTCTGGCGTCGGGTTCTTGGTCGTTCCTCTAGTGACCATGTCTCGACCGGGAACAAGCCTCAGCATTGCTCAGCAGTTGAGAAAGTCCACTCAACTGGGCTTGGAAGGTGAGACTCTTTTCGCGAACTCCCATATGAGTCTGTCGACGGTCTCTCATGCGCTTGGCCTCCACAACAATCCACCAATCGCATTGTTGCGTACTGCGGAGTACCTATGGCTTGTTGCCTTCTCCTTGACTGTTGCAACTCAAGGCCACAGGTGGCCTCCCGAATTCATCAATCCATGTTTTCCCCTTTCCGGGGTATCAGAATGGACTGCTGACAAGAACACTAGACCCCGTTCGAAGTGTGGACAAGAAGCAAACAGGGAATAACTATACAGCAAAAGTTAAAATTGGCCACAAATACACTATCATTGGCTTCATCAGTAGTGGCACATATGGTCGAGTCTACAAGGCTGTGGAGAGGAACCCCAAAGGCGATCCTTCCAGTCCTGTAGGAACCACTCCCACCAAGGAATTATATGCTATCAAAAAGTGGAACCACCCCTCCCCTCGGGCCCGAGGTCTCTGTTCTTTGCTAATCCTTTCTAGGTTCAAACCCGAGAAAGAGGGTGACAACATTCAATACACGGGACTATCGCAGTCAGCCATTCGCGAGATGTCATTATGCACAGAACTTTCCCATCCCAACCTTGTGCACCTAGCAGAAATCATCCTGGAAGATAAATGTGTCTTCATGGTTTTCGAGTACTGCGAACACGATTTACTCCAAATCATCCACCATCACACTCAGCCGACTCGCCGCCCCATTCCTGCGACAATGATTAAATCTATCTTATTTCAACTGCTGAACGGCCTTTACTACCTCCATCAAAATTGGGTCATTCACCGGGACCTCAAACCGGCCAACATTATGGTCACTAGTTCCGGTCACGTACGAATTGGGGATCTTGGATTGGCTCGATTGTTTCACAAGCCTTTATCATCCCTCTACTCTGGTGACAAGGTGGTGGTCACCATCTGGTATCGGAGTCCAGATCTGCTGCTTGGTGCACGCCATTACACACCCGCCATTGATTTATGGGCGGTTGGCTGTATATTTGCGGAATTGCTGAGTCTAAGGCCGATTTTCAAGGGAGAAGAGACGAAGATGGACAGCAAGAAGACCGTACCCTTCCAGAGGAATCAAATGGGCAAGATTGTGGAGATTCTAGGTATGCCGAGACGTGAAACTTGGAAAGGGCTGGTCGACATGCCGGAATATCCACAACTACAATCTCTAATTGTTTCACGAGGAGGAATGCCGGGAGGGTTATATCCTCCGTCGACCGCTGTGAATCGTGGTTCAGGAGGGAACAACGGCGGCGGATTGGAGGCATGGTATAATAATTGCCTCCGACATGCCAGCTATCCCACAGACAAGTCTCCAGGTCAGCGGGGATATCAGCTTCTATCTCAGCTTTTTGAGTATGATCCCGATCAACGATTAACCGCCGAGCAAGCCTTGCATCACGAGTATTTCCGAAACACAGACGAGGGACCGAATAAAGGCAAGATTTGGGTCAGCAATAATTGTTTCGAGGGACTGGATGAAGTTTACCCACATCGGAGAGTGAGTACCGAGTCGAATGATATTGGGACTGGGAGCTTGCCAGGGACGAAAAGAGGAGGATTACCAGATGATACGCTGCTACCGGCGGCAAAGAGGAGATAGATTATTCTTTTTGCATGACTCCGACATGGTTGGAGAGCATGAATTGGAGTTATGTCGCATTGAGCGTGGTCGGGACAAGTATTTTAGGTCAGACATTCAAATATCATATTTCTCTCAAAACCCGCGGAGTTTGGAGAATGGCACTTTTTCATGGTATTTTCATTGTCCAGTTTTTCTGGCATCTGCCTCAGTCTTCATCAAGCCATTGACACCGTTTCCTCGCCAGTGATGAGATGAGTTGGGGCACCATGCATTGTTCCGCGCCGAAATTTTTGGAGATGCTGTTCGCCTAGCCTAATCCTCGAGATCGGTCACCTTTTAGATCTCGGTCGAGTAATCCACCGTATCTCTTTCATCCCGTCAATGTAAAATCATGCCTGAGCAGTCTTGGCCGCTTGTTGAGGGTTGACCTTCTTTCCATCCTTGTTGTATCTGATCCTTGGAGGTGGGGCACGGTTTCGTCGACCTTCTCTTGATCGGACACGAACAATCTTGCCGTGGATGGCGCAGGACACACAGTATTGCAGCTTCAAGTACATCTTGGGAACGGCGTAGTCGGCGAAGACGGACGCATCGGAAATGTCACCTATTGAACAAGCACGTTGTCAGATTCAGTTTTCTCATTCCCATCTTCTGTTTCACATCTCTCTGATCGGGGTGGAGCGTACGGATAGCTGCCGACTCGACCATGTTTCTAATTGTGAATCTCTTGATTGCCTTGTCTTTGGGGGTACAACGAGAGCAGTTAGAGCATCGAATGGGTTTGACGTGTCCACGTCCCTTCTTGTTCCGCCCACTTCGCAGTCCAGTTAGATATCAAGATGTGAAAGTCTTGTGCAATCATACTCACTTGGAGGCTCTTTTTTTGACCATGATGGCGACTGTTTGAAGATCGGTGTGACTAGGTGTTGGTTGAATTTTCAGTCGAAAACGGATATTTTGGAATCTGGAAGAGTGCGCCAAGGTTGGTGCTAATCCTAAAACGGCTAGCGAACCGAGATAAGGCCGAGGGCTTCAAGTTGGTCAAATTTCGAAGGGTCCTGCTGCACTCCGTATGCAGCTATCCATGATCATGTCCTCCTCTTTATAAGTCTCGGTGCCGGAAGGCTTGGTAAATATCACACTGGGTTGATTGAGAACTGCTAACCGGGCTACAGATAGAGCTCGGCCTTACGATTGCGGATACAAACTCAAAACTTGCGAATGAACTCATTGAAATGTCCTTCTCCGAAAGCATCTTGGGTCATAATTCCCATCAACTTGCTTCGTCAGAAGCTAGCATATTGATCCGTGAGAAAAATAACCGGGCTTTGAGATATCCCGTTGTAAAAAGTAGTCAGGCCTCGTGCTAGAGTGGGGTGCGGAGCTCCCCCTGAGGGAAAGTTCTTGTTGATTGTTGAGCTATTCCAGGATCAGGCCACGATGAACTATCGGAACATGTCCTCGAAATCCCAATTTGCAGATACCTACCTAAGGACCTAGCTGACCCAAAGTCCTGAATTTTGCTCGTCATTGCTTGAAGAATCCCTGTGTAATCACATGACTATCGGCAGAGTTGCCTTTCCTGGTTGTTTTATTTCAAACTTTGACTCGCTCAATCACCTGCCAAACGCTCCGCCGGTGTTGTGGTCAATCACCTTGATTCCTCCAGCATTTGGCCATGTCTGCGGTGAGCGGTACATTTCGAGGCACGCCCAGCAGGCGCGGCCAAATCCCATTCGCAGACAGCCCGTCAGGAATTCCCAGACCCAAGTTGGAGTCCTCGAGCGGTGCCGCACCGAGCGAGATGTCTGGAACTTCAACCATGTCCGCCAGTCGGCAGAAGCAGAGCAAGAGAGATGAGGTGCGTTGGAACAAGAGCAGATTCTAGTCATCGCATGCAGATGTCTAACAACATTTTATCAGGCCATCCGACGAAAGATGGAAGCAGATCTCAGCAAGAAGAAACACGTCCCTGCTCGAGCTCGACATACTCGAAAAGCACCTCCTGGTACGGTCTTGGCCCTCAAGCCCAGCCAGGCTCTACAGATTAAGCCCAGCACCACCGTCGCCGAGGCTGCTCAATTAATGGCTGCAAAAAGAGAAGATTGTGTTCTGGTGACCGACGACGACGATAGAATCGCTGGCATTTTCACGGCCAAGGATCTTGCCTTCCGTGTCGTCGGAGCCGGCATCAAAGCGAGTCAAGTCACCATTGAACAAATCATGACCAAGAATCCCCTCTGTGCAAGAACCGATACGAGTGCGACCGATGCGTTGGATTTGATGGTCAGGAAGGGGTTTCGACATCTTCCCGTGATGGATGAAAATCAAGACATTTCTGGAATTCTGGATATCACCAAATGCTTTTACGAAGCCATGGAAAAGTTGGAACGCGCATACAGCTCCTCCCGTAAATTGTATGATGCCCTCGAAGGTGTGCAATCCGAACTCGGCTCCAGCCAGCCACAACAAATTATACAGTATGTCGAAGCCCTGAGACAGAAGATGTCCGGTCCCACGCTGGAATCGGTCTTGAATGGACTTCCTCCGACAACTGTCTCGGTCCGGACGTCCGTGAAAGAGGCGGCTCAACTCATGAAAGAAAACCATACAACGGCGGTCTTGGTGCAAGACCAAGGATCGATCACGGGTATTTTTACTAGCAAGGACGTGGTTTTGCGTGTTATTGCACCGGGCCTGGATCCATCAAATTGCAGCGTGGTTAGAGTGATGACACCCCATCCTGACTTTGCTCCTACGGATATGAGTATTCAAGCGGCTCTGCGAAAAATGCATGGTAAGGACCTCCATCACTTCTCTGTTCCGTGTTTGCTCATTCGTATAGATGGACACTATCTAAATCTGCCGGTCATGAACGAGACTGGCGAAATTGTTGGTATGGTTGATGTTTTGAAATTGACATATGCTACGCTCGAACAAATTAATACGATGAATTCCGGGGAGTCCGAAGGTCCTGCTTGGAACAAATTCTGGTTGTCCATGGACAATGATACCGAATCTGTGATGTCCGGTGAAGGTTCCCATCGCCCAACAACTCCTGGACACCGATCCGTCATGGAGTCGGAACCTGCTCGAATAGGCTTGGAGAGAGGCGACAGTGTCATGCCACATGACTCAGCCTCACATCATGGGGAAGATGCCCACTCGGAGGTCCTACCATCAA
Source organism: Rhinocladiella mackenziei CBS 650.93 (assembly GCF_000835555.1). Taxonomy (NCBI): domain Eukaryota; kingdom Fungi; phylum Ascomycota; class Eurotiomycetes; order Chaetothyriales; family Herpotrichiellaceae; genus Rhinocladiella; species Rhinocladiella mackenziei. The sequence goes on from NW_013550602.1 coordinate 4,203,638, forward strand.
TCGAAGCCCCGGAAGACACTCCTTTCCCATTTAAGTTCAAAGCTCCCAGTGGTCGTGTTCATCGAGTCCAAGTTCTCGCTCGCAACGGAGTGACTGAACTCGTCAATCTCGTCACTTCCAAACTTGGCTCAGAGGTCGACGCGGTTGGGGGTGAAGCAGCTATCGAAGAGGGTAAATTGGGTAAGGTTGGTTATGCATTGAGTTATATGGACGACGAAGGCGACACGGTATCAATCACCACTGATCAGGATCTTCTGGATGCAATCCTCCTTGCACGACGAGGCAAACGAGACAAAGTGGATTTGTTTGTGCACGACCCTGCTCAGCCACCGGTAATTGCGAGTCTTGAGCCCAGACCCCAGCCATCGAAGCCTCCGACACCACCAGAATCTATTCTGAAAGAGGCGCCGGCGACAGAAGACGCCGACAACGAAGAAGATGAGGAGCCCGTGCCGGCCAAGACTGTCAGATCAAGGCGTCATCCAGTCACATCGGTCGCTCAGCCCAAGGAAGAGCAACAAGTCATCGCCGGTGTTCCGAACGATTTACTCCTCCCCGGTGCAATCGTTACCCTTGCTGTTGTGATTGTGGGCGTTTTTGCCATAGCTCGCGCCACCGCGAAATGATGATGCCCACGTCCATTCTAATTTGTTCAGCTGGGTTGTTACGATTTGATTCAGGATTCTTTTATCTTCTTTTGGTGCTGTTCTTAATTCACGACAGCAGCAGCGGAGGTGCACGAGAGATACATTAGCTTACTTACAATAGCGTTGACTTACCTTTTGAGAGCCACATATTTAGGGGATGTGAAGTTGTCAGTGGGCACTGAGCGAGGAGAGAGGTTACGGGGAACTTCAGAGGGAACTTGTTAGATGAATCTTCACTCAAGAATTCATACGGGTGAAGAGACCACCTCCGCTTCCGTATGTTCTCGTTGGTTTGGTTGGTTCCTCATTTTCATTAACATTCCTTGATGATCCATCATACATTGGAAATGTCTCGTAGAATTCAGAGCCTGGATATGCCAACATAGCTAGACCCTTCACGACTCCAGATGAGTATACTTCTCAGATTGATGGACTTTGCCTCCTTTACCACCTTCATGTGCTGGAAGTATTCTGGCCGCATGAGAGCCTGTGTATACAATTTTTTTTTTTTTTTTTTTTTTTTTTTTACATCAAACTCGTCCTTCCACCGACTTCCCTTGCTCCCTCACCATTCGGCATCTCACCGTTCCTCCCGACCACAAACTCGCGATATATCGCCGCCAATCGTCTCCTCTCTTCGGGCGATATAGAACTCCTCGTCGTCGCCAGCGATTTCTCAACATGTCTCCATTCGATTATGACCTCTTCCTTAGCATTGCTTTCATCACCCGGGTTCGCGGGCTCAGCATCGTCGAACGAGAGTGAAGTTTTCGAGGTCTGACGCACATAGGAGCTGCGGAGGAGGGCCTTTTCACGCTTGCGTGCAAGTTTCAGCTCATCGAGCTTCGCGGCGACGGCCGCCTTGGAGTCCATGGCGGACGAGGTGGGGAGTTTCTTTGCCCGTGCGTCTTCCTCGGGAGAGTATAGGAATTGGATGAAGTCGTGCTTGTCGCCGCCATGCCGTTTGCGGCGTCGGCTACTACTGTAGTCTTTGTTGCCGTTGCCCATACTTTTTCGTTGATCCTTGTCCGTTGATCTGATGGCGTCACCGAGAAGGTCGTGGATAGCTTCGACGTGGGCGTTGTACATCAGCGCCTGCAAGTCGGCGCCACTGAAGCCCTCAGTACGCTGCGCCACACTTAGGAGGCGATTCTCCACTTCAGGCGTCAGGTGGAGCTTAGCACTAACAGCTCTCAGAATGTCGAGCCTGTCGTTCATGTCGGGCATATCACAGAGGAGGCTCTTGTCCAATCGGCCCGGACGTAAAAGGGCTGGGTCGATCAGATCAGGTCGTGATGTGGCTGCAAGGACGTAAACACCCTCTAAACCCTCCGCGCCGTCCATTTGCGTGAGCATCTGGTTCACCATACGGTCTGTGACGCCGGTGCTATCGTGTCCTCGCTTGGGTGCGATGCTGTCGAATTCATCGAAGAACAGAACGCATGGTTTTGCTGCTTGCGCACGCTCGAATAGGTCACGCACAGACTTCTCCGAGGCCCCAATGTATTTGTTGAGAATCTCGGGACCTTTCACAGAAATGAAATTGAGATTACATTCCCCGGCGACAGCCGAGGCAAGGAGCGTCTTGCCGCAACCGGGATAGCCATATAGGAGTAAACCTGACCGGAGACGGAGTGGGGAACGGGCAAAGATCGGGGCGTATTTTGTAGGATATAGGAGAGTCTCGAGCAAGGTATTTCGAGTACTGTGCAGTCCACCGATTGAGGAGAACGTGGTGGTCGAATGTGTCAAAGTGACGTTCCGTAGCGATGACGGAGTCAAGTTCTTCAATGCTGTGTCAAAATCAGCCTTGGTCAGCGTGGGGGGCCCATCTGAATTGTCATTTCCGGATATGATCCGTGTCAGAGTCTCGTTCCGGGCGCGGGAAACCAGGAGAACCAGGTCAGCAGGCATGTATCCATCAGTCTTCCCCGCAATATCGAGCAAATCGAGACTTGGGGAGATAGCGAAGCCCTCAATTCGAGATGATGAGGAAGATCCAGGTCTTGAAGATGGATTTGATGGATCCATCCACGAACTCTCCGACATGCTTTGAGTGTCACTGGGATTTCGTGAATGACCTCGTTTAGCTTGCGAGCTATCATTCGTCAAGGAGACGAGAATGTCGCGTCGGACCTCTTTCGTCGGAGCTGTTATACCGATGATGTCGCCCACGATGTGCCCTCCAATAATGATGTTGTTCAGAGCATCTTTGGACTGTGCGGTTGCCAGCAAAGCAACGCCAGAATGAATACTGCAATACTGGCGAACAATGGAACATAGAACTTCGGTGATCTGACGACTGCGGCCATTGTCGTTCCCAACTTGCAGTTCAGTCTCCACCGGACAGATCTTGTCCAAATCGTCCAGAACCACCACGGACTGTCCGCCCAGTCTTGCACACCAGGAGGCTGACATGAATAATCTCGTCAGAGTCTCCTTTACTGTCGAGACTCGGGTCTCATCGGTGACTAATTTCTGACAGGCGAAGTATGTCACGTTAAACGCGTAGTCCTCTCGAAGTCGGCTCGAGATATGATACGCCAACGAGGTTTTGCCAGATCCCACACCACCGGTCAACAAAACCGAAGAGCATAATGTCAAGCTTGATATGGACTGCTTCAAGATCCCGTCAACACCGACCAAGCTGGGTAGCCTAGCTGGGATCCCGTGGGCGAAGCAAGGAAATAAGGCCGTCAGTTCCAAAGGACGAGGCACTTCAGCTTTGACATCAAGTTCCCGCCCTTGCTCCTGTCCAAGCACCCATAAGCAGAGGTTGTCATGGTCTCCTTCGAATTCCGCTGGACGACGAAATCTCAAAATACCTCCGTCGAAGGATGTAGATGATGGGTCTCCGGATGGCGGCAAAACCATGCCATCGGTGAGAGGGCCTGAAAGCAAACTTTCATCACCAGCAAACGTCAATAGCAGTTTGTCGGCCGTGGCTTGTTTGGCGGCTCTGGAGTCTCCACCAAATTTGAGTTCCTCTTTCTTCTTGGAATTCAATGGGAGAAAAGGGTAGAATTGAAACTTGTCGATAGAATATCGGGGTAATGGAGGCGCAGCAACCTCGATCCGGACAATCATCCCAACCAAGCCTTCAGCTCCGAGCATCCTGCACAAAAGAGATGAAAGTACGACATGTCGATGATCTAGAGGATTCGGCCAGGGAAGAACTCGAGCTACAAGCTTCGACGCCGGTCTTCCAGCCTCGCTGTTCTCCTCCTCTTTGAGTTGGTTGATCTGAGTGGAGTCCAATTGAACTCGCAGGCCCGAAGGCTTGACGATGGCCACACTCACCCACGTGGCTGACTTCAGACTCTCCGATTCTAACACGTCGTTGCTCACCCAGATTGAAAGTTTATCGTGCCGAGACGAATTGGATGCGTCGTCGAAGAATCCATCTGCCGTAGCTCGATCAAGGGCACGCATGAAAATTGCAGATTTTGTAGACCCTCTCCTCGAAATTGACGATCGCGCATTGCTGACGCCACTTTTGCCACTGCGTCTGCTTGCAATGCTCCTTGAATCTCCCCTATGGCTTCGACCAGATCGTGGTCTTGTTTTAGGTGCCACGATGACTTCGGCGTCTGGAGCAATTTTCACAAATGGTGATGTACTGGATATGGGTGGTACGACCGAAGTGACAATAATGTTGGCTGTTGACGTGGGTGATAAGTGCAACGTCAGAGGGTGAGTATGTTCGGCTTGGACGGCAGCCTTGCTACTGAACGCGGGATTGGGAAGGGCGCGAATTTGCGAAAGAAGATTGAGCTCCAAGAACGTGGCATGCAATTCAATGGCCTCCCAATCGGCCGGAGTCAGTGGTTCAATGTTGATGCTATGGGCGACTGGCGGGTCGAGATGGATCAAAATGCCGACCTTCTGACCTTCGGAGAGCCCGAGTAACTTGGCAAAGGTCGCATCAATTTCGACCATTGGGACATCTTGCTCTCTGCTGCCGGGACGAGCGCGATCGTTGCTAATGATAGATGCTGGTCTCGTTCGACTCGGCATCCCGGTCCATCCAACATAAGCGGATCGTTGGAATCCAGCAGTGTTTCCGCTGGATATAGCGCTAGAAGAGAGAGTGGGAGACCGATACTGTAGTTCGACCACTACATTTTGAGCAGGCTATGGAAGAATGAGCACAGAGATAGGACCCTCCGAAGGATGCTTACTATATTAGTATTGCTGATTAAGGCAATCAAGCCTGGAGGCAAATTGACAAGACAATTCTTCAACGACACCAGGGCCACTTCAGCTCGAACAGCGGGCGCCATTTTTGGTAAATACTGGAAGCGGCGTGATGGATGTTGTTGGGAGGAAAACAGCCTTGGAGCCACTAGGTAGAAGTTATGCACCAAAAATTGAAATTACCAAACCTCGGCTGAAGTGGGTCCCACCACCACGTGATATGACTTCTTTGATTGGTTGCTGCAAGCTCTCAAAACCAGCCAATGAAATCTCCAGGCTCTAGTCTCAAAACGCGTCCCCGACGCGTTCGCGGATTGAGACAAGTCTCCAATTTACAGAAAATCACCCGAGGCACGACGTCTTATTGTTCTTTGAAGCTTGCAGCCGACAACCACTTCTTTGGATTCATAACTGCCTCCGGACGCCATGATGCTCCTACAACATAAGAAGCTCGCCGACTACGAACAGCAATTAGATGCCTTTCAATCGTTTCTGGAGAAATTCGAGACCTCCAAAACCTCTTCAGACGCAGCCACTGAAGCTATCGATGGGTTACACCTTGACGGCGACCACACCAGTGATGAATACGATTTTATGGACGATGTCGAAAATGGGCGAGGCGACACATCACGCCGGCGGCCTAAAAGAAAGTACATGGACATGCTACAAGAGGTTGCGGATCGAGAGAGACAAAATATCCTGATAGAGCTTGATGACCTCCAAGAGGTGCGCGCGATGGCCGACTCAAGCGCTCTCCACTGACGACATACCGCAGTTCGAAGACTCCCTCGGAAACGATGTCAACCTGAGACTAGTGGAATCAGTTACCAATAACACCAAACATTACGTTGACCTCTTCTCCGAGGCCGTGGACAGAATCATGCCTCAAGCAAGCAAAGAGATCTCGTGCGCCATGTCTTTCATCCCGCTACTTCCCAAATTCTGACCCCAACATAGGTTCAAGGACGATGTGTTGGATATTATTATGGCCCAGCGGGCCAAACGAAACGAGACGGTGGCTTCTGCCATGGAAGCAGATTCTGAAGCCGTGATACCGGTTTCAACGTTCCCGCCCGAATTGACGAGAAGATATACCTTGAACTTTAAACCTGTCACTCCCACGGGAACCGGCAGCGCAAAGAAAACACTCGCCGTGCGACAAGTCCGTGGAGAACACCTGGGCCATCTCATTACCGTGCGCGGTATCACGACCAGAGTGTCCGATGTGAAGCCCAGCGTACGGATTCAGGCCTACACGTGTGATCGATGTGGCTGTGAAATCTTCCAACCGGTCACAGCGAAACAATTTACACCGTTGCAAATTTGTCCCTCAGAGGAGTGCAAGGAAAATGACTCCAAGGGTCAATTGTTCGCATCCACACGCGCGTCGAAGTTCTTGCCTTTCCAGGAAGTCAAGATTCAAGAAATGGCAGATCAAGTTCCGGTCGGCCATATCCCAAGAACGTTAACTGTTCACTGCAATGGCAGCCTTGCTCGACAACTCAATCCAGGCGACGTGGTGGACATTGATGGCATCTTCCTTCCAACGCCTTATACTGGATTCCGAGCGATTCGAGCAGGTCTGTTGACCGACACGTACTTAGAAGCTCAGAACATCACTCAACACAAGAAGGCTTATCAAGATCTGACAATGGATCCTCAAACCATCCGACGGATCGAATCCGTCAAAGCACCTGGACATATGTACGAATACCTGGCTCGATCAATTGCCCCGGAAATCTATGGCCACCTGGACGTCAAGAAAGCGCTTCTTCTCCTCCTCGTTGGCGGTGTGACCAAAGAGATGGGCGACGGCATGCGTATTCGTGGCGATATCAACATCTGTCTGATGGGTGACCCCGGTGTAGCCAAATCCCAATTACTGAAATACATCACCAAAGTTGCTCCACGGGGTGTCTACACGACTGGTCGAGGATCCAGCGGGGTGGGTTTGACAGCAGCCGTGATGCGAGACCCGGTCACCGACGAAATGATCCTTGAAGGCGGCGCTCTAGTCCTTGCGGATAACGGGATCTGCTGCATCGACGAATTCGACAAGATGGACGACGGTGATCGAACGGCCATTCACGAAGTAATGGAACAGCAAACCATTTCCATCAGCAAGGCGGGCATCACCACAACGCTCAACGCTCGAACTTCGATCCTCGCAGCCGCAAACCCTCTCTATGGCAGGTACAACCCCCGCATCTCACCCGTGGACAATATCAACCTTCCGGCCGCCCTTCTATCGCGATTCGACGTGCTCTTTTTGATTCTAGACACACCATCCCGCGAAGCCGACGAGGAACTGGCCAGCCACGTCTGCCATGTGCACATGCATAACCATCACCCCGAGCGCGACGGTGAAGGCGCGGTCTTCACCCCCCACGAAGTCCGCCAATACGTCGCCCAAGCACGGACTTTCCGACCCAACGTCCCCAAATCTGTTTCCGACTACATGGTCGGCGCGTACGTACGGATGCGCCAACAACAGAAACGCGACGAAGGGTCCAAGAAGCAATTCACCCACACCTCTCCGCGTACGTTGCTGGGTGTGCTGCGTCTGTCCCAGGCGCTGGCCCGGCTGAGATTCAGCCGCGAAGTCGTCAACGAAGACGTCGACGAGGCGTTGCGGCTCACCGAAGTCTCCAAAGCAAGTCTGTACCACGACCAGCGCGCCCAAGGCGATCAGACGGTCAGCTCGCGCATTTACGACCTAATTCGCGCGATGAGGGAGTCCGGAGCCGCGAGTGTTGGGCGTGGAACAAGAGGTGAATTGAATCTCGCGCGTGTCAGAGACTTGGTTACCGCCAAAGGTTTCACGAGTGATCAGTTTTTGAGGACCATTGAGGAGTATGAACTTCTGGATGTGAGTTTTGGCCTTCTTTATGCGTGGCTTCTTTCGATTATGTCTCCCTTACTAATGAGGAATTCAGGTCTGGCAAGTCGCGAATAATGGTACGAGGCTCGTTTGGATCGAGGCCGGCGATAGCGACGAAGATGAAGACGAGGATATGGATGAGGGTGACGATGAGTGATGAGGGCCAACTCAATTTAATTGACTGGTATCGGACTCAAGGGTCCCCAGTTCAACTTGACGAAGTCTCCGTGGCATGATATCCGTCATCCCAGCAAGCGAATTTTTCGGGTTTGACATCTCCACCTCAGTTTCATCCTCGGGGGCTCGGAAGAAGCGAGACGGGATACTTTCCCACACCCGGCGTTAGGATGGGATGTGACTCTTTGGCGTGGCGTTGCGAATTTCCTATCACAGGATATTCGCCATCAACGATGTCGACTTTCTTGTCTTGTCTTTCGCGCTGGACCAAAACTCCACACGCAGAGAAAACGAAATGTGGTCTTTTATGCATGAGATGGAGAACTGAACTTTCAATCGGGTTAAAGGGAAAGACAAAGAGTAACTTGCACGGGGCCCTGAAGCTTGCGGCTTGCAGCTTAGACGCATGGGAATGAACTGGTCCTAGTGCGAAGGATTTGCCTGGCTAGAATGATAATGTTTTGTGATTCCTGTTTCTCTTTGCATGCCTGTCTCTATCGACAGTATTTAACTTATCGATCGTCGAGCATCAGATGTCTGCATAATTGAGAGACGCACATCTGAACTGTCTGGGACGAATGGATCGTAAAGACATGGGCCAAAGGGTGTACCAGGAAAGTCAGGACCAAGAGGCTCCTCCTCACCGCATTCATCCAAGTATTTTCAAGCCTTTTCTCCGGTTTCCATCCTTCTCTCTTTCTATTTCGTCAAGATTTCTCTGGTAAGCTCATTCCGTATTCTAACTGCCGTTCGTGTACTCCACACTCCAAACCATTTTTCCTGCGAGTGGGCTGCAAAAGAATCGAAACAAAGTGAAGAAACCAAAACACCGTACCATGAATGCGGGGCCGTGGCCTCACCATCACCGAACGTTGAAACCAGGACACGCACAATTGTCCAAATGTTGCTCATGCCGGGAGACTTTTGCGGCCGTATCAATTCGTCCCTTGCTCCAATGCTCGAAATGCCCATGCTGCGCCTGCCGCGTTAAACCACACACATACACGCCGTCAATACAGGTGTGAAAAAAAAGAGGAGAGGAAACATGGAGCGTTTGTAACCCGGCCATGAAATCAAGCCTCCAACCTTCCCGAATGCAAAGGCTTCCTCAACGCAATATCGTCCTCGTCTTCACTGGCAGCATGCTCACCTTGGTCCTGATGCGGATTCATTCCTGTGTGACCAGCTCTCATGCGACGATTGTGCTCTATCTGATCCCGAAAGGCATTCCCTGTACCCTGCGGCCTCACTGGGGTGGGCACTGGTAGTGGACCTGGAGGTGAATAGGGCTGTCTTGTCACACCACCGGTAGCATAACCAGTTTCGACATCCATATCCAGAGACGGGTTCGGAGAATGTGACGTCAAATCTTGCTTGTTAAGACGCGAGTGAAAACCTCGGCGATGAGAGGGGAAATCCATTTCGTATCCGGAGACTCCCTCCTCCTCATCGTCGGCCGAGACTCGGTCAACTAGGACCTCGAGCGTCTGGCTGTCGACCATGACTTTGCCTGGAATCGGTCGTTTGATGGGCGAACCCCATGCTCTCATCGGGTAGGCACGACCTTTCTCCCAGACATGGCTGATGGGAGGGAAATACTGGCGATATGCCCCCCAGGCACAGAGAATGCCCAGGGCGGAGCCGAACAGAACATCGAATGGATGGTGACGGGCGTCCATGATGCGGGACATGGCGACGCATGCGGCGGCGAGAGTGGGGATGAGGACGACGAAGGTGCGCCAGACCTCCCCTTTTTGATCGAGGACGTGAAGTTTAGCGGCAAGGTAGAGGGAGAGGAAGAAGAGACCGGCAAAAGAGGAGGAAGAGTGGCCCGACGGGAAAGACCGGAAGCCTGGGGGAATTAGTCGAAGAGGGGGGAAAAGAGACAGAGTGAGACTGACCATCTTGCATGATAGCCTCGTCCTCTTGAGTGCAAATTGCCTTGGTGGCAAGGCCATAAGGGACCCCGTCCGCCGCACCGGGTCGAGGTTGACATCGGTCAATGAGATCGGGACGAGGCTTGCCGCAGAGATTCTTCAGAGAACCAGTGATGACAAACGCGGCTCCCTGAGCGAGCAACAGGCCTAGCCAGCCACAGTTGAGTTCCCATAGCCGATCCCACAAGGAATATGGGGACCGAGTCGCGGCGGTTCGGCGGCGGTGGGAAAAGAACCCGTCGATAAAAAGCGTGTAGACGGCGATGACGACCGCGGGGAATCCGCCAGAGATCACAAGGGCGAGGTAAATGGGGATTCTCTCATGGACGGCGTAAGGGTATTGGATGGAGATGTTGGCGAGGGAGAAGTGCTGAGAGAAAGGAGTGATGAGTTTATCGAGGGCAGCATAGATGATGGCGAGGATTCTGTCGGGAAGTTAGACCGTGTGTTGGGGATACGGAAATATTGGCTGCTGGCGTCGACATACACGATAATCAAATAATCAATAGCGTACCTGGAAGAACAGAGATGCGATCAGCAAACATGGCTACACAGTTGGGCGGGTAGAATCCAAACATACGAGACGATGGCCCTGGTCGACATGCGACGATTGGACTTTGATGGAACGGGAATTTTATTCAGTAACTGATCCATCCTCGGACTGTCTGTCCCGCAATAACAGGATGAATATGGACAAAATGAGCGTAATCAGATGGGCGGTGTCATCTGGGAGCAAAAGAGGGAGAGAAAGGAATCCGATTCCGTCAATCCCTTTGTTTTTTTCTTTTGTGCTGATTCCTTTGTTGAAGTCCGACGACAAGCATAATTTCTGGACAGGTGTCGCGTGCTCCGGACGCAACATGAAACACAGCTGATGTCTGTGGCGCAGGGCGAGATCTTAGGTCGCAAGTTTAGGGGAGAAGCTGCCTGAGTGGCTCCAGCCCGGGGGGTGTGGGGGGTTGGTTTAGGCTCGTCGATGTGCCCTAAAGTCTTGGGAGCATCTTGGGCTTTTCTGGGCGCCAGTATTTCTTGGTAGGTAAGATGAGGCTGTGCGAGGAGATGCGTCAGGATTCAATTAAGTTAATCGACATCAGATTGAACGAGCATGTCTCTGTGATCCATGTAAACTACAGAGTTCCCTATTGGGCCTGGATGACCACGTAGTTAAATGGGAGGTAGCACTCCGTTCTCTATATACATAAAATCACAGGGCGCCTGGGAGGCCGGTACTTCGCTCTCCTAATATTCTGCTCATCTCGTGTCTCATCCTGGATCGTATCCCCTGGGCCACCGGTATCCTGATGCCCTCCTATCATGCATTTTCTGTGCCGTCCTCTTTCGGTATAGCCAACTGACACGGTCTGCTCCTCTCTTTCTCGTTCACATCCGCTTCATCAACTGCCCATCAGAGTTACTAACTTGTCACTCGCCATGCCTTGCCTTCGTCTATCTCAATTGGGTCAGCGACACCCCCCGCCTCCCTGCTTTTCCGAGTTTATCCTCTTTCCAGCACTTGATCCGAGGTTTGTCCCCTATTGAGGGGTCTCTCTTCTCCGACTCAGATTCTCAGTCCTGCCTTTTTACCCCGCCCTCCAACGTATTCCCGAGCTCCAGACCACGGCCGAGACGGTGGCTTCATCATGGCTTCGACTCTAGATGTCAGCGATAAAAGAGAAAATTCTATCCTGCTGTACGAACTCAGCTGGTCAGACACGGTGTCCTCGTCCACACTCCGTTGTGTTTCATCGTCCTTCGACTGGCCTTGAATACGTTGATCCATCTCAATCCATTATTTTGAAAACATGGCAGATTACTCCAATCTTCCCGATTTCGACTCCCTGCCCCCCGTCCAAGGCATGCCACAAGGCTGCGCCTGGGGCATCTTCGACCAGGATGGCAAGAAAGACCATCTGGGCTGCTTGAACCTCCTTACCCCCCAAGTCGTCCAGGAAGCATTCAAAGAAGCCCGAGACGGTATCTCCATCTCCTTGAACTGGCCCATCGGTGCCATCAACAAACCCGGTTTTGCTCGCAAAGGCCTCGAGCACAAGGTCATGTCCTTCAAAGAAGGCCCCTTTGACCTCTGGGGCTTCGATGATGAAGTCGAATTCAACACCCAATGTTCCTCTCAATGGGACAGTCTGGTACACTTCGCTCACCAGCCCACGGGACTGAGCTACAACGGTGTCCAACCCACCCGCGAATCCCTGGTCCAAGGCTTCGGCACATTTGATGTCGAAAAAGCCCTCCCCACCCTCAACCACTGGCATGACCGCGGCGGTCTCGTCGGTCGAGGCGTCCTCCTCGACTACCGTGCTTATGCCGAGGCGAAGGGGATCCAGTACGACTGCTTTGACTCCCACGCCATTTCCGTGCAAGACCTCGAAGCCGTGGCCCAGCACCAAGGCACCCAATTCAAGCATGGCGACATCTTGATCGTTCGCTCGGGCTTCACTGAGGAGCTAGGTACGGCATCGGCCGAGGAGCAGGAACGTATGCTCGGCACCCACAAGGCAGTCGGCGTCAAGGGATGCAAAGAAACCGCCCGATGGGTATGGAACCACCATTTTGCCGCTGTTGCAGGTGACGCTATCGCCTTTGAAGTCCTCCCGCCCACGCTGGAAGAGGAGAACAATCGAACGGGAACAATCGCGGAACTCGGTAAGTCATAATTCCACCCCCTTGTCGACCTAGAACTCAAACTCACTCCTCCCTCCTTATTTCCCTGGTCAAACAGTCCTGCACCAGTACTTCCTCTCGCTCTTCGGTCTGAATATTGGCGAGCTATGGGATCTCAAGGCTCTCGGGGCTCATTGCAAGAAAGTCGGCCGCTACGAATTTCTCCTCACCAGCGTCCCGCTGAATGTGCCCGGCGGTATTGGAAGTCCGCCAAATGCTTTGGCAATTTTCTAGTGGAGATTCATTGATGAGGGTTGCAAGGAGAGGGAAAGGGAGAAGAGACACGTGAAGTGGTCGAGTTTTAACGTAGCTATGTCGACGTCATCTACGTGAGGAAGTGTGCATGCCACATATGAGGACCTCAGATCTCGGGTCAACGAGCTAGTTGTCGAAGGGCAGAGGGAATGGATCGCGATGGATGGCAGAAGATAGGAGACGGAACTAGAACTCAGGAAAACTGTATCATCAATATCCATATCTCCTCAACAGTGTTCTATCTTCTTCCTGAACTCGATACCGCGAGAGACTGTTCGAGCGGTGAAAGGGGTGGTTGATCGGACCAGTGCCGTGATGTAGCCGACCCGGCCCGGTTCAAGAAGGAATTGACCAAAAAGGGGCGAAATCTGGGAACGTAGAACGCCAACTAAACGACTAACACACTGGCACTGCCACGTAGTTTGGAATCACGACTTGGGCTTTTCTTCGAGTAACAAGATCACAAAAGGCTACCTGGGACAGAAAAGCTTCCGGGACACGTATTCATACGAATGGCAATTTGGGGTCTACAGAGGAGCTTGTAATTTGAGGCCAAGATCTCGGTCTTCTGGCTTCGATATTCTTGTCTATCTGGCTAACAATTCCCTAGCCCTTTAACCCTTGGGTCTCGCAATAATACACATGGTCCGTTCAACTATACTCTGATCCGTCTTCCTAACTTGGCTAATTCGCCCATGATACCACCATTACTGAGACCTCGATACTCCGCAATGGCGGCCTCCGTCAGAGTCGTTTGCAACACGCCACTGCGGACGAAGTACTCGAGCAAGCCCTTCGATTCCAGGACACTTGACCCGTTCAGGTCCAAGAGCTTGATGCCCTCGGTTCGAGGCATGAGATCCATCACGTATGGGTCGGCTTTGCTGTAGGGTGCTGGGAGCGGGAAGTCTGGGGAGGTGGGCGAAATGCCTTTCGCCCGAGCCTGCATTTGATTGAGGAGCACGGTGAAGGTTGGATACGCTGGCGTGTTGGAGCCGGACGTGCAGAAGAACATCAGACCGCCGTTTGCCAATGGCGACGGCAAGGCGGCATCGTTGTTTGAGAATAGCAGATTGGTGAATTGCCGGATTAGGGTGAATTGATGGGCGTGGATGATTTTGAATTCAGCGCTGCGGTATTTCGTGGGGCCCATCCAGTGATCAAATCCATCAACAGTGAGGAGGACTGGTGGTCGTGGTTTCGTGCCCGGTTCGTGGAGTTCTCGCCAGAATGCTTGCCAGACGGGCCAAGCCAACGTGTGGTCTTCCACGGCAACTTGAGCGAGGTCTTTAAGAGTGGCGTGGGGTTTCAATGAAAACTCTTTTGGGACTGGATGGTTGAGTTTGAGCGTTTTCAAGACTGCTTCATTAGAATACATGGCTCGAGTGAGGAGGGCTTGCGTCAAGTGCGGGTGGATATAGAGTTGTTCAGACGTGGCATGTTCCGCTCCACCCTCTTTCACAGGCGCGTAGGATGATGTGTTGTTGACGAAATCTTTGGCTGGACGAAAATGTCAGCCGGAAGATGTTTGGGGAAAAGCTCAAGCTGGAGGATATCTTACCTTCTGGCACATTGATGACCACCCAGTTGTTCATGAAAGCCATACACATGGTTTGAAGCATTAACGTACTCTTGCCCGATGCTTTCTCCCCAATGACCAGGTGCTTGACAGTTGTCGGGCTCGGAGAATTGCTCAGCTTTTGAATGTCTTGACCAATTTTGAGAGTCTCGGATCGAATCAATGTCGCCGGTCTTCGAAACAAGCTCCAGTTTTGTGTCCTTTTGAATGCCTTGGAATCTCTCAATTGATCCAGCAATGCCCCATCTAGACCTAGCACTTGTCCAGCACAGGCCGGATCGACCATGTTCTCTTTACTCCAATTCTGCAGGTCAGAAACCGCAATGGCGTTGGTATTGCTGAGGACAATGCGCTGGCGTTGAGCTCTCCGTTCTCCAATCGGCGGAGGTTTGGGACGGTCTTTACCCTTCTTTTTCATCCGCATGGAGAGCGCTTGGCGATGTCTGACTTCGGGCCGTGGACCAGTTTTCTTCTTTACAGGATTTGCATATCGTGCCGCGGAACTATGAAAGGCGAATGACTGGGGAGTCTGGATAATTCCTGAGGCGACGGCGGTGGTTGTTTTTGACGAAATTCGTAGCTGTGAGAGGCAGTCGGCACATATTGACAGAGACATAGCGATCGAGGCCAAGGAGGCCGTAGCGTTACACACGTAGACTCGTAGGGGAGCAGAAGATTTCTAGTCAATGGAACGATCGAAAACAGTGAAAGGTGCTGCCCCGAAGTCCGCAAGCTCCGCCAAGATCTGTTGTGGAACCGGTTAAAGCGGCAACACAAAAAAAAAGTTGAGAATATTTGTGTCAATCACGCTGCAGAGAGGGTCATTCCCAAACATTTTTTTTTTTGTTTAATTGTTTTTAAAACGGCTGCCACAGATATGGCCACGCAGACCGCGGCAGACACTCCCATGGAGGAGGTATCAGCACCGACTCTTTCAAATAGGACAGCATCCAAGCCAGAAAGACTGTGAGTTTGCTCGGTCTACGGTCTTGCCATGAACAATTGAACTCATATTTTGAAGACCGACAACAGTGGACAAACCCACACCATACACCTATGAGCTAGGATATCTAACAGCCGTCGACCCGAACCCCCTCCCCAGCACAACAAGTCTCCTGGCTTCGTCATTAGCCGACCGCAATCAAACCCTACAAACCGTCGCCCGGGATGGCGCACAATCACTTCTCAACACCCTTTTGACCAGCTGTAACATAACCTCCACTTCCGACGGCCTTATAATGACTCTACCGCCACCCACAAACCCCCTACCACGGTGGAAACCGCTCCCGAAACCTAAAGCACCCACGAAGTGGGAGTTATTTGCTCGTAAAAAAGGCATTGGTAAATACGGCGGCAGCGTCAAGGGCGGAGCGGCACTCCAAGAGCGGAGAACGAACATGGTCTTCGACGAAGAGTCAGGCGAATGGGTGAAGAAGTGGGGTTACAAAGGGAGGAATAAAAACAGAGAGAGTGACTGGTTGGTGGAGCTAGATGATGACAAGGTGAGCAGAGAGAAAGATGGATTTGGCGGAGAAGGCAGGACTGTCAGAGGAGAAGGCAGGCGGGAACGAATGGAGAGGATCAAGAGACAGGAGAGACGGCAGAGAAATAATGAGCGGAGGAGTAGAAAGGCTGGGAAATTCGGTTAAAACAAAAGGCGTTTACCTCTTGCAATGGCAAAGCTGTCTGAAAAGCTTTGACTGTCAACCGTCATAAACCGGATGTGACGAATGTCTCATCTCTTTCATACACGGTCCGACATCGTAAGATCGAGGGTGAAGTTTTTCTACTCAACATGGGGCCAGATCAGGGCTATGATCCAAGAGAGCTGACATCAGGCCGACGAGGCCGGCGTCTACGAAGAATGTGACATTGGTAAGACCTCGAACTCGCGAGACAGCACTGTTTCTCCCCCCCCCCCCCAACCAATGAGACAAAATGAGACAGTGAGCCAGTCCAACCATAGGATTACCGCCAATGCTTGGGTCATCAGTGGAAAGCTACCGAAGGCTATCTATCCAATCTGGGCTTTCTTTCGAGCCTTTTCACCATATATCTCTTCTTCCTGGACTTAATCATACAAAGGAGGTGTTTTCACCATTCCCTCTTGCGCTTTGGCTCCTGTTTCTTTGTCTCTCCTCGTAAACTTCATAGTTTCCAGAAACAAAATGCAAAGACCATACAAGCGTAAAAACATCAGTTGTAATTCCAGATCAAATAGATAATACAAGATATGTTCTGGAGCCCCGCCGGTGTTGCAGTAGTGGCGGCAAGGCATCCAGAAATAAAGCCAAATCTTTCCAAACCGCCTCTTCTTAAGCTCTCGATGGTTTCCCAAGGGGTATCGTCGCAAGTGGCAAAAACATACCAGGTTACATCCTGATGGGAGAAAGTCCAGTCAACTCGGGCAGCTTTTGTTCGAGTGATAATTTAGGGGGCTCCGGAGTAACCATCCTCGGGACAGCAGGGACACTTTGACTGGTGGCATGCCCGCTATCCGATCTCTCTCTAACACCGGCTCCATAAGACAAGCTCCTTTGCTTTGTCTTGGGTGCCATCGACTTGCGTTGGGCCGCTGCGTCTGCACTTGGGGGGGGAGCCGGAGCTTGTTGTTGGCTGCTGCCACTTGAAGAGATAGCCCGGTCGTCCACAGCGAGATCTTCGCTCTCATTGATGGAGCCCTCACGCTCGTAACGATACTCTTCTTCTAGGTACTCTTTCTCTGTCCAACATCCCTGCCAGCAAGCCTTCCAATCCATGACGAGGAATTGGAAGCAAAAGGCATCAATTTTCAGACAGGGCTGGAAACAGATGCATAGGTTGCGATAATCCATCTTGTTCTTGTCGGCATAGCTGTGGAGAAGACTCAGGTGGCAAGTAATTGCAAAAAGGAGATAATAGTTGAACGGCGGCAAACGCGACAATTCATCCTTCAGAAGCTGGGGCGCTCTTGTTGCGCCCGCACATTCAGTGGCCACCTTGTTTTGAACAGACTTGGGAAGAATCTCATCGGGCAATTCTCGCAACCATGATTTGAACATAGATCCGATGGTGTTGATGTCGTACAATTCGGGTTCGTCAAAGAGATTGATATCGTATTCGGTGTCAAAGCGACGTTGCCAGTGTTTGACATCTTTACCACTACCAGGAATTCGATAAAGGCCTTCCTCTTCGGAACCATTCATGTTCAAGTAACTGCACGTCATAGTTAGCACGGCAAAAATTCCGCGAGGGAAAAGAAAAAAAATTCACATACTCGATGCATCGCCAGGGCAACGCCGGCATCCAATATTCCGTTTTGTCCTTGGACAATTCAAGTCGTCGGGCAATTCTGGTTTTTCGAGTTTGCTTGACCAGTGGGAGGTTGATTGTCGTACATACGTAATTGTCATCCGTGACAAGTTCGCGCTCGTTGCTACTCCCGCTTCGTGTGATCTTCCCGAATAAGCCCTTTCCGGCCTTACCCAGGCGATCACTCATCCCTTTGCCTGTTTGACCAATATTTGAAAGAATCTGAAGTGTCGATCCGTCACGGAACGATTGTGACAAAGGAACTCCCCCTGCTGGACGCTCTTTCTTGGCCACACTGGACTCGTCGCGAAGCTGACGATCGGCGGAGCGATTCCGAACGCCGGCACCATTTTCCGTTGTGAAGGCTCTTTCCCGGCGATCTGGTTTGACGGGAGCTGTCTTGGGGGATGGCTCAAGGTGCTCCGTTTTGGAATTTGTCGTGTCGAGTTGAAGATGGCTAGGGGGTGAACCCTTGAGCTTTGTCGTCGCATCGTCCATTTTGACCGTCTTAGTTCTTGAAAGTATTCCTCCAAACTTTGACTTTCCCTTCTTACTGACCGGGGCGGGCTCCGTGTGTGCTTGCGAGGCGGTAGATTCGGAAGAGGTGGGAGGATTGTTGCCATTGGAATTCCCATTACCAGATCCGAATCGAGGTAATTCTGGGGTGGAACCCTGCTTCTTAACTGAATGAAGAGACCTATCTTTCGAACTTGTCCGGCTCCTTGCATGGGGTTTCTCCACGGCTTCGGGTATGCTTGTTTCCGACGAATGGATTTTGTGGGAAGATTTGGAGGCCATCAAATTTGAAAAGAAATTTTTCGACGTGTCCCGACCATGCTTGGGAGATTGGGGCATAGGTGAAGGAGGAAACTCAGGCATCGCCGTGATTTTGGGGGAGTTCGGCTCCGTTCGAGATTCCTCATTCTGACTCTCTTGGGATGTAGATACCTGGTGCACCATGGAGGATGGTGGAGGCCCTTGCAGAAATGGGGAACTCGGTGCTGATGCTGGAGTGTGAGGGGAGCCAGTCGAGCGAGGACTCAAAGTAGCGGGTGTTAAGCCATTTAATTCCTCATTGTCTTTGGGAGACAAGTTGAGATATGGGACAGCCGAGGATTTAGGCATATCTGCAACTCCTTAAAATTGTTATTCACAGGGCCGACTGCAGGTAGCCGGCCGCGCGAGGTCAATGGGACCGCTGATATCTTCCGCTGGATGCCCTCCGTACCTTTACCACCTCTTTGAGACGACAGATGTAGTGATGATATTTATTCAATAGATTCGACAGAAGGGGGATGACAGGTTTTGGACCCAACGAGGTGCTGTCGTCGTAGGAGTATCGTGTTGTTTAGGCGTAGGAACATTGACTGATTCCTCCTCCTGACGGGGCCAGGGTTTGGAGGCGTTTCAGGGTCTCTTCTGGGTGAATAGACCGCGTAATCAGTCCTGAATTTATCCAACCAAAGTTGACACCAAGGTAGGTAAGGCTTCGTAGTTTGTATCCTTCAATGGGCCGATCGAGGCGAGATTGAACCAGCAAAGCCTCTGGAGGGGACGAAAAGGAATTGTTCGAAAAGGTCCCGAAGCTCTTGGATCAGACAACTTTCATTGCAGGATAGGATCGTGTGACAGGCAGGCTGTCAAGGTTGCGAGGTGGCTTAGGAGGAGAGCGGCTAACAAAGGAGGAATTTGTTAGGATTGAAGGAATGACAGAAACATAAAGAGGCGGGCAGCCAGGTTCGGGGGCCCAATGCTCAATGATCCGCGCAACAATGCAGGGACAAATTAGTCCCGTAGCAAAGGACAGATGTAAAAGCACTCCGCGCCGGCCCAGGAGAAGATGATGCGATGGTTATAGGTTGTAAGGGGAGGAGAATAGTAGTGGGTTGAGAGAGATTTGCAGCGCAGTGCGTAAATGGGTTTGGCAAGGTGCTTGTGGTTCGCGGAGGATGCAGTCGCCTGGTAGAGACGGGGCCGTGTCCAGGTGGACCGAGCGGTGAGATGGGATGGAGAGGCGGCGCCGAAACCCTGAACCAGCACCTGTGCCTGCACCTGGACCAGAACAGAAATCCGAGCGCTCCTGGTCTCGCACCAAGTGCTCACCGTCCTTTGCGGACTGTGAATTGAGCGACTCGTGGCTTCTGGCTTCTGATCGAGGGGACAATATGAGGACAATACAGGATACCAGATAGAATCGTATGTTTTGTGCCTCTGGTGAGAGTGGATGCAGATGGTATTTCTATCACGCTGGCCTCATTTGGTCCACCACCTGTCGTTCTAATGCCATGACATGCCGATGGCCCATCCAGCGTACAGCAAAGTTAGTCCCGGTACAGTATACTTCACACGGTTGCGAGTTATGCAGACAGGAGGGGGTTTGGAGATGTGCGTGGACTCTAGTTCTCCATACTATCTATGTACCAATACTGGTAACCGTACATTTCAAATGCGTTCAAAGTTGGTGCTTTGTAGAAGGCAGAAACAGTATGAGCGTGACCATTAACCACTGACAGCTTGCAGGCCCCTTGACTTTCCCCGGCTCTTGAGACGAGGCCTCGACAAAAATGTTTAGCAATATGTTTTGGCGCCGACCGAGTTGGGTTCGGCACTGCTGCAGGTTCATGGTTCTGAGGACATCGATGTCTTTAACTAGAAACTTTCGGGTATGCATGTGGGTGTGGGTTTTGGTTGAGTTTGGCAGGGGACGTGGCAGAGTCCAGGAGTAAGGGGAGCAAGCGTGGAGACAGGCCCATACCACTAGCAAAAGAGCACATGTCTGTGAAATATCTGGTAATAAGTTCCAATACGACGTCTTGCAAGCTAAATGTGCCCTCCAGGAGAACAGCTGAGTGAAGTCATTACCATCAACACTAGGTATATGCCCATGTCATCAAATGACGAGATGCACAGTTGCCCTACCGGTCAGATACAGGGCGCACTAGGCGTTAAGGCTATCGGAACACCTAATTCGTACAATAGAGCTACTGCCCGTAATCATGCCCCTGGTCGATGCTGGAGGCCTGGGACGATTTCAATAAATTACGCCAGATGGCGCCCTGGACGAAGCCACACTTTCTTTTAGGCTGAAACCTGGACTCGGGATGTGACTGCTAGTTACATCCCTGATTCTGATACGTACCTTTGCCAAGCAATGCCAGCAGGCCGTGGCCTAGTTTGTTCTGTCGCTGGCTTGTCTCCGCAAATTTGAATCGTACCATCACCATCATCAATTTGCTAATGACCAAATCATTCCTGACCTCTCTTGTACAAATAGTATTAATCAATAAAATCCCCTTTCCACGTGAAGGGCACTGACGCCGCGGCTGTCAAATCTCTTTTTTTTCTTTTTTGGCGCCATGGCATTGGTGGCTGGACCAGGGGTGGGAGGAACACCATCCTCGGTCGACAAACTTCCGGCCGACCTCAGCCTGGTCGTTGAGAAACATGTCAAATACATACAAGGCTTGGATACTGTGCGTTCATGTGAGTGGCTTTGCGCCGCAACATATTGATATCTCGCTAGCGAAAGGATGAACTCGACTACTGGTTGACCGAGCACCTAAGACTCAATGGCGTCTATTGGGGTTTGACTTCACTTTGTCTCCTTGGCCATCCAGATGCATTGCCACGCGATAAAACATTGGAGTTTGTCCTTGCATGTCAGAATCATGATGGAGGCTTCGGTGCCGCACCGGGTCACGATTCTCATATGCTGTATACAGTAAGCGCCGTTCAAATCCTGGCAACCATCAATGCGTTATCAGACCTGGACGAAGAGGGAAGAGGAGGAAAGGAGCGCATTGCAAGATGTAAGTGTCTGGAGCACACCCCCCTTATATCAGGAACTACATCCAACTCTTGACTTCCAGACATTGCTAGTCTGCAAGACCCCCAGACTGGCGCCTTTGCCGGAGATGAATGGGGTGAAACTGACACTCGCTTCCTCTGCGGAGCGTTTAACGCTCTCTCGATCCTCAATATGATGCATCTGGTCGACGTGGAAAAAGCGGTATCGCATGTTCACGCATGTACCAATTTCGACGGCGGCTTTGGCAGGTCTCCAGGCGCAGAATCTCACTCGGGCCAAATATTCACATGTGTTGCTGCCTTGACCATTGTGAGAAGACTCGATCTAGTGGATACTGACCGATTGGCTGCCTGGTTGAGCGAAAGACAACTCGCGAATGGTGGACTCAACGGCCGGCCGGAAAAGTTGGAAGATGTGTGCTACAGCTGGTGGGTCCTCAGTAGTCTTGCCATGCTTGGGAAACTACATTGGATCGATTCTACAGAATTGACAAAATTTATTCTGAGGTGTCAGGACCCTGAACAAGGGGGGATTTCCGACAGACCTGGAGACATGGTTGATGTTTTTCATACAGTCTTCGGGCTCGCAGGTTTGAGTTTACTGGGTTATCCAGGACTTGTCGAAGTCGATCCGGTCTAGTAAGTCAAAAGGAACAGGCTATCCCTGATATATCCAGCTAATAAATGATATTTGCAGCTGCATGCCCAAGGAAATCACCAGTGCATTGCCATACTATCGGTCGTGACCATACTCAACTGGGCATACACATCCTCTTGCGATCTAATAACCCACTTGATGCGCCTCCTGAGAGATGGGATACAAGGCAAGAGAAGAGTGAAGGCCACGGTGTACTATTTCCGCTTCCATCATTCTACCATCCTTGCTCTAGAGGAAACATAGACAGTGTGGCACAACAGTAAGGGTTTGATGCTTGACGAATGTGACGGAATGGCGTCTTGACCTATCCAAGCGTCGCGGTACATATTGCATACCCATCATGAGCCACGGCGGGCCCGGTAATGAGGTTAAAATGGCTGCATTTGATCGAGGTTGAGGCTAAAGGCAGGAGGTGCTTTCTACGCGAAGCTGCGATCGAGGATACTAATCGGACTTGCCTCTCTTTACATTGTGTGGTTCCCTGTCCCTCCCTCTCTTTCTCTTCTTCTGTTCTCCCCCATGCCACTTCTTGCTGATTTGTACCTCTATTTCCACCTTCACCTCACGCGACCACTACTCAGTCAACTTGCCGAGGATCTGCTTCCTGCATTGATTTTCCTCACCTCTTCCATCCTGCTTGTGTGACAAGAGGAAGGCAGTCTGTACTGTGTCTTGTTTGTTCTTGTGTTTTTCAAGTTTTGCAGTCACCACTTTGAGCGTCCTTTGCTATTCCTTCAAATTGTCTCTGAACTTGGTCTCCAGCACCATGGACCTGGAACGACTTAATTGCAGTATCTGTCCAAAACAGCCCTCGTTCAGTGATACCTCTCATCTACTCACCCATGTCAGTTCCAAAGGCCACTTATCTCATCTACACAAACTCCAGGTCCGAAGCCGTCAAGAAATTGCCGCCGGTGTTCAGCTGGCTACCTACAATCAATGGTATCAACAGCACGGCCTCGGTCAGCTCCTTTCCGAACGCATGGTCGTGAAGGAGTCTAAGAAGGCTGGAAGGAGAAAAGCCGCTACCAAAAGAGGTGCGTATGTGTCACAACAAAGCCCCATTGACAAATCCCTGTTGGATCAGCATTTGCCAGCAAAACGAACTGCCAGTGGTCGAAGTCAAAACCGGAGGGAGACAGCCCGGGGACAAAACTCCAGGAGAACTGATAGTGACCCCGACTTCAGTTCTGCCAAGAGATCAGCGTAATCTCTATGCCTGATTCAATTTTCCAGAAGAGCTAATCCACTGGTAGACGCAGACCATGTCGATCACAAATCATCTTCCCTGTCAAACGGTCTCCATCCACTGATAGCCCTCGCTCCGCCAATGACGACGGTCCAGTTGAAGATGAACACCAGATCCTCGTCACTTCTGAAAAGAGCAAGTTGAAAGGGACTATTTGGCCCGGCATGGATCTCTTTGACTCCGCCACGGAGGAAATGAAGAGAAAGAGAAACCAAAAGAAGGATAGATCCGTTCTGAGACGAATGCAAAGACTTTCTACTCTGGTGGAACCAACCGAGACTGTCTATTCTCCTGGAGGACATATCAAAAAATCGAGGCATATTGACGATCTCGAAGACGCCAGCAGCCTGATTGAGGGTGAATCTCCCCTTCCCAAGCCAAGGCAAGTTCGACCTCACAAGAGACAACCACTCGCCACCAGAGACGCCAATGCACCGCGACTAGTGAAACGCAAGACCAAAGGTGATATCTCGAAGAGACAAGCTGGACTCTCTGTTATGGATGGACTACCTCCTGTCCCATACCGGCTCAGTTCCACGGCAGGAGGTTTATATGGCCGAGGCTCTCGCTATCTCCCAACTGAAGAAGTTGAAGAGGACCTCAACCCATCGGTAACGGCTGCTTCCGGAAAACGCTCCGCTACCTTTTCAATCTTCAACGATGGCAGTCCAGACCATGTTCCAAATATCCCAACGGACGAAGGACAAAACCCACTCCGGTCTGAACATCAGATCTATACGAGGACCTCACGTCTCCAATTGCCCATGGCATCAGCAGCATGGCTTCAACCACAATATCAGTCCGCTTTGCAATACACAAACCCATATACCTCCTATCGACCGGGATATCGTGGGTACCAAAACTTTTACGATGCGTTCAATGGGAAAGAGAATGTTGCACCAGTGCCCGATCCACCACCAGAGTCACGAGGGCCAACTACAAATCCCTTACTGTGGAGGTCTTCCGTTCGTGAAGATCCGAGCCTCGTCCCTCGGGCCGACTCCCCTTTTGACGGCTATTTTGGCATGTTCCCTATCCGTGCTCATAATGATGATCCCTTCTTCACAACCAAAAACCTCCTAGCGGAGGCATTGGAGCAATTTGAGGAGGAAGAGGTTTCCGTGGCAATCAAGGAAGAAGCGTTGGGGTCCCCAGCTGGTACAGTGTCCGACTACGACACGGAAATTCCTTCTTGAACAAAACCCAGCCAAAGAGCGTATGAAACAGTCGAATGCGAGTCGAAATGTTTGAAGTAACAGCGTCCGTGGAGGTGATCTCGGCTTCAACAATTCCCCAATAAGCAGAAAATATGAGGCATAGATATGGCGAAATGGCTTACTCCCTCTTGGCAATTAGGTGAATCTCATGTATTGATTGCTTTCGAGCTCATGTCCACTAAAGTGAGACGATGGTGGGATGCGAAATGAATGGCTTATCAGATATTGGAATGTAACACTTTTCGAGGCATAGTTTGATGAGACCAAAGGAATATAGGTAGATAGTGATCGCAGGAAAGATTTCTTCGCAAAATTACTTGTACTCTGCCGTACTCGAGCGTGACGCGCTACGTTACTACGCGTTAAGGAGGTTTTCTCGTTGACTGAATACCTTCATTTGCATGATGATACTTGCCTTCCTTTTCTCCCGATTTCAGCCCAGTAAGATGAGATAGGCCTTGATGGCACCTTTACAAAAGAAGCAGCAGACCTTATCTGCTTTCTTCAAGAAGCCTCCGTCTTCTCCATCTGCCACGCCCGCTCAAGGAATACCCTCCGAAGAGGATGACGACGAGGTGTTGTTACCTACCGCAAAAAGGCGCAGAACTACTCCCGTCACTGGAGACGTGGACAGGTTTGGTGAGCACGAAAGAGATGGAATTGTCGAGAACCCGGGGGTGTTGAGACCGGTTGCGGCCGATGACCAGACGACTCCCCTAACCTCCAACGAAACCTCAGGGACTGGAAGAACGTCAAAATATCTATTCTCGTCATCGCCTCTCCAGGAAACCGAGGAATGTGGAGGCCCAGAAAAGAAGAGAAAGGACGAATTACATCGGAAATTTGTGAAGAAACTTGGAAATCCAGATAGCATTGCTGAAATCAAAAGGAGGAATCGAGCAATAGAAGAGGATACAGCAGACCCGGAAAATGAAGATGGAGAGGAAGAACTCCATGAAGAAGTGCCAAAATCGATGTCTCACGCTAGAGCAGGAGTCAAAAAGGGAGGAAGTAAATTGACGCCGATGGAAAAACAAGTCATAGAAATCAAAAGGGCTCACATGGACACCCTACTGGTTGTTGAGGTCGGTTACAAGTTTCGATTCTTTGGGGAAGATGCAAGAATTGCGGCGAAAGAGTTAAGCATTGTGTGCATACCGGGCAAGTACCGGTTTGACGAGCATCCGTCCGAAGCTCATCTGGATCGATTCGCTTCTGCTAGTATTCCTGTTCATCGATTACATGTCCATGTCAAACGGCTGGTCACCGCAGGCCATAAAGTCGGAGTTGTTCGCCAGCTTGAGACTGCTGCCCTCAAGGCTGTTGGTGACAACAGAAATGCACCATTCGTTCGAAAACTCACAAATCTCTACACCAAAGGCACTTATATCGATGATATTGAGGGTATCGAAGAGGATAGCAGAGGAAGCCCTTCACCACAATCACCGTCCACTGGCTTTCTGCTTTGCATGACCGAAGTCAACGTCAAGGGTTACGGAAATGACGAAAAGGTTCATGTTGGTCTAGTGGCTGTCCAACCTGCAACAGGGGATGTTATCTTTGATGATTTTGAAGACGGTTTCATGCGCAGCGAGATCGAAACAAGACTACTCCACATCGCTCCCTGCGAGTTTTTGATCGTGGGTGAACTCTCTAAAGCGACGGAAAAGCTTGTCCTTCACTTATCAGGGAGCAAGACAAATGTGTTCGGGGATAAGATCCGAGTTGAGCGAGTGGCGAAGCAGAAAACCATGGCGGCACAAGCACACAGCCATATATCGACGTTTTATGCTGGAAAGTTGAAAGAATCAGGTTCCGAGCAAGGCAAAGCAATCAAGACATTCGACAAGATTCTAGGTTTGCCCGAGAACGTTTCTATCTGTCTATCGGCCATGATCAATCACCTTTCTGAATATGGACTTGAACATGTCTTCCAACTCACCAAATATTTCCAGCCGTTTTCAGCCCGCTCTCATATGCTGTTGAATGGCAACACATTGACGAGTCTGGAGATATATCAGAATCAGACGGATCGTACCACTAAGGGAAGCCTTTGCTGGATGATGGATCGGACACAAACCAAATTCGGTGGGAGACTGCTTCGAAAATGGGTTGGCCGACCTCTTTTGGATCGGCAAGGCATCGAAGAACGACTGAACGCTGTTGCAGAACTGCTTGACCCAGAAAAAACCGCCAACGTTGAGAAACTGAGGCGTGTTCTGTCTAAAATCAGAACGGACCTGGAAAAGAGTTTGATAAGAATCTATTACGGCAAATGTTCGAGGCCTGAATTGTTGAATGTTTTGCAATCACTTCAATTCCTAGCCAGTGAATTCGCACACGTTACCGGTGCTGCATCTACCGGCTTCGATTCTACCATCATCTCATCCGCTATGACGTCTCTGCCACTGATCTTAACAGACGTAGTGGCATATCTTGACAAAATCAATCTTCAAGCGGCGAAATCTGACGACAAGTACGAGTTCTTCCGAGATGGTTCTGAAACAGACGCGATTGCAGAACATAAATTTGGCATTGCGGGCGTCGAGCACGACTTGGATGAATTTCGCACAACCGCCGCTGAGAAATTGGGGAAGAAGCGACCGGTCGATTATGTAACCGTGGCGGGAATAGGTTACTTGATTGAAGTCGAGAACAATTCTGCTACAATTAAAAAGGTCCCTGCTTCCTGGACGAAGATTTCAGGGACCAAAAAGGTCTCAAGATTCCATCCACCTGAAATTGTCAAGTTGTTGCGTGAACGCGATCAGCATAAAGAATCTCTCGCAGCGGCTTGTGACAAAGCATATAAGGACCTCCTTGCCGACATCAGCACGAAATACCAGCTATTTCGGGACACCATTCAAAGCCTAGCAATCCTGGATTGTCTTCTTTCGCTTGCGAATGTGGCGTCTCAACCAGGCTATGTCAGACCCGATTTCACTAACGGCACCCAGATTTGTGTCGAGGGAGCTCGCCATCCCATGGTTGAACAACTTCTAATCGACACATACGTCCCGAACAATATCTCCATCTCCCAAGAAGCAACGCGAGCTCTACTTGTGACAGGTCCAAACATGGGTGGCAAATCTTCCTACGTGCGCTCCGTCGCCCTCATCTCGATCATGGCGCAAATCGGCTCATTCATCCCGGCCACGTCCGCGACACTGGGCATTCTCGACGCCGTCTTCACGCGTATGGGCGCCTTCGACAACATGATGTCCGGCGAGAGTACTTTTATGGTGGAGCTGAGTGAGACAAGCGATATTCTCAAGCTGGCGACGGAACGCAGCCTCGTCGTCCTCGACGAACTCGGCCGGGGCACTAGCACGCACGATGGGGTCGCAATTGCAGCCGGCGTGCTCGATTACCTCGTTCGTGAACGCAAGTGTCTCACCCTTTTCATCACGCATTACCAGATGCTGGCGCACATGGCAAATGGCTTCCCACGTGGCGAGTTGAGGAATGTCCACGTGCGCTTCACGGAGGAGGACGACGAAAATGTCACATTCTTGTATGAAGTTGCCGAAGGCGTGGCCCATCGCAGTTACGGATTAAATGTGGCGAGGCTGGCAAATATTGGTCAGAGCGTCATTGATATGGCAAGAGAAAAGAGTGCAGAGCTCGAGACGACTACCAAAGCGAGGCAGATTGCTGCGATGGCGAGGATGCTAGCCGGCACGGATGTGCGAGAGGTAGGAACGGAGAGGCTCGATGCGCTCGTTGAAGGGATTGAGATGCTTTGAGCCTTAAAAGCGAGGCTGAGGCTAGTGACCGAAAAGGAGCATATGACCTCGGATGGTATGGGATTAAAACTACGGTGATGATCCCGACGGCCAGGTGTGTTTTGTGCTGCAAAAGCTGACGAGGCTGAGAAGCGCACAACCCCAACCTCCACGGAACTAGGAGACTGGTATGAATATCTCGTACAGACTTTGTTGTGACGGACGGAACTTTCAGACTAGTAAAGGAATCATCATAATTAACCATTCACTTGCATTGGAATTTTGTCAAGACCCGCGGCTATGCTAAGATTGGTCTCCTACGAGTGCGGGCGGGATACAATGCGTGCATGGCAAAGGGCTTTCTTCGTGTATTTTCATGCCATCGTCGTAACCTCATAGAAGTAACCCCAATTTGCTCTTCTCGGCTCAGCTCGCTTCCTTTCTCCGTAGCCACTCAAATTCATGCCACCAGCCTCAAGAGTTGCCGGGTTTGATTCGGGGTAATTTACAAGTCCATCACCACGTCACCTTCAACGACAATATTATCCTGCGCATTTGGTAGTCCAATCACCGCAACTCCAGCAGGGATGCGGGTCCCTCTGGCATTGAAACAAGCGAAGACAGCCAGCTTGGAGAGGGCCGGGCAGCTCTTGAAAATACCCGCCATAACGACCTCGTCAACTTGCGTCACGAACGACAGGTCCATGTCCTGCAGAAACGCGTATTTCTTCTCGCCATCAAAGACCTCCATCAGCGCTTCGTGAGAGATGTGTCGATTCGCTTTAAGATTCAGTCGTTGGAGGCGCTTGCCAGAGTGATTCATGAGGCTGGCCAATGCGGTCGAGCCGAAACCAATTGGGTCGTCAACGTCTCCGTCCGGATTCATGTTGTCAACGTCTCGGTTGTCGGACAGGTCGGCGTACACGAGCGGGGGAATAGGGGAGTTGTTGTCGAAGAGTTCGGCGAAGGCGCGGTCGGAACAGAGACTGCTTCCACGGATGCGAAGTTTGGTCAATTTATTACAGTGGTTCTTGATCGCCTCGAGTACGGCATCGTCCAGATTGGAGAAGTCTTCTAGACATAGTGTTCGTAGATTGTGGCCGAGAATCGAGATGAGCTGAACCAAAGTGACAAATGAAGTCTCTTGTTGAGCAACGCCGAGAGTCAAGTGCTCAAGTTTGGTCAGCGCGCAGAGAGAGTGAATTGACTCTTCTCCCATGTATGAACAAGATCTCAACTTGAGTCGTTTCAGGTTCTGGCAGTGCTTCGCCAATTCTTTCACCGTATCATCTTTCAAAGAGTCATTGAGCTCTGATAACTTCAGGCTTTCTAGCTGAGGACCCAGTTTGCGAAACAATTCCACCCATGCAGTGTCAGAGACAAGATTTGTCGCACCTAGTTGCAAATGACGGATCTTCTTGCATTTATCCACCATGTAGAGCAACGGTTTATCCTTCAGTTGGCCTGCAAACCGCAAGTTGACGATTTCTACCTGAGGCATGTATGCAAAGATCTTTTGGAAATCTTCCTCTTCGAGCTTGCCACAGTCGTAAATTGCAATACGATCGACGTCAGGGCGCAGGAAAAGCTCCAGAACTCGAGGTGTGAGCACTCGCTGTTTGGAAAGAATCTGGCTCAACCGGTCAAGCAGATTCTGGGGCATGTCACCAAATTCTTCGATGTCATGGACGACATTGGCAACTCGACGGACACAGACATCCACGAGACTTTTAGCACCGGGTTTGACATCTCCCATCAGTCGATCGCTTTCAGCTTGTCGACGACGACCTCGTGGAATGGAGGCCCTTTTCTTCTTGGCCTGCGCCTCCTTCTTCTCCTCATCCTTGAGCTCTTTGGAACATTTAGTGCACAGCAGACCACCATCTGGGCCCGTCTTGCTGTATGGCGTCACAGTGAATCTCTTTCCGCATATCTCACAGTTCTCAAGTTGGCCAGGTAGCGGTTTTGATTTTTCAAGCATGCCTCGAGCCAGAGCATCATCTTCTCCCTCGTCGTCTTCATAGTCACTTCCGCGGTTCTTTTGCTGAAGATACTTGCGGCGCTTGAATTCTTTGCTCTGCTTGATTTTCATCAAAGCCATCTCCTCTTTTCTCTTGCGCTTCGTGCGCTCGACTGGGTCTTCCTCAGCATCATCAGACTCATGCTCATTGTCTTGCGCGGCGTGGTTGGCATTTTCTTGCTCTTGCCGCTGAGCCTCTTCTAGACGACGTTGGTAGTCTTGTTGAATCTGGTGCGCCGAAATATTGTGAGATGCAAGGAAATCCGTGAGGGCCGATTGAGGCCCGCGAATGCGATTCGCGGCAGCAGCTCGTCGGGTCGACCTGAAGGTCCATGTCAGTGCAAGGCTCTGGCTTTCAGGAGAAGTCGAGTTACATTGTCAACGGGCTTTTTCAAGGATCTCAGGCGACGATGTGCTGTGTTGTTGACCCGGATCTTTGCTCAGGAGAAATTTATGATAAAGAGCAGGTAGGTTTGTTCACGGCTTTGACGAGGCAGGGATACGATCTCAATGGCAGTTGTTTTTCACCCATCAGCACTTGAAGTTCTCACTTCTGAGCGGCATCACGTGCCGTACAACCACTTAAAGTCGCCGGGGGACGCGATGGGGTTCAACGCGTCTCAGGCAGACGCGAGCTAAGGCCGTCATTTCACGTGCACCGCGCAGTTTGATTGGCCCTTAAGTCGAAGAACACCACTGTACCAGCCAAATTCTCCTTTTCCTTCCTTCTACGGTACCATCGCACTCGACAGATTGGGTCCAAGATGGGTGCTCGCAGACGTCCATCGAGGCCAGCAGCCTCAAAACATGTATCTGGTAAATTTCCTACCTGAGTCGCTCAAGAATCCATCCCTTCGTCGCTGACACTTTTTCGCAGCCTCGAAACTCGCCAAACCAGAACCATCCCTGTCGACATCTAAACGAACGTCCAAAAGGAGCACTAGAGCTTCACAACCCATAGAAATACCCGACTCCGACGATGTCGCCGACTTGACTTTATCAGAACCAGTCTCCAAGGGGACCTTTCAAAGAACTTTTGTTGACAATACTGGCTCTACTTCTGCGAGACGCCAACTTCGACGACGTCCTGACTCGACTGCCCCATCTTCGATTGCTGATTCCCTAGAATCGTCAAGCTACGAAACTCCTGGAACAAGCACAGTCCCAACACCCAATGTGGTCGACAACGGTCCCTTCAAATCCCGTGTTGGAGCCACAGCTCGGGCCTTGGAGTTGCAGTCCTCTGAGTTTGCCCTCCGCAGCCGCAAGACATCTGCAAGAAAACGAAATCGTGATGATCTGGATGATGGAAACTCCAGAGAGGACCGAGATGCGCAAATCGCGGCCGAATTTCAAGCAGAAGAGTACAACATGGTGAATGATTCCGAAGACTCTGATTCGATGCCCTTGGTAAAGAGACGCCGTCGCCCGTGGAATGGAGAAGAACTTGTCGAGCTGAACGATGACGACCTTCCAATTTCATCTCGTCAGCGACCCAGGCTCGCCATGCAACAGACACCCAACTCCTTTGGCCTCCCAGGTGCCTCACTCCAAGATTCAGAACTATCTTCGGTTGTTTCTCTTGACGAAACAGGCATTTCGGATTTTGACGTTGATTCTATGTCCGCTGCTCCATCGGAAGCCTCTGAGGAACCTATTGCCTCGGTCAATCTGTCGACGGGGCGTATGGTCACTAGAAGTCGGCCACGACTCAGAGGATTCCGCGACTTGCGATATGATGCCGTCAACCGCCGGAGAATTCGTGAACGCCAGAAACTTGAGATCGCTCACCCAGAAATCAAGACGATGTGGACGGACTTGGAGGCAATTGAACCAATTAAGCCCGTTCCGGCCGAACAACCAAGCGGCATCAATCGCAAGCTCAAGACCTTTCAGCTAGAGGGCCTCGACTGGATGACCAAACAGGAGAAATCCAGATGGAAAGGTGGTCTCTTGGGCGATGAAATGGGCATGGGCAAGACCATTCAAGCTGTGAGCTTGATCATGTCCGACTGGCCAGCCAAACAGCCAACCCTGGTAGTTGTTCCCCCCGTTGCTCTCATGCAATGGCAGGCGGAAATCAACGACTATACGAGTGGCAAGCTCAAAGTTCTTGTCTATCACGTTTCCGCCAATCCAAAATGTAAGCTTCTGACCACCAAAGACTTGAAGAAATACGACGTCATCATGGTTTCCTACTCCGGTCTAGAATCGATGTATCGAAAAGAACACAAAGGATGGAATCGTAACGATGGCGTCGTGAAGGAGGATAGTGTGTTGCATTCCATCACATACCACCGGTTGATTCTCGATGAAGCTCACAGCATCAAACAACGAACCACGAGTGTGGCTAAATCGTGTTTTGCCTTGAAAGCGAATTACAAATGGTGCTTGTCTGGCACTCCCGTTCAAAATCGCATCGGAGAGTTCTTCTCTCTTTTACGCTTTCTTGAAATCAAGCCATTTGCGTGCTATTTCTGCAAGAGTTGCAAATGTTCTCAACTCCATTGGAGCCAGGATGAGGCAAAGGCATGTATCAGTTGCAAGCACAGTGGTTTCAATCACGTTTCGGTCTTCAACCAGGAAATCCTCAATCCTATCACCCAGGGAGATGATAGGGAATTGAGAAAGAAAGGCCTTGATAAGCTGCGTTTGATCACCGATCGTATCATGCTACGTCGGATGAAGCGAGACCATACATCTTCGATGGAGCTGCCGCCCAAAGATGTTGTCATTCACAATGAGTTCTTTGGCGAGATTGAACGCGACTTTTCTCAGAGCATCATGTCTAACTCAACTCGGAAATTCGATACCTATGTTTCCCAAGGTGTTATGTTGAACAATTACGCCAACATCTTTGGTCTCATTATGCAAATGAGACAGGTGGCCAATCATCCCGATCTTATTCTTCGGAAGAATGCCGAAGGTGGACAGAATGTCTTGGTCTGCTGCATTTGTGATGAACCGGCCGAAGAAGCCATTCGATCACGTTGTCGTCATGAGTTCTGTCGACAATGTGCAAAATCATATGTCCAATCTTTTGCTGGTGGTGGCGGCGACGCAGACTGTCCGAGATGTCATATTCCTTTGGTCATTGATTGGGAGCAACCTGAAATTGAACAGGACGAGGACAACATCAAAAAGTCATCAATCATCAATCGTATCAAGATGGATGATTGGACTTCCTCGACCAAGATCGAAATGCTCGTATATGACCTATACAAACTTCGAAGCAAGAAACAAACACACAAGAGCATTGTCTTCTCGCAATTCACGTCCATGTTGCAGCTCGTTCAATGGCGACTTCAGAAATCCGGCTTCAGCACGGTTTTGCTTGATGGCAGCATGAGTCCGGCGCAGCGACAGAAGACCATTGATCATTTCATGAACAATGTCGATGTCGAGGTTTTCTTGGTCTCTCTCAAGGCTGGTGGTGTCGCTCTCAATCTGACTGAGGCTAGCAGAGTATTCATTGTTGATCCGTCAGTTTCTCTCTCTCCCCAACCTCTCCAAGCAATTCCTGAGTACTTCAACTAACCTTCCTCATCATGCAGATGGTGGAATCCCGCCGCAGAATGGCAATCCGCAGATCGATGCCACCGAATTGGTCAGCGCCGTCCCTGCGTCATCACTCGCCTTTGCATCGAAGATTCCGTTGAATCCAGGATGGTTCTGTTACAAGAGAAGAAGGCAAATATGATCAATGGCACCGTCAACAATGACCAAGTAGCGCTCGACAAGTTGACCCCAGAAGATATGCAATTCTTGTTCCGTGGTACTTGATTACAATAAATATCCTCCCAAGGCGGTAATTAGGGAACGTGTTAGTCGACCTACGACATGGGTAAACGGTGTCAGAATCGGTGGCGACGAGAAGCGAATGTTTATTCTTTCGTGATGGTTCCGTTGTTGTGTTTGTTACTGGCTTATCAAACCAATGTGCTATCGAGCTGGAACTGGAGTTGGACGAGTGCGGAGACACGGTACAGCAACGAATAGAGACGGAGCTTTTTCCTCACGGAGGTATCAACAGAAGACCAAAAACAGCAGAGCTGGATTGAAACCGTGGGCGAGAAAACCAGAAAACGACTAAATGCACAGCCAACATGCAGATACGTAGCTTCGTGCTTCATAGAGCCCACATACAGGTTAGAAGAATCGTGCAAATACTTGTACTTTGTGTCATGTAGACAGCTCAATGCATTGCGTTGTATTCGTTGCCTTCTAAGAAACTTATCCCCTTTCGTGTTATTCGAGAACACTCGCATTAACATCTCGCGTGCCTTATTCAACACTCCTTGCGAGGTCCCATTTGGTGAGCAAGAGGTGCCGTTGAGCATCGCTCATGTTAAATGTTGTCCTGTCCAGCATAACCCGCCCAGTTGACCAAAGGTCCTGCAATCACGGTGCAAGCAGTAGGCACATCGGGCGCCAATCCACTGAACACATTTGATCGTCTCGCGAACACCGACTCGTTGCTCTTGGAATGGTCTGGTCAAAGCTGCAACGGGTTGCGAGATGCTGACCGTCCGAAACATAGGCAGCAAGATGTGCCGGTCGTTTCTTCTTCCAAACCATCGTGCTCTCACAATAAAACACACACAGAATTTGTCCTTCTTTTTCGTGCGGGTTCAAGCATAGAGAGTTGCAACCAAGTCAGATTCTTTCCACGGGCGAATTGCATATTAGTGCAGAGCAGGCAAGACAAAGCACGTGTTTAGAACGGTGAATAATCCTGATGCTTTACAGGGTTGCGGAAAAATTCTGAGCATCGAGAAATGGAGGAGAAAGAAAGACAAGCGAAAGCTGCTGGCATGCTACAGTACACACCACGTGACTCCGCAAATGACTTTCTCTGATTGGGTTGGAGAACCCACACAGTTCTCGGTGCGTACTAACCACCTCAACAACACCATGACAGCGAGGTCTCCAGCATCGGCAAGGGTCTCTATCGATTGATACAGACTGGGGCTCAATTTGCTCAAAGGAAGACAATGTCTCAGCCCTGATAGGCTAGAAAGGCAAGGTGGTGCCATGGATGCTCTATAAACGCACAACGAGGTGCGAGCAAGAGACGACTGTGGAGAACAAGTACGAAGAGGAAGAAGCTGAGACTCCTGCACGAGCATCTTCTGCCGGTGTTCTGGAGATGGAGGTACAAGAATGGCCATCATCCTCAGGCGGCTATTTCTGGCATAACATTTTTTCCGGACACAGACGTGACATTGACGAGAAGGCGCAAAAGGATATACACCATCCGATCCCGTCTGAAATGATATGCAACCACGACAGGGGCTAATTTACAAGTTTTGAGTCTGTCTATTTTGTCAGAACCATAATATCAAGATCGACAAAGACTGACGGTTGGCATGCTATACAGTGATTACACCAAGTGTGAGACAGCGTTGGACTGTGGTCAATTGCACGCCACAACCCTCCATCGACTACTAGTAAGGTACATAGCAGCATCGTTATGTATATATAATATGGCCCCAGGCTGCTCTTCTGTTCTGGTATGTCCATTTGAGAGTCTTCTTCATCGTCTAAGGTTCAGCATCAAAACACAAATATGTTTCTATTTCTCATCCTAGTTAGGCAGATATGGGAAGTAGGCATAATTGCAGCAGCCTCGCCTTTCGTCGCTTCCAGTCCCCAACCGTAAAGTCCTCACTCCTCTATCTCGGCCATGCTTAATTGACTCATTATTCGTCAGTCCCATTCTGTCACCAACACCACTGTTTTCATCATCAATACATGCCAGGTGAGCTTTCTCCATCAATCATCTCTTTTCAACCTGTCGCCAATATATTATCCTCACCCCACACCAATGAGGCCAATGTACCAAAATGATTCGAACTACCAAGCTATGAATGAGCGCATGCGGTCTATGAATGCGAATATCTTGAGTGAGAGGCAAAGCCTTTCAGCTCGTTAAGGGAAAAAACAGATCATTGCGCCAGGACCAGTAACGAAGCGGAAGTGACCGAGGCCAAGAGCCAGGCGAGGAAAATCCTACGGCCGACGCCAAGCGGGAACATATCATAGCCTGGCGCTTGCAAGCATACATACATCGCTATGAATCATGCGAAGATGTCGTCTAAAAAGGAGGAGGTTAAAACCGTGACCCCGGGCGGTGAAAGATGAGGACGAGAAAAGGGAGGCGAGGAAGGAGGATGGTTTGTTCATGATCAATCTGATCGGAATCGGAGTGAATCGACGGAGGCCATGAGAAATCAGACAGGAAAATTGCGAATCCTCCTCCCCCTTTGACGATCCCAAGCCAAAATGTTTGTTTCCGCAAAGCTTGCAGAGATCTAGAGGGACTGTTTCGTCGTGAGAATTTGAATCATTTCGTGAAGTAGTTGCTGGTTTGTGTTAGAGAGGTCGTTGTTCATACCAGGAAACACTTACGGTGTCGTCGCCGCAGACGGTGGTCCCGACGCTCTTGACCCGGCCCCTGACCGCATATACATGCCGTCAGCAGAATGAGGTGATGAGACGGACTGTGCAGCCTGCTGCTGGGCGACTAATTCCCTCGCGTAGAATTCCACTAGCATGGTACCGTAGGCTTCAAGTTCCTCTACCGGTACCGAGAGTCTAAAATCATTAAGAAGTAAGAATTGGAGCTCGAGGTTGTTGAGCTCGGCTAGTGGAAGACCTCCGACCTGCAAAGCAAAAGTGGAGTGAGTAAATGATGTCGATATCAGCCTGGGGGGCTGGAGGGAGAGCAAACAATGGAACATACCTTGGCATATCTGGAATTCGTGTAGAATACATCCGAGAAGAATTTACTGGCGCAGGTGACACCGGCAATAACTAGCCGGTGAATATTGTAGCTATCAACTACGAAGAATTGCGACAAGTCACTTGGGATACCAGGGGGTGGAGAGGACGGGACTTGGGATTGGGCGTGTGAATCAGAAGATGCAGCAGCACCTGATGAAGGGGGTGTGCTGATGTCGTGGTGTTCTTGTGGACTATCCACGATCATCGGTATAGGAGAACGTGGTGTTGGAGTGGACGACTCAGGGGCTGTTGCGGGCGAATCATCGGGCCGCCTGTGAACATTTCCAAGAAGGCCTCGATTCACCATCTCTGTCATTCGGTCGAAGTAGACGAGCAGACTTAAGAAGACTTCGTAAGTTGTCGGACAGTACTTATGTATCCGACTTAAATAACTCAGGATAGTTATTCCTGGCACATTCTTGCCATGAAAAGCCAGCACACAAGAGGCGTGCGGATTCAGGTGGGATTGTTCCTCGGTGAGGGGGAGTGGTCGAAGATGTTCATGTTGTCTGTCGTTTGTAGTCGTGATTTTGGTCAGAAGTCCAGCGACCATCTCGATGATGTCCGTCACAGGCATAGAGCTGATCTCATATTGTCTTCCCGTATCGGCGACACCGCTGGTCGGCCGACCTCCAAGTCCAGGCTGGCTGATATACTCCTCACTTGCAAAGCTTCGTATATGTGATAAATCTCGGACTTTTATGCGACTCGGAGAGGTGGCTTCTGAGCCACCTAGAGATCTCGTTGAGCGATATGTGGGTTGTAGTCGGGGCGAAGGAGGGGATGCCGCTACCACGACTCGAGGGTCGCTGGATAGCGGAAAACCGGACTGATCAAAGCCCCGGCTGTGTTGACTAACATTTTGAGGATAGTAAGAGGTTTGTTGGTGGAACGTATCTGACGGAGCACTGCCTGGCTCATGCTCTGCAGGGTGTGATACTGGTGTGGTTGTATGTTCGGATCGCTTTTGAACGATAGGGGTTGTTGACTGAGTCCTTGCACCAGCAGTGTCCTGATTTCTTATTGTTGTCGATGTAGAGGCGCTCCTTCCTCTTGAAGATTGGGGCACAGCGCCAGAGGCCTCGTCAGGAGGACGATTGCTGTCGACCATCATGCGGTGATAGGGATGCTGACCGAGTCCCGGCGCCACTTGGCTTATCACCAACGAGCCCATCTCAGCCTGTCGCGTATAATATCTGCGATAAGGGTGTGTCAGTAACTTTCTCGGTGTTATTGTTCAACGCAGTATCCGAGGCAGTTTGATTCTCCCAGCCCAGCAGTCCACAGCCTGTATCTCTTGGTGGAGGCAGTGCGTCTGCAGAAAGCTGTGCCACACCGGAGGAGAAGAGCGGTTCGGAAGCGTGATAGGAAGATTCAAATCTGTGGCCACCGCCAACCGGATTCGAATTCGAGGGCTGCTTTGTTTAATGGATGTCCCGCAGGCGTGAAAGTGGACAGTCGATGGGCTGGGAGAGCTAGCATGTGCTGATGAACGGTGGGGGAACGAATCGCTGGTAACTTACCAAAGACATGCCGGAGTTTCGCTTGTGGTCTTGAAGGTCGCCTGGCGCGTCTATGCCTTCAATTTGAGACTACCAACTCGCACAGCGGGCTGGGGGGGGGGGGGGGGAAAGAAAAGTGGAAGATGGACTGGGGAGAGAAACTAAGAAGCACAAGGAGTGGGAACGGGGATCAAAGTTGAGCGCGAAGCGCAGCAGCGAGACAGAGACAAGGGCGAGAATCGGCCAGCGGGGATTGGTGAATTCATTTATTTTGCGCCGCAGGCAAACCGTACCGCAGACATTTCACACTTTCTTACGGGGGCTTCTGCTCTGCGTCATTTTGCATGCCGTGCCCGAATATGAGACTCTACCGTATCCACCAGTGGATGTCTGGTTTCCTGATATAGGCTCGGGCACGGCTACACATCAATTCTCTGATGAGATAGATGGTCCTCAGCAGTAAAGAAAAAAATAAGGCCGCGCTGTATATCTGGAGATGATTTTCAATGCCACAACGAAAATCTGTCAGGGGCCGCCCCCTTTCCTAAGCATAGCATATGTATCTGGACTTTCTTATGCCCCCGTGTGAATGCATGGCCCCTAATGTTCCTTTGACGCCCGCCAATGACACCTTTTTTATTTTGTCCCTGGTCCCCGGTAGCCCTGATCGGGAAGATATAGATGCCGCTGAGCGCCTTTCGCCGTCAAGACAACCATTCGGATCACACCACCAGAACTGCCGTCCCATTTGATCGCCTCTGCCAGGGCTTGCTTTACAAATTCCACTCCTTCTTCTTCAGTCATGCCTTCCTTCCAATGTGCATCGCAAAAGCCGTAGATATAGGTTGAGCCAGAACCTCCTATGGCATATGGTCCCTTGTGCAACGATCCACCCAGGGGTATTGAATAGACTTGACCACCGTTGCGTTTGTCATAACCTGCAATGATCATGCCAGCGCTGAGAAGAGAATCAGTAAGTCTGCATACAGCCACGACGAGCATCATAGAATTTACCTCAGTTGGTCCTTGTTTTCATAGCACAATTCTTGGAATAGAGCAGCGGCAGTCTGGGTTGTGGGAGCTTCGTTATTCATGATGCCGTAGATGCTCAAGTGATACTGAACGATGTCGGCGACAGCTTGAGTATCGGCAGCCGATCCTGACCGACAACACCAGATCGTGTCGTGTACTTGGGTAAGCTTGTCCGTCACTCGATTTGCAATATATGCGCCTGTGGTTGTCCGACTGTCCGCTCCGAGAATGACACCATCTTTGAAATTGATCGCCATAATTGATGTGCCCAGATTGACTTCTCCAGACTTTAGGTGGTTCATGTCGACGTGGATTCCGTCTTCCCCAAGCATGCCCGTCGCAGGGCCCATCATGATGGCAGAGGTAGTTTCGAGCAGGATACTGAAGGACGATTTCGATATGCCACTGATGGTGATGAGAAAAAGAGATCGATTTGGTTTACTTAATTGAAGCGGGAACAGCACTGGTGGTGATGGAATGAGCTGAACTGAAATGGAGATTTGAGCGAATCTGCGCAGGAAGGCATACACAGGGAAACGCCAGTGCAGCGTCTAGATCCGAAGTACTCTGCAGTAGTCGCAGGACGAAGTGGGTCCAGTGGCCTTAGAGGCTCGAAAACTTTAGAGGCACTCCACAGTTTGTGTTGCTCCGTTTCAAGCCTCGTCGTCTCCTATTAAGATCTCCCACCGACAAACAGAAACACCACTCCTTTTCCTAAGCGAAAGACTCCAGTTCATTCTTAGTTTCGTCCACCCACGTCCTCGATGCAAGCGCTCGTTCTTCTAGCGCCGTGCCCTCGTCACCCCGCATCTTGAAAGCTGTTCTTCTGACGCTTCAACTCACGATGGGTGTCACGCTGTCATATTTACGAATACCTGTCTTCATGACCTCTGGCCTCGCCGCTCTAGGAAGCGGTTTTCTCTACTTCAAACAAAACGACCTCATCTATCCCGCAAATCTCCCTGCCGGATCGAGAACCAACGTACCGACTCCCGAACAGTTTCATCTTAAGCAAGCCGAATCGATAAAGTTTCCTACCCCCGACGGCGAGACGCTCCACGGCTATCTCTTGCGACCTCCAACGCCTTCCCTAAAAAAAAACATCACACTTTTGACGTTCCATGGAAACGCTGGTAATGTCGGTCATCGGCTTCCCATAGGCAAGGTCTTGTCCGAGAGCTTGGGTTGCCATGTGTTCATGGTCGAATATCGAGGCTACGGCTTGTCTACCGGGTCGCCAGACGAGGACGGACTGTCTATCGACGGACAGACAGCTCTGGATTTTGTGCGAAACCATGAAGAGTTGAGAAAGACCAACATCGTACTGTATGGCCAAAGCCTGGGTGGGGCTGTTGCGATCAAACTTCTGCAAGCTAACGAGCGAGTCGGTGATATTGCGGCCGTGATTTTGGAGAACACCTTCTTGTCCATTCGCAAGCTGATCCCCACGGTCATGCCACCAGCCAAGTATCTCGTACCGCTCTGCCATCAATGTTGGAACTCAGAGGAATCCCTGGCAAAAGTGTCGGACCTAGATATCCCCATCCTGTTTCTTTCTGGCCTTCGGGATGAGATTGTGCCTCCGGCAATGATGAAGGCTCTGCACGATCAATGTCCCACGAGGAAAGTGTGGAAAGAATTCCCGAATGGGGACCATAACTCGACCGTTGCGGAGCCGGGGTACTTCGATGCTATTTGGGACTTCCTCGTTCAGGACGTACTAAGAGGCGCACGTCAAAATAGCCTGAAGAGAGGTGATGTTGACGTCGACCGGGACGAGTTATGGGGCTGAAGATGAGGCGGCTTTCAGTAAAGAGGGATCTTTCTTTATGAGATTCTTTCAGCCTCGTC
The DNA here is from genome assembly GCF_000835555.1 of Rhinocladiella mackenziei CBS 650.93. Lineage (NCBI taxonomy): Eukaryota > Fungi > Ascomycota > Eurotiomycetes > Chaetothyriales > Herpotrichiellaceae > Rhinocladiella > Rhinocladiella mackenziei. The sequence goes on from NW_013550602.1 coordinate 4,245,128, forward strand.
GACCAGTTCTTCCAGGTTGAATCCCTGGTCACCTTTGCTGAATTTCTCCAACAGACCTTGCCGCTTCTCGCGCCCAATCCCTCGACCGTGACCTTCATAATCATAGAACTTTTGAAGGCACATCAACAACCACCTGCCTTCTTCGACACTGACGCCGCGGCCATCCACAACAGCCCCGTTCAGTAAAACGAGGCCATGTGAATCGGCGAGGTCGAGATGATGAGTTACGGTAGTATGTGGTTGCGCATATGTGCCGTGAAGCTTAAACGCAGCTAGATGCGTGAAGAGGACGGTACTTGTGTGGGTATTTGCCGTCTTGACATCTGGACTTGGGGGAGCACCAGCAGGAGGATGGAAACCCCATTGCAAGAAATGAATGTCCGCGGCCGACCTCTCGGCCCCTTCGAAACCTCGAGGAGAAGATTGCTTACCATCCCCGCTTCCATTCTCCGTTGTCGGGCGTGGGAGAGGGAGGACGAATTGAGGATGTATTCTAGCTGTGCGGTAGATTCGGTGGTATGTTTCTAGAGGAATTATGGCGCAGAGAGAAAGCGGGTCTTTGGCGTGCCGCAGCCTCCAAATGTATTCCACCTCTTTCTTTGGCAAGGTAGCCACCTTTTCTAGGTCGAGGTACGATGATAATGGCTTGATACCCGGGGTGCCCGAGGCTGATTTTGTTTGTCTCGGTGCACTGGATTGCTGTGTTGTAGGCATGGACTGTACCGTCGGTGGCGGAGGTGGAGGCTGTTGGAATGGGAAAGGCTTCGCTGGCGAGCTCGACGTCGAAGCCGAAGGTGCTGCAGGTAGAATACTAGCCGACCGCCTCAAGTCGGAGATCTTCTCCTTGTACGCCTCCTTTAGCGAGGAAACCGAGTCATGTCCTTCCCTTTGCATAAGGTCAGCTTGACACTCAAGCTTCATCCGCGAGATCTCACTCTTTGGCCTTCTGCTCCAATTTCTCCCTGTACCGGTCGAGAATGTGCTCATTGTCTCGATGGGTTGTGACGAAGCGGACATCATTGACCCTAGCCCAGCGCCGCTGAGAGCGGGGGAGCGTGGCAGATAGGTTGATTGTGCGACGAAGGGCGAAGTTCGATGCTGCGGACATGGTGATGCTGGGTCAAGGACTCAGGAAAATATGTTTGAATTGAAAGCTTTTGAGGTCATGAATGATCCCAGGCTCATGACTTACTCCGATTGGCCACTCGCGGGAGGAATTCTAGCTGCAGCGGAGTAAATGTGTCTGATGTGCAACATTGGAATGAAAGCCAGGCGCCAGTGTATGGATGGCCGAAATAGATTTTCATCGCGTAGGAGTGAAGCCTTCTTAGGTGTAGGAGGCATCCTTGTACCTGTTGGCTTCTCATAATGCAAATAATGAAGAAGATGTATGTGATGGCCTCTATGTTCACCGTGAGACCTTGATATCTTCTTTCCTGATCGACGCGTCTCTCACAATTCATAGAATCGTGAGTGCCCAACAGGAGAAGATTGAATTACGCCTGGAGATAAAAGATGATTCATATACTCCTGGGCTTCTCGCCCTTAACCCAATACAAAACCCAAGTTCTATGCAATTGTACAGAGTGCAGTCTGATCCCTGATAGACCTCAGCATCCCGCATTCTCTAAACGCCTCGCTAAATCCAAACCCACCAATGTGATCCATGTCCCAATGCAATAATGAGGATTGTGATAATTGATTATCCCGAAGAGTCTTCACTGTCAACCTTAAACGGGGGTCATTCAAATATCTCCAAATTTTAACCCAGGATATTCGAGACTGCGTTGTTCTTGTGCAGACTTCTTGAAAACTAGCGCACATCGAGTACATGCTCGCATTCGGATAGAGACGTGCAGTTTTGACTTTCGGACGTGGTTTGTCCATCTCATCATGCCAGAAAACTGCAAGGCTGGATGATCCCGGATTTCTCACCCCGAAGGAGAAGGTAGTGTTCCGACAGATCTTCTCAGTGGCTTCAATTATGTCTCTTCCCCATACATATCGCACCACCCAGCCACAATTAAGCATATCTTCGAAAAGCATACGTGGGAGTTTGCTTGTGTGATAGGCCTGAGGTCTATGGGTGTAATCCAGACGGGCGTGGTTTTAACATTAAATGGCAATTTCAATTTCATCTTCGGTAGGAATCCACGGCGTCACGGTAGTGACCAGCGGGTAGATGTTGGCCACTCAGTGGACGCTGAGACTGCTTTGCAACTTCGGCGGTAGGAGAAAAGAACAGACTAGGCACGCTTGAGAATGATTTTGGTAGTTTATTCAGATCGGCCATATCGTGTGCTGACTGTGAGGTGGGATTCTTCTTGAGGTCTGGGAGAGGGGTGTAGCTGGTGGTGCCGACTCCGACACCACTACTGGCATCGCGTTTAAAGCTGCGATTGATGGACCAGGACATGAGAATTCTCCATGCAAATATGAGTAGGGCCACAAAACCCAAAGCGGCACCCACAATAATGAACACGAAGTTTTCTGGAAGTTGAGAAGATGCGAGGTAAGGGGCGCCGGCCTTTGGAGGAACAGTGGGAGGAGGATAATTGTAACCGCCGGGAAGGGTGGGGAGTTTGCTGTCGGTTGCCGCGGCCATGATGTATATTGCCGGTGTATCTATGGTTGACGAAGAGGTGGAGGATGCAGACTGGTTGGAATATAAATGGTACAGAGTCAAGGGGGGCCAGGAGGGAAGGGGGTTGGAATTTCAAAATTGAAGGCCTGCAGAATGGAAGGGTGACGACGGAGGTGGTCTTCGGATTTTCGCTTGTGTCAGTTGAGAAGTTAAGGTTTTAGTAGCCCCTGCTGCCCATCTGGCTCGAGTAAGTTTGTTATTTTAGGGGTTTGGGGCTGTCTGCCCACTCATGCACGACGTGATCAATTGTGGCTGGACTACGTGCAAGCTTTTTCTTCGATTCACGAATCACCGCAGCCATACCATCCCAGTCCTCTTCTCCGTAGGCTGCTCTTGGCAAAAGGTAAGGAAGTTTATTTGGTGTGCAGTTATTGCGTCAAGCCTGAAGCCGAAGTCGCTCCAAAGATGGACCATCTCATGACGCCAATACTGAGTAGCCCAACGTGGCGCAAGCTCATCGCATAGCTTCCTCCCCATCACCTGTTTGAAGGTGTATAGATTGCTTGTCTGCCTACAACTACTTGTCCTGACTTTCCGCCTAAAATACATTGTGAATACGGCCGTTCCGTTACCCGCCTCGACCACATCTGCATGTCTCCGGGGTTGTCGTATTCTGACTATCGGGGGTATGCTCTAGATAGGACCGCACTCCCTGCGCAGTTGACAGGGTATTACCCCAATACTTTCGCTCGCAGGAAGGTCGACGCAAAAAACACTAGGTCAAAAACTTCTCACTGCACCGACTCGATGTCACGGGACCACATGCCAAGGGTCACGTGCCAAGGATTACGTTCAGGGGTTCTTCAGCACTTCCTGCGTAGCATTCTATCTTGACTCTCTTCGTGCTACGTCTTGTAGATGTTAGCTGGAACACATTGATTGAATCCTCGCCCTAGAACCCTCACACTCGACTTGTAATCCATGAACTAGGCCATCAACTATATTTAGACCACCCTACGAAACTGCTATCTCGGCTTGAGGTAGAAAAATTGACAACCGGGCGGGGGAGCCACTTGACCCTGACGCCCATTCAAGATACCACAGGAACCTATGGTCGTACCGCCCTTTACTCCATCATCTTCTTCAGTATTCCAAAATATCTACGCGTCCCATCAGCTGCTGGGGTCGAGAATAGGATCAGCGTGTTTTTGGGGCTAGGGGAGACGAACCTTCATTGGACAGCCAAGTTCAGTGGACTACCCTGCAAGGCTCACGACATGCCTCCTACACTACGGTGTCTCCACGGGTTATCGTTGTATGTATCCTATTCTCCGACACTTAGCGGGTTAGGCTCAATATGCCGGTGGAAGATATTGCCGCATTTCTGGCACCAACTGTCAGAGACGAAATGGGAGCCGCTGCTGGCTGGAGTGAGAAAAATGCTGTGTGCCGAAAGCTGGGGTAAGATGGTGACCGCTACGAGGGGCTACGGCAATGTCCGTGCAGATTTCCCTATTGGTGGAAAAATCGTCAATCGTTGGTGGAGCCTGTGTAATCCTCGTCGACACGTGTCTGAAAGAGGAGAATCTGGCAGCCGTAGATGGTGACTAGCCTAGGATCTGTCCAAGGAACAATTGTCAGTTTAGGTCTGGCCCAAAGTTAGTTGTCCTTGGAGCCGCAAAAGCTTCCTGCTGAAGCCAAAAATCCCTGACGAGCAGCCTCTCGCCTGCTGTCCCTAAGCTTGGACCGAGGGTTTCTGGCTCCAGGAATAGGTTGTATCATCTCTAATCTTAACAGTTTGTTTTCGGCTGGGCAGGAAGAGGGAAAGCACTGTGAAGCCATGCAACGACAGCAAAGTCCAAGAGAACTCATCAATGCCACGGGAGTGCAAAGCAACCCAAGGTCTACTCTATCGGATACATCTGAGAGAAAGTTTGTCATTTTTGACGAATCAGCAAGGAAGAAGGGAATCAAAACACCCCCGTCGATGCCCAAGACACCACCTCTCCCCTCGATGCGTATCAAGCGGTAAGTCGGTTCTCCAACTCGATTGAGAGCCCGCTCGACGCAACTATTGTGGCTGCAACAACTATCCTCTGCCACCGCGTGCATCTCGCCTGATTTTGTGAGCTGACGTCTGCTTTGGACCCCCGCCCTAAAGGCTAAGGTCGGCAGTAGAACCTTCCAAGCCCGCTGATCGATAGGATCACTCAAAAACCACACTAAAGCTGTGAATAATCACCGCAGTCCACAGCACGAAGCCCAGACAAGGTTACAGGGGTTTTTATGATTCCTCTTTGAACGCTCATCTATTCTTTCTCCTTCGTATTTTGGACATCAACGGATCTCTCTGTACGTCTGCACAATCCTTGTATGGGCAAAGAATTATGACGACTATTTGTTATCCAGATATACACCCTTGCCAAGTGAGCTACCTTGTAGCCATTCAGTTGCGGCGAGCAAACCTGCCGTCGTTGCAACTTTCAGATCTGCAACCTCATTGCCCACCACGTATCTTCCACCTTGGTAGATGGGGGATGCAAAGATTGAAATAGGCGAGCATCTGCTGCTTCGTTCGTCCTTGCCTTACCGCCTATTCGACTCTGTGAGTGGAAACAACCATGGACTCTAACTTCTTCCTTGTCCTTCTTAGCGGTATCGTCTTGGTCTTCATATGCCTAACTCTGTTCCTTCTGATAGCCATGATTGTCTTCGGACAGCCTCCCGACCGCCACCAATGGACAGGGAAAATGGCTGCTATAGCGCAGGTAGTTCACCTTGGTTTTGCCATTTCCCTGGTGTTACTGCTCAAACTGAGTTATCCGTCACACATCATGATCAAGCTCTTGCAGTCGGATATTCTCCTTGACTCTGTGGTGACCACCATTCAATCAGCTCTATTTTACGTGGGAATGGCGAAATTGGAGCTCGTGAAAAGGCGCTGGTTTCAAGCTCTGGCCGCTGGAACTTGGGTGCTTGTCAAGATTTCGTTCGCAATAGCATCGTTTGCCAAGTATGTCCACCTATTTCTACTTTTCATGTCTCTCACGCTTATTAGGACAGAGAAATACTTTATCGGCTGTGTGGTCTTTGACTATCCTGCAATCGCCTATTGGTACTGCCGTGAGCTGCCCCAGACAAAACAGGCCTTAAGCATTTTGTTTCCTCTCATATTGCGTGGTGCTGGAGAAATTACAGCTCCTGCCAATTGATGACATTGACAGAACAATGCGGGAAGCAGTCGCTGATGCGAGTGATTAATTCTTGAGACGCTTGCGAACCAGAGCAGAGTGACTACACATGAAGATGGTAGTTGGATTGGTCCAAGCAGGCTGGACAGAGAATCGAGCTACGATGCTGTCCTTTTTTTTTTTTTTTTTTTCAGTAAGTGCTTAGTCCCGATTACTGTGCCGCTGTTGGATGTGAACAATATTTAGGCAGGCCCCGACGGCCCTATGGATACGCCGACTTAAATCCTGACAGCCCCGAACCTATTGTTGCTCAATTAAAAGAAAAGCAGTACCTGGGCACTCCATCCGATAACATCTTTGTCAGTGACTTTTCTATCCCTCACTTTATTGTGGACACAGGACCGTGCACTCACCGGATCAGCCTTAATTCAGTACGCAATGTTTTCGGATATCCCAATGAGTGCCAGCCTGCTTTGCCGGTCCAAGTCCCACTGGAAAGGCCCCTTCTTCCACCAGTAGAGCCATCACAGCGACAGCCAGCTCTTGACCCCAGGCTCTCGACAAATGAATCTAGGAGGCTTAAAGAAGCCAACCTAGGTTGTCAGTATTTCGCCCTGGACAAAAGTCCTATGGAGGCTCAATCGACTCGGAACCATGGGCATTCAACCACAAATTCAAGGACTCTCCTACCGGAATCCTTCATCCCACCAATAATCTGCGCTGTGGGTGGTCATCTCCCTAAGTTCATGATCACCACTGCAATTTCTCTCCAAATTAGGAGGAATGAGAACGGCGAAATGTTTACGGTGGAACCGCACAACGCTATTCTCCCACAGGATCTGGTAAAGGTTCTCTTGGATTGCTCAATGCTGATGCAAGGTATCGAGGCACTGACTCGACTCTCAACAATCCAAGTGGAAGAATCCTCGGAAGAGATTGAGGAGTATGTTTGCCGATGCGAATCTGCACGCGTTTGTTATGGTCAAGATCCCGCATGCTGGCCTAATCAAGCTTTGGAATTGTGTTGTTATACCTTACCTCGAGAGATACTCCTTTCTATTCTACGTTTATGGTTTAATTCTGGCTAGGATGAACCATATCGAGACCAGAATGTTTTTTATATTCCAGCATCTCTTGTGGCAATTCTCTAATGCGAATATTAAAGTCCCTTCAAACGTCAATACTGTGGAAGCATTGCTAGCAACGGCTAGGGCAGGCAGCTTAAGGAGCAAGCGACATATCCTTGTACTTGCCATCAAGTTGGGAAAAGACCTCAAAGAAGCCCATTTGCAGGCCGAGATTGTCTACCACCAGAGTGTCCTGTTGCGCTTCGAAGGCAACGTGGAGGAGTCTGGACGCGTCGTCAAAGAATTCTACAACAAATCCTACCACACGGAGCAGCGAGAATCTCACCCAGTGCTTGGGTCGCTATGCTTATCGCAAGCTAATAACCTGGTGTACAATTTTCAATTTTCTTCTGCCCAACAAGGAGCTACAAACTTGGCAACTGGCTACCACATATCTGTCTCAGTGGCAGTCAGACACCCTGTGGGAGCAAGTCTTCTGCGCTGGACGGATTTTCAGAGGCGAAGGCCATTTCGAGAAAGCACAACACTGCTTTGAGCGCTGTCTCACCACCGCGCAACTCCCGGAAGTCGAGAGAATCCGCATTGCAAATCTGGCAGACCTCTACTGTGAGCTAGACTATCAGCATAAACAAAAGCTTCTGCATCCGAAAGTCGATTACTTAGTCAAAGAAGAGGCTATTATTGAGTCAGAGATTGTACGTTTGCGGACGTATGCCTATCACTCTGAAGGACTCCGGCGATTACTGTCGTCCTCAATTGAAATTGGAATTAGGCAGGGTTCCTATCCAGAAGAGAATTCGTTGACCGAGGAACTCTTGAAGGTCCACGATGAACTGGCTGACCCTGGCATAATCGACCGTCTCGGACATATTCGAGCGCTCATCGCTTCTGCACGACTATCTCCCCCTTCTCAGGTAGAGAAACAATGGGAAGCTGCATTGCGCCAAAACGTAATCTACAACCCTCTTGAAGATGAGGTCTTTACTTCCGTAGTGATTCATCTTTTTATTTCCCTGGCCCGTTTTTAAGTCGAGCGTTTCGACGAGAGTTGGAGAGTATTTATCTACGCTGGAAAGATCCTAGCACACAGGTGTCGGAACGTATTTATTTGATTTCGTCCGGGGTCAACTGTAGTCAATAGCTGGATATCAAATTGTGCTATGGAATGACTTTTCTGATTAGTCAGGTAAACCAATGAACTCGAAAGTTGAAAGCTATCCGGGGTTGGACCAATTGGTTGTTTCACTATTTGCCGAATCTTGGTTAGGCTCGGTCTTAGCCAACCCGCTCTGAAGGTTATACCCGTCATCCGCCATACATTTTTATCCTTCAAAAGAACTACTGTCTGCGGACTGCACGAGCGCACATCCCTGATTTCAAAATGGGCGCCTTCAAGAAAACTCGCAAGTTTGCCCAAGTCAAACGGATTATTGGCCAGCGGGATGCTCGACTCAAGAAAAATCAAGAGACGGGGAAAACAGCAGACGCCAGAAAGAAGGACGACGACGTGATTAGGGAAGCGTAGGTGGCAGCAACGTACACCTTGGACAAACTGACGAAGAGTAGACCGCAAGTCTCCTCTGCTCTGTTCTTCCAATACAACACTGCTTTGGTCCCTCCCTATCAAGTTCTCGTCGATACGAATTTTCTCTCCCACACGGTGCAGAAGAAACTCGAGTTATTGCCCACTATGATGGACTGTCTCTATGCCAAATGCATCCCTGTCATTACCGACTGTGTCATGGCTGAACTCGAAAAGTTGGGACAAAAATATAGGATTGCCCTGCGGATTGCAAGAGACGAAAGATGGGAACGGCTCAAATGTGGGCATAAAGGCACCTACGCGGATGACTGCATTGTCGACAGGGTCATGAGACATAAAATTTATATCGTGGCCACCAATGATCGAGATCTGAAGCGAAGAATTCGAAAAGTTCCTGGCGTGCCCATCATGAGTGTAGCAAGAGGGAAATATGTTATCGAGAGACTTCCAGGTAAGTTGACGCAACAGGCTCGTGCACCAAACCCGGGATCCTCACCCCTTGCTTCTGAATACCTGTGCCTAAATCAATTTCCAATCCTCGCTCTCGCGAGCGGGATCAAAGTGTTGCAAACCGCCACACAGATAGAGACCGGTTGCTGATGAATTTTCCTTCCACAGATGCGCCTGAAAAATGAGTATTCATTCCAAAAGATTCGAACATTTTAGAGCAAAAACAAAACCACCGTCGAATCGACAGTCACGCCCTGACTCGCCATAAGGTCCATACGGACTCGATTCCCCATGCAATAAAGGCCAATGATACCGCGGTAAGCATGCACATGGCGGCAATTACTTTCCGACGCATTCGGAAAGCCTCGTCCATTTCCTGCTTGGCCAATTTGCGCTGGTGGGAATGGTAATATCCATCCTTGCTTCCAGACCTGGCGAAAATACCGCTATAGTTGTGACGATCAATGAGGAACAATGATATCAGAAATGATACGAAGAGTATTGGCGCCACCAGGAGTCGGCTGAAGAGAGACTCGGCGGCAGGAGCCGATTCTGATATAGCTGGGGCTTTTTTGGACGGCATGATATGGAACGTGTGGAATGGTGTTGTGACGGAATTCTTAGGAATCTGGCGATGGGTAGCGATCGCCTGGATATTGCCCTGGCCCTAGCTATGGTGAAGACTTTCGAGATCTGACAGCCTGTGCGAATAGCTAAATGTTCGAGAGTGATGTCTGGATATCGTGTGGGTATGGTGGATGAAAGCGGAGATCAATTGTCGAGGCAGTCTGGGTGTGATCTCAGTGTAACTTGAAGCTTTTGACTGTCGACTCTGCGCACTGGATAGAGGTCTGAACAAGTCCAGCGACCAAACGATGTTTTCCCACGTTCCTTAAGCCCCTGAATTATTTTCAGGAGGAGGGGAATAAGGCAGTAATCGTCATTGAAATAAATGCCAGATACAGGCTCCCTTGTTTCGGGATCGGGCAGGTTATTTTGGTAGTTGATATGCTCTCGCATAACATGCTCCGTTCCGACCCCGCCTCAAGGGCTGTGCCTGAAATCGGAAACTGAGTTGCATTAGGCGCCTGTTTGAACATGATCTACAAATACCCGCAGTCTAGGTACTGGTAGACATTGTTGCGCGTTTGGCCATGGCTTGTTCTGTGGCTCAGCACTGCGGTTTCGGATTCGCTGCTTGTTTGCGTCTCTATTTTCATCTTTATTCCAGCTATGCAATCCTCAAATATTCTCCTGATGCTGCAAACCACTATTCGCCGTCTCCTGACAGCTACGTCCTCAGGCTGATCACTTTAGAGAAATCCTATTGCGTCCTTCTTTGATATCCTGCTAGGATGGTGGGACAAATGGCAAGGAGAATATATCGACGAAATGATAGTGCCGCAAGAACTTAGGGCGCTTACGCATGAGGGAAAAATTATGGCTTGGAATGAGCCGACCCAGTTTCAAATGTCTCTTGCTTTGGTCTACGCGGGGAGAAAGCATATTTCCATCACGAAGCACAGCAGTGTAGAACCATCCCAGGACAACTGGACATTTCACTCAGCCCGTCCGCGAGTTGGCAATGTCTAACACCAAAATATCCGTCGCCCCCACAGCCGTCAACGCATCCATGACCGTTGCAATGTCTTTCTTCTCTACCATCGAACTGACAGCAACCCAATCCGGTTCTTCCAGCGCAGTGACCGTGGGCGCTCGCTTGCCCGGTGTGATTTTTGCAGCTTCGAGCAATTTCGCGCGCGGAACATTGTATTGGCACAAGATATATTTTTGCGCCGTGATGACTCCCCGTATCCGGGCCGCGATCAGATTGACCAGTTTCTCGTCCGAGACAGACTTCGACTTGATCAGGACTGCCGTACTCTCAACCACAGTATCAATTGCTTTGAGGCCGGCTGCTCTCATGGTTTCGCCAGATTCGACCAAATCGACAATTCCATCTGCGACTCCCAATGCACAAGCTGCCTCGACACTTCCGCCCACGAACTTGATCTTGGTTTTTAACTTTGGTACCGGACTAATCGTGCCGTTGACGCTCTCCTTTCGACTGCCCATGCCTTCTAATCGTGCAAAATAGTCTTCGGCCAGCCCTGTGAAGCTCGTCACGATGTTTTTGCCCACGAGATCTTTGACGTCCTGGAGACTGCCCTTCTCAGGAACTTGAACTTGCAGTTTACACTTCCCAAAGCCCAAGTCCATTATCTCTTCTACACCGGACTCTTCGCCGAGTGCCAGGTGAGCGTCATGTTCAGCAACTTGATCTCTTCCAGTGATTCCCAGATCGACTCGACCTTCCCCGACGAACGTTGGAATGTCCGCCGCGGGCAGGAAGATCAGTGCCAGTGCGAGATTCTTGACGACGGCGATATCTAGTCTGGTTTCTCGCCGGAATTGAATGTCGGATCCTGCAAGGAGGTCGAGTGTTGCGGCATGTAGTCGACCTTTCTTCGGAACCGCGAAAAGCAGCCTGTCAGAGAGGTGATTGACAAGGTCCATCTTGGACGGCGGAGTTTCTAGGAATTGAGCTTAGGATTCTTTCTTTCTTTTATAGCTTCCCACGAAAAATTTCTAAATGAACGTTCCCCTCCTCTAACCCTGCCGTTGGTCTGCCCCCGCCAAGCAAATGGAAAGTTTTCCAAAAACAGCGAATCAATTGTTGCACGCAGAGTAGAAAGGGAAAGAAATTTAAGTGTAGAGACAGGATAGCAGCGGATTTGAGGAGGCCCAGTCAATCAAGACCATTAGGAAAACAAGCCTGTATTAACTTACCTGGAGCAATCCCTCCAAAGAAGAATTGACATACGGTTTGACTCACTCCGACGCCGGCAACCTTTGTCCGTGGCAGGAAAATATTTTCTTGGCGTTCAAACTTTGGTTTTGCAAGTCTTGGCGATCTTTTCGCGCACAACTGGCGCCTTCGCCTGGACTTCGCCGTTAACACGATCTCATCTCTGCCAGATAATTGTCTCCTCACATAGTCCCGGTACTGCAAGTGGCATCTACTCGTCGAGACACATTTTAGTCCATCGAAAACCGTCGATATGGATGCTGGCAAAGTCCCCGTCAAGCTCGTCAAGGTCACCCGAGTTCTCGGCCGAACAGGTCATGCGCACCCCTCTATAGAGTCTATATTGGACATTGGACTGATTCTCTACGTTTTCAGGCTCCCGAGGAGGCGTCACACAGGTCAGAGTCGAATTCATGGACGACACGAGCCGAAGCATTATTCGAAACGTCAAGGGACCAGGTACGAACTTCAATTCCGCCAAACAATCCCAGGGAGAAAAGGAGGACCAAAACTAATAAATGTTGCACGAATAGTGAAAGTTGATGACATCTTATGTCTGCTCGAATCCGAAAGAGAAGCAAGAAGACTGCGATAAGTGGATGAATTCGGGGTGCCTTTCACCGGGGGGTATGCATGTGGTTGAGCATTGAGGAAATGACCATTCCATAAAGAGAACATGAAACCGGTGGCAATGGGTTATCGGTGTCCCAAAAATTAAGGGCGAGTTGATCAAGACCTCGCTGTTTCTGCAGGCGGGTGTTGAACCTGGTATCCTCAAAATCCCCGGCCGACCATTTTTGTCTGACACGCATATTCACAAATTCGAGAATACCTTCAGAACGTCTCCCTTTTTCAGCTGCCAATAATTCCCAGTCATAGAAATTGTGAATTACTGTGGAGTCACATCTTTCGTTTCGCCGGAGCGCTGGAAGAACACGAATTGCAAGATTTTCCTGATTGTTGCAATCGTTCGTTCCGCCTTGCCCTTCCACAACAAGAATTAAAAATACAAGGGGGCAAAATATCTTCACCAGAAGAACCTATCCTAGATTCGAACCCAGGAGGGGGGAGGGTCTTTTTTTCTTTCTTTTTTCAGTGGTGGCTAGAATGCCGCTCCAACTTCCGTTCTACAAGTATTTTCAACCAGAGGTCATTTCCCCAGTGGCCAAACAGGGGATGTTAGATACAGGAAAGAATCGTCTAAAGCCACCACACAATCTGACATGTCTCCTCACTGAGTAGGCCGTCGACCCTGAAGCATCGTGTCTGAGATTGGTGGCAGAAATTCGAGATTTCAAGTATCTGTCGAAAACCTGTTTCGGGTTCCAAAGCATACAACTTGGCGTTGTCTATATTGGGCTTATCCGTATTCTGGATCTCTTCTACTTCCCATCCTCCTTCATTTTATGAATTGAACACTCTGAGCTCACATAAATTGCTCTGAGAACTATTTTGTTCAGCTTTGCACGTGACCGTTCAAGCCATCGCTCCAATTGTAGGCCATATCTTCTATATCACATCAGGGCCGGAGCCTGAACCAGATATCCTAATTACGTAGCCATGCTCCGGGACGTACATTGCAGGCGGTTTTCAGCCTTGTCACCGCATTCCCGAGGTCAGCAACGAATCACAGTCGGGCTTGGCATCTTTGCCGCCCTAGAAGGCTTCCCTCGACGACGTGGCGATTCCTTGGATAGTCGCTTGATGACGAACACATTGTTGCCTCTTCCTTTAAGGTGACGACTCCGCCTCGAGCTCGACACGGTCAAGAAAGAAGGAACAGTCTTTGAGATAAGAAATCTCGGTCCCGATCAAATTGGGATTGTAATTCTTGTCACGGCAGCAGCCTCTCCCAACATCTTTCACGCCCTTGAAGATCTTTCTCGATCGGGGTCATCTTTTGCAGCTACTCTCTCTCGATGCCGTCAGCCCAGAAGACCCTCGGATACTGAGATGGCATCACAACCGACCGCTCCCGATCCAGAGCGGGAGTACAACCTGATATCTCAACTGGAACTGCGAATAGCCTCGGCCTCGACAGATTCCAAACTCGAATCTATTCTTCAGAAATTTTTGCCGGCTTTGCTTCTCAAGCTCGCCTCTCCGACGCCCAAGAACCGGAACCTCGCCATCAAAGTCAGCCAGTACATCAGCCAAAGATTGAAAATCAACCCCGATATCAAATTGCCGGTGGCCGCCCTTGTCAAGACATTCCGCGAGGTTGAGAATGCTTTCGTCAGGCGATTCGCCCTCATATTCATCGAGCAAGGGCTGCCAAGGTTGGATGTTGATCAAGGCATTGAGACTCTGCCGGGGGTATTGCAATTCGCCATTCCACAATCAGAGGGCTACGATGCTGCCGACGGGAAGATGTGGGCTATAGCATTCGATTTCCTTCTCGAAGTGCTTCGGAGATGGAAGATCCCCGAAAGGGGCAGCAAGGAAGATCTCGCATTGAAGGATACTTTCTCACTATCACAAGCGCAATCTGATATCCTGGTCAGCCGATTTTGTGAATTTTTACTCCACGATCCTAAGGACTCCAGAACCCAGTCACAAGATGAAGATTTCCAACCGGTTTTTGACAAGAATTTCAAACGACGGCCCGAAGTCGTACGACCGATTGCTAAGTACCTATTTAGTTCGATCTTCGGTGACAGACAACGCCTCATCCCTGCTGTTATCATGGCAGTTGACGCAAACGCCTCGGCATCGAATATGAGCGACATCATGTTCAAACAATGTGACTTCGATCTCGAGGCCGAAGAAACTGTTGATGCTCTCTTTGCATTGTACAAACGCTCGAGACCCAAACTCCAGACACGGATTTTATCACTTCTGGCGCGAAGCCAGAAATCCACTAGTCGCACAGCGGAGATTATGGCCATGGTGGAGACGCAGCTCAACACGTCTAACACGGGCCTTGAGGCCGCAAAGCTCCGCACAGCTCTGTTCACCTATCTCACTTGGACGGTCCGTGTGGGCAAAGACTTGGGTCAGATCAGCAACCGCGTACAGGACATGCTGAAAGAGTACATTGAGATGCAAGGATGGCCGACGATGAACGATCGCTCAGCTGCAGAGGTCGAACTACGTGCGAAAGCGTATGAAAGCATTGGCCTCCTGGCAGCCATCAAGGATACCGCCGAAACTAATAGTCGCACGATGGATCTGACCACCTGGCTATTCACCAGTCTCCGATGCGATACGGCCCGAGAGATCAGGGCTAGTATTGAAGAATCGATCGGCCGAGTCATGAACGCTGTCTCGAAACTGGACGAATCGACCACACAGCGACTGAAAGACTTGTTGCTGTGGAACGTCCTGGCAACTCCCGGGCAAGAAGATCCCGTCTATTTCCTGCCGACTGTCAACAGTACGAAATATCCTGCTCTCAAATTCGCCAATAAGTGTTTACCCTTCCAAGACGTCGATGCAAGGTTCATCAATGTTCTTGCTCTCACTCCCTCCGACCGGAAAGAGGTGGCGGAGGAGGGCATCCGTGGTCTCGATCCATACTGGCATGCCTCCAACATACGACTTACCAGGACGTCGTTGTCAGATAAAAAACTCGACCTACCCAACCTCGAAGCCCTGGTGAAGCGATTCTTCGAAACTGAACCCGCACAGATGAGATACTACGACAACATCACGGTGCTAGCAGCCGCGATCACGTTCTGCCGCAATGTGTTCGTCTGTGATGCGCTGAGAGGCACACGGCTGATTCCTGACGAATCGGCGGACTGGAAACAGAGCATTGACGCCCTGGTCAACAACGACCAGGATGCTCGACAAAGGATACGGGACCATCTACGCCGACTTGACATTGAGACAAAACTGACACTGATCAACGTAGCGTTGGCAGGTTTGGAAAAGGGCTCCGAAGACTGTCTGGACTTATCCCTGGAAATACTTTCTCTTGCTCCAAATGATCTACTGTCCCTTGTCCAGCAGGCCGCTATGAACGGTGCTTCACGTGTCGCGTCTAACGCAGTATTGCAACTTCGAGCCGCCAGAGTCTTTGGCATCCTGGCCTCGGCATCCGAGAGTGCAGAAATCTTGGCCAGAGCCGAATGGGACGAGACGTCAAACTGGAAAATTGCAGTCGGAGAGGGAATGGTCAAAATCCAAGGCCATCTGCTGCGAGCTTGTTTCTGCCTCTCGAGGAAGTCGCTTCGAGGTATTCAAACATCTGCTGACGACACCCTGCAACTCTTGACGCGGCGGCTTGTTGAAATAGTCAACACTTCCTCCGATAAGTCGCTCAAGGAAACCGCGTACAGATGTCTACGCCAACTTGCTCTGTGCACGCCGACTGGAAACAGCCCTGAACCAGATAAAGAATTATTGAATCAAATGATTTCGGACGGCAAAAAAGGAAGCGAAACTGCCATTGCGGCCGTTGGTCCTCTCCTAGGTGTCTTGTGTGCGAAAGGGACGCCTTCCCAATTTAACTCGTTCCTAGACCGCTTTTTAGCTCTTCACGAGGTCAAGAGGGCGGAGTTCCACTTTGCATTGGGAGAGTCACTTGCCGTTGCGGGTGCTGGGTTCCAATCGTCGTCCACCATGACGGAATTTGATATTGACGGGCCTCTGCCCAGTTGGGGCTTCAACGGAGAATTGATGTCGACGATCGTGGATAGAGTCATTGAAGATTGCCAAACAACGAAGCCCTCGCTAAAGAAAGCTGCCGCCATTTGGCTCTTGTGCATGATGCAATACTGTGGTGAAGTCGGCGCGGTCAAATCAAGACTGAGAGACGCTCAAGCTGCGTTTGCGAGGCTTCTGAACGACCGCGATGAAATCGTCCAGGAAACTGGTTCCAGAGGACTCAGCGTGGTGTATGAACGAGGCGACAAGCAACTCCAAGATGATTTGGTCAGAGATCTGGTACAAACGTTTACCGGGTCCGATGCGAAGATGTCTGGCACCGTCAATGAAGACACTCAGCTCTTTGAAGCAGGCGCCCTGCCCACCGAAAATGGCCAGTCGGTCACAACGTATAAAGACATTGTTCGCCTCGCCACAGAAATGGGGGACCCAAGTTTGGTGTACAGATTCATGAACCTTGCTTCGAACAATGCCATTTGGACCAGTCGCGCCGCATTTGGTCGGTTTGGACTCGGCCGTGTGCTGGCTGACTCAACGTATCTTACTGAGAACAAAAGATTTTATCCCAAGCTCTTTCGATATCGATTCGACCCCAATCCGCATGTTCAGCGATCGATGAATGAGATTTGGAGGGCGCTCGTGAAAGATCCAAATGCCGTGATCAACGGCAATTTCGACCCGATCATGCAGGATTTGTTGAAGAGCATCGTGTCGGGCAAGGAATGGCGAGCTCGCGAAGCCAGCTGTGCGGCGATATCTGATCTCGTGCAAGGCCGAGACATCGATATGTTCGAAAAATATCTCGATGAAATTTGGAATGTAGCGTTCAAGGTTCTGGACGATGTCAAAGAAAGTGTCCGGATAGCTGCGATGAAGTTGTGCAGAACACTCACTAGTATGCTGATTCGCAATCTCGAAGGGGGGAAAGGCGACGGCAAGCGAGCGGCTACCATGCTCAATCATGCCATGCCGTTCTTGCTACGGCAGATGGACTCTGGTGGAGCAAAGGAAGTCCAGCAATATGCCATTGTGACTTTGTTGGATGTCGTCAAGAAGAGCCCACCCAAATCCCTGCGCCCCTTTGCTCCACTAGTATTAGAGACACTAGTGCTTTCGCTCAGCTCACTGGAACATGAGAGTATCAACTACCTGCACCTGAACGCCGACAAGTATGGACTGACGGCTGAAGAACTCGACAAGATGAGGGTGTCGAGTATCAATGCATCGCCAGTGACAGAAGCAATCGAGAGTTGTTTGGACAGCATCACGATGCCATTGGTCACGTCCCGTGTGGCCGACGCCATGCAAGGCGTGGTTTCAACTTCCAACGCAGAAGAAAGTCACTCCCCCATGGAAGATGCAATGCAGAGACTCATGAACGCATATCGGGCTGCAATCGGGCTGCCATCCAAAGTTGGCCTCAGCAGGGTGATGACGACCCTTGTTGTTCGCCACCAAACAGCATTCCGACCCTACGCGGACAAGTTTATACAACTGACCAGGAAACACATCCTTGATCGCAACGCCACTATCAGTGTCGCTTTCAGCACCTCCCTGGGGTACCTGATGAGACTTGCCTCAGCTAAGGAGATTCAAAGCACGAGCAACTATGCCCAGAAATTATATTTCGAGTCACAGGAATTGGTTCATCGCTCAGTGGCGGGTGAGATCATCCAGGCTATCTCCCAGGCCGCGAATGACGTCTTTATGAATTCTGCGTCAGCCTTCCTCCCTTTCGTATTTATCGGACGTCGAGATACGGACAAGGAAGTCCGAGAACGATTTGACATCCCCTGGAAAGAAAACATTGGCGGTTCTCGCGCCATCAATCTGTACCTTACCGAGATAGTGGGGCTGATATTGACCCACATCAAATCACCTCTATGGCCCGTTAGACACGCATGTTGTTTCGCGGTCGCCGAACTGATTGGGTCCATGGAAGTGCAAGAAAAGTACACTGATCGTGAGGCGTTGCTTATTTGGGAGGCGATCCAGGAGGCCCTGGATGGTAAAACCTGGGATGGCAAAGAAGAAATTATCAAAATGTACCCAAAGTTCGTGCGTCAGGCCGAGGGTCTCTGGTCTAACAGCCAGACGAGCCAACAAATGAGAAAGATTGCAATCCGGGAGGCAAAAAGGACTAATGCTGCATACCGACCTCATGCCATTAAAGCCCTGGGGGAGTTCGCAGTCATCCGAAAAGACCTGGACTTGACCCTTGAATTGGTGCCCTATTTGGCGTCTCTCATGGATGATCTGACGGACCAGGATGCCATGGATGTTGATGAAACTAGCGGCAAGCCCCTTTCCAACGGGTAAGAAAACTCCATTTGACACATTTCCTTACTCCTAACAGACAAAGTAGGACGATGGTGGAATCCACGGCCAGTGCGACCGTTTGGTGCTTGTTCAAGCTCCTCGCAACCCATGCCAACGCCCAGGTTCTGGACTCCGCAACCCAAATCGTGCAGAAGGCACGTGCCACTCATGCGAGCGCAGTGGATGGCGCCCTCTACGAGAGTGCAAAATTTTTCGTGGTAAATGTATCGCCAATGAAAAAGGATGAAGGCGTTCGCTTCGGTACGGAAAATCCCTCAGCCTCAAATGGCGCAGCACCCTCGCTACGGCTGAGAACGGGGGAAAAATCGGAGCGGCGTGCCGGGGGAGAGGGACCAAGTGGCTTTTGGGAGACATTTGAGCCACTGGTGTTGGCGGTGCTCTCCTCCGATACTGCCCGCCAAGCATCCGAACCCGAAAATCAGCGCAAATCACGTGTTTCCCTGGCCCTGGCGATTGCTGAGCGAGGTGTGCAGCAGCCCGCAGCGCTAGCGGCGATCCTGGACACCTGGCTGCAAGCAGAACGGTCGAGGCCTTTACGTGAAGACATTGAACGTGCTCGACTGGCGAATCGACGTCCCTAGTGCCATTGCGTAAGGGCGATACTAGCCCGAATCCTGGGTGGACCCTCATCCTTGGGGAGTTGCGGACCTCTTAGACCTTTACAGGCCTTTCGCTTATTTGAAAGTCTGCCAGGTCCTTTGGGTACCCAAAACAAAAACGGTGGTGGACACTCGTAGGGCTGCTGCATGGGAATGGGGCACCAGGCGCACGGGCCACCGAATATCTTAGCGCTGTGGAAAATCTTGATGGGTGATGCTGGAGTTGGATTTCCGATACCAGGGATAGAGAGGAACCGGGGTGGTTCCAATGCCTGGGCTGTTTTTGTTTCTTTTGGTCCCTGCGTCCGCCACCTCTGGCATGTGGTTCCGTGGCCTGGTGACGACATCAAGGTCCATCCAACAAGTGTTTCTGACTTTTTGAGCTAATCATGTTCAAAGCTTTTTTTCAAGACACATTGCCGGCGCGCATCAACGGATGCAAGCTCGGTGGATCAGGGTCTGTGCTAGGAATTGAAGCCCGTATTTACGGACACCCCACAAAACTCAATCTCGAACTCGAAATGCCAAATTTTTTTTTTTTTTTTTTTTTTTTTTTTTTTTTTTTTTTCCAGCTCGGTTGGGCATTAGACTTTGTGTTCACAAACAAATCGAGAATATGCCAAGGGCTATCAGGGTGGTGGGGAGGCAAAAAGAGTCAACAGGGACGGTTCGGGAAAGGTTGTCTCCTAACCTCGGAAGTGGAAGCCGATTCCAAGAGGTTTGAAAAGGAGAGACCAATGTGGCAACTCCAAGACGGGTAACTGCAAGCCCTGGACTGTTGAGGCGGACATCCCCCGAGTGAGAGTGATCCTAAATGACGCAAATGCGATTGGAAAGATGACTGTTACGGTTACGTGAGACGGAGATGAAGGAAGCAAAATTTTGTACCTAAGCGACGAGAAGCAGGGGCGAGCAGGGAGGCGACAAGGGAATGAGACGCTCGACAAGATGGTGAACGGGCAAAGCCGCGAGTCAGAGACAAGACTAGGCTACTGACGGGCCAATGGGACAAAATCCTCGGTATAACAGATTTTCCGTTCCGTGGTGGGATTACCTGCTTTTGCTCTCTTCCATCCTCGAGCCCGAGTCATGGCAAGACGGCGGCAACAGCGGCTGGCAGGGTGCTATTCCGGGTACTTTGAGAAGGGCATTGCTAGTCAGTATGTGATTTCGTACCAGAAATTCAGTACCCGACGCCCTGGCCTGCTCCTTTCCTGGACCATCAACACCATCAAACTCTCTACCACCAAGACGTACCTCCATACCTCCAACACCCATCACTCCCACCTGGATCACCGCTCCCGGCCCAAAAATACCCCCTGCTTTCTTTGGTCCTTTTCCTTTTCCTCTCCACTCCACTCCCCTCCTCCATCTTTTCTTTTCTACGCTAGTTCCGCGCCCACCCTCTCTCTGACCATTCGACCCTCCCTGCTTCTAGGCTAAAACCACATCCCACGAGTCTGGCATCTGCATCTCTTGATCCACGGCCCTTGTTCACGCTTCCCTGTCCTTCACAATGCGGTTGTTTAGCTGCAGAGGGGCTGGTTCTTAATGTCGGAAGATTCGTATGGATCTGGGTGGCACTCCAATCAATGCCTCCGACCAATCTGCTGGTGCGCACACAATGACATCTTGATTGCTTCGAACTAATCAAGCCTGGGGATTGACTTCCTGCAGACACATTAGCTCTTCAATCTTCTGAAAATCTGTCTTCCTCTTTCCTCACCTCTCATTGCCTCTTCAGCCTTTCTCTTTAAGCATTGATTCTGGCCTGGACGTGCAAAAGCCTCTCCTTCCATCACGTCGACTCCTGCTTTCCGACGCGACCATTGTCAACCACTATCTATTTCACCGCAGCCGCCGCATATCCTTCTATCCAGCCCTGTTCCTGTCCTCCCGTCCTCCAATCTGAGTCCTCGCCGTGCTCTCCCTCCCGCCTAGCCGCATGGCGGCAAGATTGAACCCGGAAATACCTGTATCTGTCTGCAGCTGATACATGCGATCTGGCATGTGCATTTGAAACAATCATCCGTCCCGCCTTCGTTGTTTTCTGGCCAGATATCTCTCCTCATGACCTCCGTCAGTACCATTGTAATGCAAGACGACAAACGAGGAGAATCCTCGAAGAAACAACCACTTCGGCTACCGATCATTGCACCCAAGGATGACCTGTCTTCTTCGGCAAGTTCCAGTCGCAGCAGCCGTGTCGGGCCTGGCGTCCTTCCACGCGCTCGACTGCCTCCGCGGTCAAGAACCGGTTGCTGGACCTGTCGCACTCGCAAAGTAAAATGTGATGAAGGACGCCCCGTTTGTGGACAATGTGAACGCCTCGGCCACAATTGCGATTATAGTCCCCGTTTAGCCTTTCGCGATGATACGCCACGCGTCCTGGAACGCATGCAGGATGTGACCAATGTCGCCAGCTCCGTGTGGGATTGTGAGTACCGTGAGCCCCTCATCGCGCAACGCCACCGCTAACGTTCTTCTTAGCGACCTCACCTGCCATGACTGACACCAGCATTGGATCTGCCGCGGTGGATGATCTACCACCCTTCGCTTCACTAACAACAGATGATGACCGTGAGAGAAAGGCCGAGAGGTCCAGCCCCGGAACATACAATGTGGTGGTCAATCAAGATAGCTTCCAACACCTACCCGAGTACTGTGACGATCCCGACGTAAAGAAAGAACTCCCGCCGCCGTTACGTCGAGGCTCTGTTGCTACGTCCCTCGCCAGTAGCGCCGGTCGCGAATCCGCTGTCGAAGGCGTTCCCATTGCAGGAGACCCTAACATTGTTGTATTACCTAGATTCGAAGATGTTGCCCGTCGCGGGATATTCAGTTCCCGAGAACCACGATCACCGGTTTCACCCAGAGCAAAACACATAATCATCAAGGACGAAGACCATGACGAAGTCACCATGACAGAAGAACCAGACGCAATAGACGACAAGAGCAAGACAGGCCAAGATGCCAGGTATCTCCAACGATTTCGCCAGGTCGTTTGGAATCAGCTCGTACCAGCCGAGCCCGATGTGAGAGACGGGATGATGCGATCGAGTGTCAATGTCCTGGAAATGGCCGCAACCACTTTCCCTCCGGTATGCCTCCTTCCAACAGTTCTGCTATCCGCTAACGTATACTCAGTTGCATCACGCCATGATGGCCGTCGCAGCCTTGAGTTTGGCCGCACAAGATGGAAACGAGAGACTCGATGCATTACAACATTATCAGCAAGCTTTGCCGGCATTGCAAAGTAGCCTCAAAAGCCCGACCGATTTATCCTCCGACGGCGCCTTTTTGACACATTTCCTCTTGCTGGTCTACGAGGTAGGTTGAATTCAAGCGACCGTGGAGTTTCTCCCTGACGAGAAAGCAGATTGCGGCAGCCGAAGCCGGACATTCGAACCTCTGGTCCCAACATTTGTCGACACTTTTGCGGATTTCTCTCCTGCGACGTGACGTCTTTGGGGGTGAAAGATTCCCATTTGTGGTGTGGTGGATTTGCAACATTGATTTGGATGCACTTTTCAGCGGAGCAGGCAGTGGTGAATTCGTGGGATCCATGTTGAGCAACGATCTCATTCCTCCTCCGAGTTTTCATTTATATCCACTGGGTCTGGACGGCTCCAGCGTGGTCTATGCTGATGAGTTGGAATCCTTGCCTCCAGTCCTACAGCTGGATTACGAAGTCACAATTCTGGCAATCCGGTTGGCGCTGCTCGCACATGAATTCAGAAACGATAGCAACTTCAACGATGCGGATATGATTCAGAGGAACCAAGCCACCAGAATACGCCAGAGTCGAATTTTCGAACTACAAGAATCTTTGCGTCAACTGTGGGTTACCCCTGTGGCGGTGATGATCAGTCAAAGGGTCGAAGATCTCCCCGAACGTCCACATCGGTTGTACGAACATGCAGCTGCCCTTTATCGAGCCTGTATTATCTATTCGCATACGTCCATGTGGCCAGGGCAAAGACTAGACACATCTCCGGACTATAACACCGAAATTGCGGTGGCGTCGAATCAGATCATCTATATGGCGAGGAAGGCGCTGGAAGAAGATCGATTAGACAGTCGATATTTGGTCTTCCCTGTTTTTATCGCAGGGTTTGCCAGCACCGACGGGGGTCAACGAATGCAAGCGTTGGATTTGATTCGCAGCATGGAAATGAACAGTATCGGGCGAAACACGACCGTTACACGCAAAGCTCTGGCGGCCGTGTACGAGAAGCAGAATGAGCGATTCATGAACACCGGGCAGAGTTTGGACGTGGACTGGATGGAGGTCATGGCGGAGCGAGAGTTCATGGTGGTGAATTTTGGTCTGTGATGGATGGATTCAGCGAGGTGGAAAGTGCACATGAAGTTATGACTTTTCTTGGTTGTTTCATATTTGATGAGCGTCATGTTACATGCTTCAAATCTAGCTCGCACAGCTATGTTGTCAAGCGTTCACCAACCGACCTGGAGGATTCGTTGATTGAGCGACTGAACGGTCACGCAGAGCTCTCCACTGTAGCACCGCAACTGGGGATTCCCACGATGGAAAGTTTTTGCCAAATTTCGGCCCTTGTCGACGTTATGTTTTGCGATCGAAAATTTCTTTCTTGGCCATACGTGTCTGGCCATGATCTTGGTTAGTTAGGCGATCTCCAAACTCCGCGGACAGTGCCGCGTCCGGATTATCGAGTGATGAAGTCCAGACGGATTTCGCCAGGTCAGGTATTGCCATGATCGTGGTTGCTATCACATCATAACTCAAGGACGACGGGACCCTCATTAGAGATGGTCTGCTGGCAGCAATAGTCGGATTCGCCTCCAGTGCATCGACTCTTATTCAGCTGGCCCATATGAATCGGTCGGTTCATCACCCCCGCTTTGCCAGAATAGGGATGAATTAGCGCGTGGGTAAAACCCTAATGGGTCCCCCATGTCATCATCAAACGAAGGTTTGTGAGAAGGCTTTCCATTTTCGCATCTGCAAAATCCGATCGGCTGCTTTCTTGTCGACAAGGATGACCATGCCTGTCGTGAGACGTCGGACAAGAGGTAACTGCAGGCCGCTAGAGATGCAAGATCCGGGGACAAGGGTCGGTGGGTTTAGCGTGTTGTGATGATTGACAATTCTTTCATATGGGGTCTGCGTCTCGGCCGTCGTGGGTGGGATGCAAAAGTACTGCTGGGGTTACTTGGCTCTGGGAACGATGGCCTGCAATTCAGCTCGAATGAGCCGAAAACAGCTCGAGGAATAAAAAGAGGGAAAAGGCAAGGCCCGGCTACGAGGCCGCAACCGATTCCAGGACCAATCTCGTTGAATGGTTGAACTTGAATTTGGGGTTTAATCTCACCAGCGAATCCCCGCATCTCACCGCCCGAAGTTTTTCGGAGGTTAACGCCACAGTCCAAGCCTTTGCATCGACCCGAGGGATAATCTGAATATGGTGATTGGCGGCCGTCGTCGGCTTTCAAGAAAGCGGCGCCAAAATATACTTCAAGCCACGGCATTAGCCGTTTGTGTCACCAGAAGTGGGATTTTGGCCACTTCCTGATTCATGTGACTGCCATTTGAGCCCAAACGAATGAAGTTTCTTCTTCCTCCTTCAACTTGAACGCTATCGCATTCTCACCATTGAAATACTCAACCCTCCACAGAAATAACCCAGCCAAAATTTAGTCGCCGTCTGGCAGTCGACGGCCTAGCATCTCAAGACAAATTCGCCTCCAAAAAAAAAAAAAGAAAAACCCCCTATCTACTTGAAGATGCATCCTTGATTCTTCATCCCAATGTCACTTGAGGCGGCGCCGCTGAATTCCCATCGACCGTTCGAGAACGTCAGCCTCGGTCGATCTCTTGGACAAATGGGGTGGGTCAAAAAATAGGAGGATTTTCCCCATGCCAATATCAGTCCTCCCGCTCTGCGTTAGTGAGCCTCATGTTTCAGCCCTGAGGAGACATGTCGAATAATCGAGATTACCGATTTGAATATTCGTTCTGAATACACCGTGAGAGACTTCTTGTCCACCCAGATTGATGCAGCCTGGCCTGCTTTACGTTCCAAGAATGAATATTGTCACGGTCCTCGGGGAATTGTCACCTCACCTCACCTCATCTCATGACTCTGCTGAGCCAAGGTTGGTGGTGTCGACAATGAATGTCTCGTATCCCGGGCTCCTTCACCAATCACTTCACGAAGTATCGGTGGTGAGGCTTGATCTGCAGCAGCTGAACCACACGTTATTTGTGTCTCCATTTGGGTGATTCGTGTGAGCTCAACCTGCCCTTCGCCTACCCACTACCTACCACAAAAGACTAATATTTGTTCAATGAACTTGCATTCCATCTCTTCCTTTTCAGTTCATGGAGCGTCTTGATACAAACGAGACCAGGCTGCATCTCATGTTTAAACATGTGGCCAGGTTGACAGCGCGAATCCCCTCCTACCCATCGAACAAGGACTTCACGCAAATCATAATCAGGCTTCTGAATATCCTGGTGCAGGGTGGCCGAGAATGCCAGGCAAATATTGAGGCACCCTGATGTCCACGTAAGGTGTATCAAGGAATGCCAAGGAACGGAAAGACAAGCGTGATTCAATAGGGAATTGATGGAATTGACAGTCCTATATGATATCGACTCGATCGCTTGAGGAGTCAAGCGATGATGGGGTGAGATGAGCAGGTTATAAGCCTGCGTCTCGCCCGGTATCTAGTGTCTTGGCAGGGGCCGCCCTGTAATTCGGACGATGACGGAAATGAGTTTCGTAACGTTATAGCACGACCGATTTCAAAGAGTCGTCCATCCGTTGCGGCAATTGACCAAGCGGATAATTCCTGAGCAGACAGTGAACTGCGTTTTGACCAAATAGCAATATAGACGTATCACATAACGTACAGCGATGCTCGAAGCAGCAAAAGACAACTCAGATTGACGGATTTCCAGCTGGATGGCGTGCATTGGGTTACCGAAAGCGGTAAGGACGCACTAGGCATCACTCATCGCCCGATTCGCACCAGACGTTACGGACGAAACTTCGTATAAATACTGACTATCTCTCTGCAGCAACGATAAGGTCCTAGTTCTGGCCCCGTAAACACCAATCTTGCAGGCCATGCCTCTTCTCGGCTTTCTGAATGCCTTGGACAATGTCCACCACTTCGACCCAGACAAACACATTCCAAATCTTGCGGGAAGGGTGATTGTGGTGACGGGAGGAAATTCCGGGGTGGGAAAAGAAACTGTCCTACAACTGGCAAAACATAGTCCCCGGTGTATCTATCTGGCTGCTCGCACCAAGGCCAAATATGACGATGCCATGAAAGATATCGCGGCTGCGGCACCTGATGCGAATGTGAAGTATGTGGAACTGGACCTTGCCTCGCTGGCCTCGGTCAAGAAGGCTGCAGACCAGGTGTTGGACGAGACCGACAGGCTGGACATCCTGGTGAACAATGCTGGAATCATGGCGCATCCGCACGGCCTGACCAAAGACGGATACGAGATCCAATTCGGCACAAACCACATGGGCCACGCCCTGTTGACCCGACAACTTCTTCCGCTGATGCAGAAGACCACCTCACAGCCCGGCGCGGACGTTCGGATCGTCAACCTCTCTTCCGGTGCCCACTTGTTCGCCCCCCGCGCCGGCATTTGTTTCGACGGGCTCAAGACAGAAATGAAATCCTACAACCCGGGCACGCTCTACGGACAGACCAAACTCGCCAACATTCTCCATGCACGGGAGTTGGCGAAACGGTACCCGGACATCCGGAGCACGTCCGTCCACCCCGGCCGCGTCGAAACCAACATCGACAATGTCATGATGGAGCTAAACAACCTCAACGCGCGCGTGCAAAGAATCTTCGACTTCCTGGCGGGTCCCATGAATGTGCAGCAAGGTGCTCTGACGCAGATCTGGGCCGCGGTATGGAAGAAGGACGAGATCAAGAATGGCGCGTATTACGTTCCCGTAGGCAAAGAGAATCAGGGGTCAACGTTGAGTGGGAATGCAGAGCTGGCGGAGAAGTTGTGGGATTGGACTGAAAAGGAACTCGTGGAAAAGGGATATTGATAGCGCAGAGCCCCTTCCAGAACAGGGAACGCAGACTCACTTCGGACAGATAGACCTCCAGGCAATTTCATAAGAATGGAATGTTCGTCGTATGCCGTCAAATGCACATAGTTTTCAGAGTCCCGTGAATTTCGATCCGTTGGCTCGAGAGACAGGCTTCGCTTAGCAGGTAGGGGAAGCTTTCAGGCGCTGTCAGAATAGAGATAAGAATGAGTTGCTGCCCAAAATTAAGCGGCCTTAGGGAGGTGGAATGCCGGTGTGGCGAAATTGGGACGGGCGTAAATTGCCTCACGTGACCTTGAAAAAAATCAGCAGATATATTTTTTCCACAGAAAATTGGTGTCCTTCGGGACATTTGGTCAATTTGAAACGATACAGAGAAGATTAGCATGGCCCCTGCACTAAGGATGACACGCTTCTCAAAGAGTGCTACAAGTTTTTTTTTTTCTTTTTCCCCTTCACTTCCCGTGTTCGACCCTAGCTTGCTACCTCCTGACTTTTTGCTCGACATACGGAGCAGATTTTCGATTCTGATTTTTATGTGTGGCCAATATTATTCTTGGCAACTCCGGCACAAAACTACAGTAAGTGACGCAACTTTTAATCCACTCTGGAGTGAGATAAAAGCGTTGCAGCAGGTGAACAAAGAACAGCAGTGCAGTCTAATCTTGGAGGGTGTATATCGAAAAGACTGTCTCATACACAAACAAGAGGGACATACTGGGCCATTTTTGGATTAGCACAGCCTCGTCGCGAGTATGTACTGAGTAGTGGAGAGGTGTTCCTGTCCTTCCGTCGTCGGCCCAAGGGAATTACCTTGTGGATCTTCACAAGCATTGAAAAGAATAGTTGGACGGATAAAGTGCTGCATTCCCGGCAAGTTCAAATCATTCGCCAGCCCTTTGAGTGGTCCGAGAGTACTGTCACGGCTTGGATCTCCAATAGCACGGCTCCTTAGCACGAGCAAACAATGGCCTCTAGAATGGGACTGACTACGGAGGCGGACTTGCCACCAGAACCATCATTCTCCTGCACCACCCTGTCTGTGTTACTGCCTACAACACGATCTACCACGCGTTCAATTCAGACGGCGACTAGATTCTCTCTGTGAATAGCAGAGTTTGTACCTGTCAAACCAGGTATGCCAAGAGAATACGAATTGAATGCTGTCCGTCTTGCAACTGGTCCTACCAGGTTGTCGGTATTTATACACGTTTGGTTGACCCCTTTTCTTCTCCTATTTCTACCCCTATATCCTCCACAGGAGTAATAACCCCTTTTCCCAGTAAAGGGGCACTTACTACTGTCCAACCGTTCAACAGTACCTCGTCAACGCATGGACCATGAGCAAACAGGACAGAAAATACTGCAAGATGCAGGCACTTTTTCGATCATATCATGAATTGAAAACTCAGGGATTCTTGGAAGGTATTATCGACGAGACAGACGGCGTACATCTCTTCAGACAACGTGTGCTGACCCCTGAGACGCGAGCACAAGACAAAGCTTCCCAACAATATCAACCAGACGCAACATGATCATTGCATTGGCCACAGGGAAAAATTTTCAGACAAGAATGTTCACTTTCTGTACTGCCTAGACAGCCATCCAAACAAGGCTGTGGAATGTTTTGCTCCAGGCCAATACTCTATGCGCGACTATGAACGCATATTTCATCCGTTGCACTCATTGTGTGCGACATCACTAGATCACCGCCTTCTATTTCCAAGGCAATGATTGATGAGGGCGGCAATCGTGCTGAATCCTGCCATGCAGAAATATTTGCTCCAGCTGCACTCTCCCTCACATTCAAACTCCTTACTCTCACCCAAGATTGGTCACACGGATGCTATTGCAGCGAGTTTGGCTCGGCATCTATCGAGTCTTCATTGACATGGATTATGTCAAGCCAGAAGACATAAGATGGCTTCCTCATAATGCTCGAGAACTCCACACCATGATCAAATTCCTCCACAAGATTCCCTGCGCCATGGCCGGTTCTGCCGACTTCATCTCAGATTCCGAGATGACTGATTTCTCCAAATGAATATAGTGTTCAAGTATCGCGGTTTCAAACTCCAGCGAATCAGCTCAATATCCAAGATTCAGCCAATATCCATGGGAGTGTGTTGTCGTTGACCACTCGCGAGGACTCCGGAATCGTATTAGTGGTGAATGTCACTCGTGGAAAGTACACCCTGGACCTAGTTTGTCATCTGTGCGCCTTGCCGCTAACGTATCTCCTGTTCTAGGTCCTATTCGAAATTCAACGGCTCTTGGGATCTCTTCCTCCAAGAGGAGGAAACAGCATGTGACTTCCCTGATAAGTTTGGCAACGATACTACACCTTCTCCTCTTGATCTCGCCATTTTTCAACCGCATCGGCCACGGCCACCCATGCCACCAAGTGATGCCCTTTTCAACCTGTAAGTCTTCACATGTCCCATGCTGCAAGCTCGAAAGACAGAAAAGAAATGACTAATTGCCAACTAGATGCATGTCGTTGTGAATCACCCGCCACGATGCCGTCAGAAACACTGACTATGTCTCCAGGTGGTCTGAATTTTTGGCAAACAGCGATTTAAAGAAACTGTAGCCCGGAACCTAGGGGAATTTCACCTCAATTCAGACTCTGAAAACCGGCGATGATGTGGAAGGCTAAGAGGCGGAAGGTCAAGACCGGGATCACCATCAGGATTATGGGGCAAGTGAAGAAGAAGCAGATTCGGGCGACTCTGGCTCCGAACGCAACGATGATGGTGGTGGCGGTGTTTCTGTTTCCGAATGCAGGTGCTACAGGTGAAGTTGGATTCGTTTCTTTAGGAACGCCGTTTGCGCACCAAATATGACCATCACTTTGCGACGAATCCTGGCCGAGTTCCATTTTATGGGCTTCACATTATCCTGCGGTCGCCATGGCAGCCTAGTAGGTTTTCACAAGGCAAATTTTTTCGTCTTTCTGCTTTTCATTTCTCTGAGCCGCCCGTGGACTAATTCTGCTAGGGGTGCTGTGCCAACCTGGGTAGCCGTGAAAAATACTGAGGCTAGGCACCAGTTGGGCATCATTTCACGCCGTACATCAAGTTTATTGACTCAACGAAGCTATCTGACTGCATTCTCGACAGAAATGCTTACTAAAAGCGGGCATCCTCGTTGCATTTGCACAAGGCTGACAGCCAAAAGTGGCCCGGCAGGGGCCATCTCAGCCTCGCCGCTCTTGGCGGCGTACCATGTAACCTTTTGTTATGCGCCTGACTGCGCCTCTGATTCCAAGTTTCGGACTTTTTGAGAGAGCTCGGCCATAGCCTTCATTCTCTGCTAACGCCAATTCCTTTCTCAAGGTGCGTCACTTATGGTCACCATGGAGGAGAGTACATATTGGATTGGATATGTTGCCCTCCGTCAAAATCGACACAGCGTGATTGGTTAAACAAGGCAACCATAGACTCCACCGTACCTAGAACAGCTTGAGTTCGGTTACTCTGGGGGCCTCGGGCAATGCTACACGGTATCAGCAGATCAATGACGGATAAGTTTTCAAAAGCCACTATCTCATTACTCGAAGGTAAGCATGTGCCCGATTTGATCTCCAAGGTGGTTAAATATCTTGACAGTACATCGCCATACCTTTCGTCCCCTCGACTGGAACTTTTCTTCTCTAACATCGGTCTAGCCTATCACTCTGCCTTTGCTGAAACCGACATCATGAGCACTCTCAATCGTTTCAGCTGGTTCTCCCAGCAAAGTGACCCTCCAGCATATACCCCACAACCGATATCTGCAACCTCGCCGCGGAATATTCGGTCTTCTGGTTCCTCTGTTGCGGATCAAGACCGAATTCCGGAGATATCAAATCCGGCACAAGATAGAGTTCTGGATGCAAAATCTGTCGGGTCAGACAGAAGAAGGCTAGAGCTCGAGAAAGGGATCTTGGAGAAAAAAAAAGGCTCGATCGAATCAGCTTCTGCCTATAGCGAAAAGAACACGCCTGAAAGATTACAGAAAATATCACCTCCGAAGGAGGGAAACGGCTCCTTTTCTTCAAACTTGACGCAAGAACGACCCAAGCGACGGACTTGCTGTGGATGTGCCTGGATATTTCAGTCATCTCGACCTTGCTGTCTGGCTGCATTCTTTCTTATTACGGCAGCCTTGGTGGCGGGGATAATCGTGACTGCCGTTCTTTTGACCAGGTAAGTTTGAGCATCTTTCAAGAGGTTTAAGCTCTTCGCCGTACTCGAACATGATGCCGGGCCAATAGTGTCAATAAATCCACATGAGGCTTACTGACAAGGTACCAGGCGTGACAATCCAGCCAGTGCAAGCTCCAGCTCCACCACGACCTTCACCTCGATTGTCCAGTCTACTCAGACACTGCCATTCACAGTGACCAGCACCACCACTAGCATAACTACTTCGGTGGTAATAGCTACAACGACCTCTTCGTCCACCCAACCGACATCCGCATTCTACCTCGGTGGATTTGACGCAGTAGAGCAAGATGACGATAACCACATGTTCTATACAGACCAAGACGGTTCAATCCAACACATCATCAACGATGGATATGGAGATTGGTACCGAGCAACCGAAACAACCATGGGGTCGAACGTCAAACCAGGCAGTCCTATTGCAGCTTCCCTGGCAATAGATAGTTCAGGAGACTATACAGCGGTACAGTTGCACTCTTACACACTCATACGTGTCCTGCTGGCAAGCTAACATTGTTCAAGATCCATGTCTACTACATCGACAACGAGAGCACGATTCAAGGGATGATCAAGAGATGCGACTACACCTCCTTAGAAGCCTGGAATATCGACCCGATCGGGTCACTGGCCCTGAAAGTCGGGCCCTCTATGTTCATACGCAGCTGCGTTCCCGACAGTCACAACTATACATACGGGGAGGACGCCGATTTATACATGTACTTCGCTTCTCCGGGAGGGAAGATTAGGAAATTTGGCTGGTGGTACTCCACTGGCCCAGCCGTTGACGGTTGGAAAGAGCTCTTTGATTTACCACCCGTCACGCTCGGACGAGAAGTCGAATGCGAATTAGCCGGTGGCATCGAGTCGCTTTGGATAGTCAATAACGAGACCAAACTCGTGGAGCAGTGGTGGCGGTCAGCCGCAGATGGTAAAAATTGGACACTTGGTACGCAACTACCGAACTATCTGACATTCGCGGTGATATATCCACCATCGTTGCCTCTTGAGGGCTAGGACAACTGACAAAAACATACAGGAATCAGCGGCGTCGACCAAGTCCACCCACAAACATCTCTCCTTTCGTTATCATCAAGCGAAACCAACCGCTCACACATCATCTTCCAAGCCGCCAATCTAGACATTGCCCGCTACGACATCTCCGGCCTCGGGTCTAACGCCGTGCTTGAAAACAGCGTGGTCATCCACTCATCGTCCGCCACACCCGGCACCCGTCTAACGACGTGGGCCAATTCGGGGTACTGTGGCATGTACGTCTCGGTTTACTATCAGCAAAGCAATACCTCGGACCTTTACTACAATGAATTCTCGGACTTGTGTGATTACGAAGGGAATTGCTATGTGAGTCCATCATATAGCAGTGGTGATGATGACGATGAGAGGATGCCATTGGTGAGGACGTATGGGAAGAATGTCAGTCATAAGAAGAAGTTTACGGGATGGAAGGGGTTCGCGATGTTCATTGCTGCGAGTGCGGCTGTGTTTGCACTCGTGTGCTGTCTGTGTGCTTGCTGCACTCGATCTTGAAACCCCAGATGTAGCCTTACGGTTCTCGCCATTGTGCTAGTAGCTACCATGCCGGGTACGGGCTATGCATGCCCCTCAAGAAGGTGAAGCCCCTTGCTGCACAGAAGATCATTCCCATTGTCTGCGTGGATTCTATGGACAAACCCGATCCTTTGATAAATGCGATTCGAAATTCGGGGTTGAACGCCGTCATTGACTGTACGGCGGCCTGTAATGACAGCCACAACTTCCTTCCCGGGGGGAGGTAGTCAAAAGGGTTGAGGGAAACCGTCTTGATGCTCTCAAAACAGAAGGGATAGCCAAAAGTCTAGAGATCGGATTCATAAACACGTCTGGTTCTTGGGTGCGTGGAGATTCAAGCGAGTAGGTAACTGATGTCGATTCAGTCGGTACGGAGTCTGCTCCAGCGCCGGTGCTAGATCTTGTTGGATGGTGACCTGCCCTGGAGTGGTGAATTCTGGTGGTGAACGGTGTGCTGGATGTGCCCGTCTTCCAACCTGGATTTCTACATGGCCGTAGCTCATCTGCTTGGAGTGGAATCTACGGTTCAATTGCTCAAACTGTGGCAGAAGGGAAAGCTCAACTGCAAGTGCAGGTCGTGGTCTCCTCCTAGTCACCACTGCCGATGTTGCAGAGGCGATTGCTTGTGGGATGGGCAAGATCTCGTTGTTGGAAGAACTTCCCTCTATCCTGTTTTCGACTCGTGTTGACGACAGAGAACATCCACGACATTCTGGAAGTATTCGCGGAGGCTCCCAGCCAGGCAGGTGGGAAGAAGGCTAAGCTGGCACTTGAACTGGTTTGGGCTGGTGATAATGCTTGCCTCTAGGTCATTAGGTTCAACCATTAAAATTAGTAGCGCTAGAGCACGCGATTTACTAGAATGGGAACCACTGAGAGACGGACTGACGTTGGGAATGGAGGTGTACGCTCAAGCTTGGAAGGCGGGTCAGTAGATGATCAGTGACTGTGAGACCGAGACTTGAAGACGAAGAAGGATCTCTCTGATATACTGGATCAATAGTCACACGGCTTCCGGTGATGTGACCCTGGGGTGTAACATTTTATCCATTTCGATAGCCTTGTCTCTCTCTTTTGGAAGCCGACGACCCGATGATTCAATGACACTGCGAGTTCACATCTTCGCGATTACTTGTCTTTGCTCTGGAGGAGTTAGCCCAATCTCTAGCGACCGAGTCTTTCTCTCATTCAAAATCCACTGTCTAACACGCGCAACGAACCGATCGATTTGAACCTCTGTATTCCCCGAGTGTAGACATACCCTTACCCGCTCAGTTCCTTTGGGTACTGTTGGTGAGACCACAGGACGAACAATGAATCCTGCAGACTGGCAATGGGCCGCCAGAGATCGAGGGTGGGGGCTGAGTAAGGCGAAAATAGGCGATTCCGGACACGTGGTGGGAAGCGTAATGAGAGGAATGCCTGAGCTATTCGAGCTATGTCGGATAACACCCTCGAGGGACTGTAGTTTGGCGTAGAGATGATTGATTAAGTGGTACAATTTTGCGGCAAGCTAAGGGTTTTGATGTCAGACAATGATTCCAGCGCGCAGGAAATCGTTTACCAGATTCGTTTTTCCCATTCGGAGCCACGTGTACGCTGTTCTAATGCCAACAAGAGTGGGATAGGACATGAAGGTTGTGTAAATCAAAGGTCGCGCGTAGTTGATAAGATAGAGGCGAATGGTCGGAGAGCATAGGATGATGGCTTGGAGAATATTAGGACGACTGAACAATAGGGTGTGGAATTGTCGATTGGGCAGCTTACCTCCATTGGTGGTAAGGGCCTTGCCGAAAGTGTGAAGGCGGACAGAAACTCGTTTCTCAAGACCGAGTTCACAGACTCTTCCTGATCCATTAGGTCCATAGATACCGGTGGCATGAGCTTCGTCGATGATGAGGTGAGCATTTTTGTGAGAAAA
This sequence comes from Rhinocladiella mackenziei CBS 650.93, assembly GCF_000835555.1. NCBI lineage: Eukaryota > Fungi > Ascomycota > Eurotiomycetes > Chaetothyriales > Herpotrichiellaceae > Rhinocladiella > Rhinocladiella mackenziei. Next base: position 4,280,116 of record NW_013550602.1, read on the forward strand.
CACCGACTCTATCAATTCGACGATTTCAGTCAATGGAGCAAGGTCCCCATCCATACTGTAAACAGTCTCCACCGCAACAAAAACAGTTCGGGTCGAACCGGAAGAGTTAACAATCTGCTTTAATATGCGGTGCAGATCTTGGACGTCATTGTGCTTGAATGATATCTGATCTTTGGCTCTCGATTGTCTCATGCCATCGTGAACACTGGCATGAATCAGCTCGTCGTAAACAATGACATCTCCGTGTGCAGGAAGATAGGCAAAAATGCTGACGTTGGCATCAAAGCCGGAATTGGTCAGGAGGCCAGTTTCGGCACCATGGAAGGAAGCAATCTCTCGTTCGAGAGTTTCGGCGTATTCTGAATTGCCGTCGAGAAGTCTGGATCCTGTTGAGCCCAGAGGAGTCTGGGTTTCCCTCAAAGTGTCCAGATAGTCTCGCATAAATTCGTTGTTGGTTGACAGGGATAAGAAGTCATTGGATGAAAGATCCACTGATCCCAGAGGACTAGACTTCAGATCTCGTAGTTTAAACTGAGCCCGTCTTTTCTCCAGGGCAGCATCGAGACGTCGCTCAAGGTGAGAAGCTGGCATGGGAGAGTCAGAAGGGAGGGCATCCTCGCTGGAATCACGGGAAGTTCTCATGGCAACAATCTCTTTGTGCATATGTCAAGAAAGGATCTGCTCAAGCTCCAACCTCGTCGAATTCTCATATTGAAAAGTGTTGAGTCTGAAGCTGTAAAAGGAGAAATGATGGGGTCGGTGTATTTGGAATAAGGCAGGTTGGCCGAGGGGAACTTCCTCGGCCGCCGAATCCACCAATCGGAGAGCTGGAACATGCCGAGGCTGGGTATTTAGCGGCTTGGCATAAGACAAGCTTAGCCGTGGACTCCAGTTTTTAACATCTTCTTACATCCCTCCCATTGCTCCCTCGTCATTACTCTTGTCGGCATGCTCTGGCGTGACCTGAAGGCATGGCAGGTCTACGGCGCCAACACAGATGTCGGCAAGACGATTGTCTCAACGATACTGTGTCGGGCTCTTCGACGGCGAGCATCTTCTCAAGGCCTTCTATACCTGAAACCAGTCTCGACCGGCCCTCAGACCGAAGCAGATGACAGGTATGTCTCAACCCCTGGATTTCTGTCTGGCTAAGAATGAGACTGAGTGAAGCCTAGGCATATAACACGATTTGTGCCGGGAGTAATCTCGAAATGCATCTCGGAGTTCTCACAGCCATTGAGTCCACACTTGGCTGCTCAGCGGGACGGAAATAGTTCGGTATTTAGTCCTCATGAGCACCGATGGGATTTTCCTGGCTAACGAATATGCAGATACCAACATCCGACAAATCAATAATAGCACGAATCAAAGATGCTCTTGCGAAGCATAGTCAAGCAGGAGGGAGATATGCTGTGCTGGAAACCGCTGGAGGTGTCCTCTCTCCAGGACCGTCTGGCTCGGTCCAAGCCGATCTGTACCGACCATTGAGACTTCCAACCCTTCTCATTGGAGAGAGCAAGCTCGGTGGCATAGGTACAACCATTTCTGCCTTTGAATCGTTGTACCTGCGAGGCTATGACATCGACTCGGTCGTTCTGTTCGATGATCCGAAATGGGGAAACTACGGATATCTCGAGAAACACTTCTTGAAGCATGATATCCCAACACTGGCTCTACCCATGCCACCTGCCAGACGGAAGAATCCCAAAGATGATGAGTTGGCGCTTTCAGACTACTATCAAGAATGTTCTGAGTCTACAGAGATCATCGGTCTGATCGACCTCTTGCAGCAAAAACATTTCTCTCGGATCTCAAAGCTCACATCGATGCCTTCCCAAGCTGATGCAGTGATATGGCATCCCTTTCGCCAACATGGCATATCACATAACATTATTGCCATTGACTCGGCATATGGCGACAATTTCCAAGCTTACAACCAAGAGGCCGATCCTGCACTGAGTACGCCGCCGCCATCGCCTTCGGGACTCACACCGCTTGCATCCCCAACCCCAGCCCAGCCCCTGTTGACGTCTCTATTCGACGCATCCGCATCATGGTGGACTCAAGGCCTCGGCCACGGCAACCCCAACGTCGCGCTCACGGCTGCCCATGCCGCCGGTCGCTACGGCCACGTCATGTTCGCACACGCGGTGCACGAACCGGCCCTCGACATCTCCTATAACCTTCTGTCATCTCTCCAAAATCCACGTCTCAGCCGTGTCTTCTTCACCGACAACGGCAGCACCGGCATGGAAGTTGCCGTCAAGATGGCTCTCAGAGCCTCCTGCCAACGATACGGCTGGAGTAAAGATGACGGCAAGAGCCCTGTTGCCATCCTGGGCTTGAAAGGCAGCTATCACGGGGACACGATCGGTGTCATGAACTGCTCTGAGCCCAGCGTCTTCAATGAAAAAGTCGACTGGCATCAGCCTTGGGGTCATTGGTTCGAACCACCTTCGCTTCTCATGCGGAATGGCATATGGGAAGTCTCGGTCCCCGACGAAGTGCAAACTACATCTCCATCCGAGAGAATCCAGAAATTTGATTCTTTAGATTCCATTTTCGACTTTGAGTCTCGTCGCGATGACGCTGCACGATATGAAGCACACATCAAAACCACTCTCGACACTTTGGTTCGCGGTCAAGGCCGGCGTTTCGGAGCTTTGATTCTAGAACCCCTTCTCATGGGTGCAGGAGGTATGGTCTTCGTCGACCCGCTGTTTCAGCGGATGTTGATCAAAGTCATCAGATCAAACCCTCAACTAATGGGGGTGAATACGTTGACTTCTGGCCATAACAGTGAGACCAGCACGTCCTCCTGGTCAGGCCTACCCGTAATCGCCGACGAAGTTTTCACTGGCCTCTATCGACTGGGACGCGTCAGCTCATCATCCTTTCTCTCGTCTCCCGCAGATTTCACCTCTAGACCTCGACCCGGACCCCAGCCATCGCTCCCCAGCGCGATCGCGCCCGACATCTCCGTGCACGCGAAACTACTGACAGCCGGCTTGCTTCCTCTCGCCATCACAACGGCCAGCGAATCCATCTTCCAGACATTCCTGTCGTCGTCGAAGACCGACGCCCTGCTTCATGGCCACAGCTACACGGCTCACCCGATCGGCTGCATGGTTGCCCACAAGGCCCTGAATGAATACCGCCGAATGGACACGGATGGAACCTGGGACAGATTTAAGCAATCCTGGATCTCACCTTCAACGCTGACTTCATTCACTCTAGCGTCCTCTCCGGCACCTTCGTCTTCATCGAACGTCTACTCCTTCTTCCCTCCCTCGCTCCTAAGAGCGCTTTCGCATCATCCGCGTCTCAACGGGTGTTTCGCACTCGGCACCGTGCTAGTGCTTAAAGTCGTCTCCGAGGGATCCGGGTATACCTCGACGGCGTCGTCCTCATTGCAATCACGACTCCTGACCCTGCTTGATTCGGACGGCTGTGGAATTCATTCTAGAGTGCTGGGCGATGTCATTTACTTCATGACGAGTTTGACTACGGCCGAGGAGCAGGTTGATAAGTTAGGCGAGACATTATTGCGTGCTTTGGACATGGAATGATCAATTCCTGCCATCGCGCAGCGTCGGAGGCTTTGTCCACTGTGGTAGAGTAAAAAGAATCAACGTTAAAAAAAAAAAAAAAAAAAAAAAAAATAATCAAGAGCTGTAAAAAGGCTTATGGATGAGAATGGATGATAGACTGTCACTATGGTCGCAAATGCTAGCTGACTCAAGTGGCGAGCTTTGTATATAATCTAGCTTCGTCCATCCACTCAGGCTTTGCAGATTTCTCGTATCTTTATACGAAGCACCATTTCAATTGCATCTTGTCCATCAAGAGAACCTCCCCAACTTAGACACTGAAGGTGCTTATTCTACCCCAAGAGGCATTGATTCACATGTGCATCTGGAACAATGGAATCTCCCCAACAGGTGACACATGAGAGAAAAGGTCGTGAAGTGCCATATGCGGTGGTCGAGTTGGGGCGATTGATGGAATAAAGCATTGTCGGTTTGTAGTCGTGAGTGGAAGCAGTTCCTCGAAATACGAGGATATCGTAAGCCATTTTGGGGATGAACTAGGCTATCTAGTGAGGATGAATTAAAGAAATGCGAGAATGGCTGTAGAGATGGGACTAAAGATGCGGGAACGAGAGCAGGGAGGAATGATAGATTGGTAAGAAGGGTGTATGACCCGGCCAACCTGGCCACGCGCTGGACGTGCCTGCTCGATCTTGAATAGCTGACTGAGAAAATTAGAACGAGAAGGGTAGCGAAAGTTGGCATAAAAGGTTGAATCCTGAGGATCAATCGGAATTTGCAATTCTTCCCCAGTCTCCATGGGTGACGAGCGTCAACGCCTGGCTGGTGATCCTTTTGGTAGAAATAATTGTGACCGGCTAGCGTGCTCGGGCAATGTTGAACGGTTGTGTGCATGGGGTATCTCTGTAAAGAAGAATCAAAAAAAGGAGTCGCTCCGCTTGCTATGCTTAAATCACAATTAGAAAATATGAGTCAAATTCACCAATCCTAAGCCGGTTGCCGATGTCTATGATCAAGCTTCCCTATCCATAGGGTCTCCAACGGACACACTAAATTTGGATTGATGTAACAGAGCCCGGTATCTGGATCTGTATCAACGGTCTGTCTATCCCAAGCAGACTCGGGGGGTGTTGGGATATCCGAGAAATAGTTGCGGTCAATGCTTCGGAGCGCAATAAATCGCATCAGAGGAACATAAGTTCGGTGAAAGTATACAGTGAACCAAATCGTGGCAGGCAATAGTGGAGACAAGAACAATGAAGCAGTCAACGCGCCTCTGAGTGCCAGAATACCAGTCATTGCGACTTGGAAGAGAATCAAGCCAGTGACAATTCGATCGCATATCATCGGCCAAGCTCGACCCGTCGAGTGTTGACGATGCTCCATGGCGTAGAGTAGTTGATATTTGTAGATGAAGCCACCAATCAGGAAATAGATCAAGCCAAATAAGGTGATCATCCAAGAAGATGGGAGCACGCTGTACACAATGCAAATGATGAATATGAGCATGGTCTGTGGCAGGTAGAAGCCATAGCTGAAGATTGGTGGCTTCGCTAGTTCGGCATAGTCGCGAGGAGTCTTTGCTCTGATAAGATAGAATGGATACAAAACCATCGAGCCGAATTCGAGCAGCCTGAAAGGAAAGAGACCAAAACCTTGCAGAACGATCAGATTGACGTAGAAGGGTGACAATTGTTCCAGAGCTTTGGCGATAGCATAGGCAATTCCTGCCGTGTCGCGAAGAATGTCTCGAAGGCCCTGCCAGAATTCGTAGAAGGTGGAAGCGGACCCCCAGATCGTGAATACAATGAACAGGTTGAAGAAGGTGAAGAAGAAGTTCTTGGAAATCACAGACAACTCAACATCTCCCTGGGAAGTCATACCCTGTTGATTTGCAAGCCAGTCGTATAGATAAGGGACTGCTAGGGCCAACAGCGAGAACAACAGTGTTGGAAGGCCGGTCTGGACAAGGGACCGGACGATCTCGTGCCTCTCGAGTGCCTCCGCAAGGCCGGGGAGAACTTTGTCGATGACCTCAATGCTGAGCAGACCAGCCAGTGGGGCCAGGGCGGCGGCCCAGAAGACCGTCAACAGGCCAATAAAGATCATAATGCTCCAGGATCGTATCATTCGGTGATTTCGAGAGAGATAGGTGTTCTTCCAGACGACATCCGCAGGTGGAGGAGCCAAGCTGGCGAGGAGTTGTCCTGGTTTCGGATCGAGAATGGCTTGGACTGCCATCTGACAGGCTGCGGTCGATTCCATGGTGACAAAAGCGAGCGGTGTCGGTGTGAACTCGCTTTCCCTCAAGACGCGTATCCTTTCGTCCAAGATCTTCAATTTCTCCTCATAGTAGTCAATTGCATCAATTTTCTTGCTGTAAATTCGGAGGAATCCATATCGAAGGGTTATGGTAGGACGTGGTCGGTCCGCTGGAGTCACATGAGCCTGCTCCATTTCGGATCTGGAAAGAAGGGCTCCATTCTCTTCTTCATCTCCGTCCCCGAGAAGATCATGTCGTCGGCGTCGCGCGCGAGAATGGCGAAAGGAATGGTGGTGGCCAAGATAGACGGCCCATGATTCTTCGAGTTTCCGAAGACATGCCATGCGCGTGGACATCATGTTGTCCAAAGCCCGCCAGTTTCGACACAGCATGACACGGTCCACCTTGCCAATCTGTAAATCTTCAATGAAATTCTTGATTGCTTCTTCTGATCTCATCTCTTTGGGAATACCCGACAAGCGCAGTGTTCTGTCTGTGATGGACGATTGAGTACCGAGATACGCCTGTCTGACGCGGATGATGTTCGTCGTCTCTTGGATCAAGAGATATATCGCGACGGAGGTGAAGAAGTACACGAAGACCACATACATCCACAAGTAGCTATCGTCTTTTTCAATGGCCGGTTTCTTCGGTTTCTTGGACCCATCAGAAAAGAATGCGTCACGTCCATGGTCAGGGTCGGTCCCGTTTCTCGGAGGGACCATGAGGGGCGGTTGACCCGTGAATTGGTAGTTTACGGGCAAGATGATGGTGAGGGAGAAGAATAGGGTGACAGAGAGATATTTGATCGCATATCGGAAGAAGGACAGAAAGGCGTAAGCATCCAGGCCTGCAGATGCGAGAACCTCCTCTTGAGAAATCCTGTAGAGAACGGGAATCCATCCAAACAAGGTCTTTGGCAAATCTGGCAGACGCGATGCTGCACCCGACTGCTTCTTCCGCGCATGATAGAGGCTGGTCCATTTTGGTCGAAGTACCTGACCTAGGTTAGAACGAGTCGAGTCCTGGGAGATGGATGCGATCGCATACACAGAAGGACAGAAATGCGCCCAAACCGAAGGCTACCGAGATGATGACTTGGGTTGTGAAATCGCGCTGGTTGCTGCTCTTGAATTGGTCACCCCAATTGACATTCTTGAAGACATTCAGCGACATCACGGACGTCGTGGGACGCGGGCGTGCTCTAGAGAAAGTCCGTGTCTCAAGACTGACTGGTGTTTGTATGACCATCGTAGACCTGCGGATGGCAGGGAGCGCGATGAGATCTGGCCAATCAGCGACCAACTAATAAGGCTCGCTAAAATGTGCATCGAGCTTGAAGCTTCAACTCCCGTCCCTCTGCCATTGTGCCCTTCCACACTCTTTTTTCAGCTCCACACAAGAGCATTACCAACCCCTCTACTCCATTGCGCGACTTACCCAACATCTGTCGAGGGCGTTCACGGCTTCTGGACAAGATGTTGGCCGTGTCGGCAATCCGCAGGACCTCGTTGAGGTTAGCTGCACGAAACATTGTTCGGAAGACGACCACAGTCAGTTTTTGCTCCAGAATCCCTTTCCAATGGGAAGGAACTGAATCTCTGGATCTGCTACTGACATCTGATGCCAGCGTGCTGCATCTTCGAGCTCCACCGAGACCACCACGTCCTCTCCCTTTTACATTACCGCAACCGCTTCTGCCGCCACGGCAGCTGCAATAGGCTCAATTGCCTGGTATTACCATCTTTATGGTCAAGAGGTCTTCGCGATGACACCGGCGGAAGAAGGGTGAGCGTCAGAAATGAAGATTCAAGGTCGTGGGAGGCTGATAAGGCCCAGGTTACATCCGGCACAATATCCTTGGGAGCACCAAAAATGGACCAAGACATTCGACCATGCAGCGTAAGCCACTGCCAGACCATGTTCAAGGAGAAGAAGAAGATGAAGATGGAGAAGTCCAAAGTTAACACCTTGCAGGTTACGAAGGGGTTTCCAGGTCTACCGTGAAGTTTGCGCCGCATGTCACTCACTCTCACGAGTCCCCTACCGGTCATTTGTCGGAGTTATGATGACGGCCGATGAAGCCAAGGCCCTCGCTGAGGAAAATGAGTATGACACCGAACCCAATGACGAAGGCGAGATTGAGAAACGCCCCGGGAAACTGTCCGATTACATGCCAGCGCCATACAAGAACGATGAAGCCGCTCGAGCTGCCAACAATGGTGCTCTACCCCCAGATTTATCACTGATGGTGAAGGCTCGTCACGGCGGATGCAACTATGTCTTCAGCTTGCTGACCGGATATCCGGAAGAACCACCGGCTGGCGCGGTCGTTCAGTCTGGTTTGAACTTCAACCCTTATTTTCCTGGCACCGGCATTGCCATGGCTCGTGTCTTGTATGATGGATTGGTCGAATACGAAGATGGCACGCCTGCTACAACGTCCCAGATGGCCAAGGATGTGGTTGAATTTTTGAACTGGGCCGCCGAACCGGAGATGGACGAGCGCAAGAAAATGGGCATCAAGGTTCTGATCATCACCACCGCTTTGTTTGCCTTGAGTGGTTGGATCAAGCGTTACAAGTGGGCTCCTATCAAGACTCGAAAGATAATCTACAACCCGCCTGTAGGAACCGGCAAGCCTAGGCTTTGAAAAATGAAAAGAAAAGGGAGAGAGTCCAAGGGGGGGGAGAGAGACGGAGTCGTGGTTTTGCAAGGAGATCCACCTCCCAAGCGTGGACGGATTGCTGTTATTTGTAACAATGAATCCATACCAATTTCATACACATCGAACGTGCATACTTTCCCAAACCGAGCCTGGTCTTCTATTTCCCAAACGTAAATTTCCGGGTATCTCAATGATCTCGTGCCATGGACATGGCGCCAATCATGGCTCTCGACCATCATTAAAACAATTACCATTCCGTGATCATGCGGTCATTTATCCATGAATCAATCAATGCTTCCAAAGCTTCACCTGCTTGTCCTTGCCACCACTTGCCACACACTTGCCATCCTGGCTCCAATCGAGGGCAAACACTTCGTCCTTATGGCCTGGGAGATCCTCCTTCAATTTTCCAGTCCGGATATCCCATATTTTGACCGTGGTGTCCTTTGAAGCGCTCGCTAAAAGCCTGGAGTCGCTGGACCATGCCACCATGTACACGGCACCGACATGTCCACGCAGAGTAGCAATGAATTTGCCATCTCGCGCATTCCACAATTTCACGCTATTGTCGAAAGACGCCGAAGCAATGTATCGGCCATCCGGAGAGAACGAGACGTTCAAAACTTGTTTCTGATGTCCGAGGAGTCGGGCAATGGGTTTGACAGAAGTATTTGAGTCTGCAGGAATAGCGGATGGGTCCCAAAGAAAGATCGTGTTGTCGTCAGATGCCGATATCAATCTCTCTACGAGTTTTCCCTCTTGTTTTGCCGCGGTTTCGAACCGGGCTTTGGTTTTGTTCAGCTTTCCTTCGACAGTCTCTGGAACTTTGCTGCCGTGTTCATGATATGAGGTTCGTAGGACAAAGTCGGTGGATAGAGCCAAGTGGTTGATCCAGTGTGTGTGGCTGGACAAAGTATGTAAGCAATTCCAAGTCTTCGAGTTCCATATTTTAATGGTTTTGTCCTGTGAGGCAGTGAATACGCGGTTCAGCCCACCCCAACGGACACAGGTGACCGAACTTTTGTGTCCAGAAAGAGTTTGTTCGACTCTGCGAAGTGGGGCATTCCATATCCTCACGGTCCCATCTTTAGAGGCGGATGCAATTCGAGGTTTCCCGGGTTCCTGGTTGTGATATGGTTCCCAAGTAAGGCTTGTTATCCATTTTGTGTGACTCTTTAATGGCCCTCCTAATGCCTCACCAGTCTTTGGATCCCATATTCGCACCGTATTGTCCATGCTACCGGTCGCAAGGAGGTTACCATCAGGAGACCACGAAACCGCAAGGACCCAACTCGTGTGTCCTTTCAAGGTGTGCAGCGGTGTTCCGGTGTCGCAGTCCCATATCCGTGCAGTATTGTCTCCGCTTCCCGTGGCCATCCTGGAAGCTGACACAGGGGAGAAAGCCGTTGCCAGAATGGCTTCTCCATGTCCTGATATGGAGGCGGAGCATCTTGTAACCGCCCGTACACGGAAGACAGCTTGCGGAATAAACTGGAGGGTGATATTGTCCTCGGTGGTCTTGAAACCAGGCCGGAGGACTGAGTTGTACAGGTCGGTCTGAATATCGAGTATGTCTGAGTCTGGGCCGGTAGGAGAACGATCATTGCGGAAAAAGAATCTGTAGGGAAGTCGCTCGTCGGGTTCCTGGATGGCCTGTTAGAATCGGGCATTCGCGTTGCTTCGACTGTTCTAAATCCCCATACATGTCCTTGTAGAGTATTCAGAAGAGCTTCAAGGTTTTTCACAGTCGTATCTTTAACAGGAACTGCCACCACTGGGCCTGATGTTTTCCCGGTGCTTTGATCAACAAACTGTAACCGCACGCTGCCCAAGTCATCAGGTATCCTTGAGTCTTCGACAGCCTTTTGCCATTTTTCGGCAGCGGCGAGCTTCTGCCGTTTGCTCGGAGGAGGTACTAGAGTAGCCATCACATGGTCAGCTTCGTGAATATGTGCTGTTCACTTCGAATCACCTCGCAGGCGCACTCCAAAGAAAGAAGCATTCGGCATACTTTCCGCTTCCGATTTTAGTCGACGCCTATCATGTTAGAGCTTCGCTAGGAGCGATTCACAAAGGAACCTCTAACCATGTCATGTCGCACGAAGTCGGCTTATTCGAGGCCCCATACGGGCAAGTCGTGTCCAAAGACTCGAACGACCTCGACTGGATATTACAAAATGGAGATCATTTGCGCTATGAGCAAATCTTGTGGAATCTCTCCTGCCGTTGGATTTTCTTTGCCAATGTTTCATAAGAGTCTCCAGCCTTTTTATCTTGAATCTTGCTATCAATTGCCCATATCTGACCTGTGCCTTTGCAGCTTGTTATCGCTTCCACTGGGCTTGATATTCATTGTATGGAGCAATCAGTCAACTATGAACTCATGCTCGAGAATTTTATGGATCTTATCAAGCCCCTTTGGGAAGCTCTTGTTGGTGTACGTTAGTGGAGAGTTGTAGACGGCCCGGCTATGGCGCGCGTCGCAGACCTGCCTGATCAAGTACTCAATGTTGCCATGCGCGTAAACGCAACCTGCGCGCCACGGCCGTCTTCAGGTGCAGGAAACTGATCATGAATCTCCGTGAGCGATTGGTGCAAGCAAGGGAAAGCTGTGTGAGCAATACAGAAATGTCAGCGGAGGAGTTGAGGGAATGGCCACGCAAGTTAAAGGATGAATTCATCGTTCGGCTGACGGCTACCGAAGCTGAGGCTGAGGCGTATGATGAGGTCGAGACTGGAGGTATAGGTGAAATCGGGTACCAGGACGAAACCGAGAACTAAGAAGAGGGAGAGAGTTTTGATACTGAGATGACGGTCGAGCAGGGTGGGGAGGATGAGATGGATTAGTGTTTCGTGGATTTAAGAGGAGTGTTGTACACGCAGTGAACATTGCAGGGAAAGAAGACTGAACAAAGACTAGATCCGGGACACTGGGCCACGGCAAGGAGCATTTCGAGAGTTATTGGAAGTGTTACAAATGTCGCTTCATTGCTTGATTTCTCTCACTTTTCAGACGCCTCAGAATCTCTATGTCCGAGATCTGATCTCTACTAGCACTACATCTATGTGGACCAAATGACCACTCTCCCATCGACGCCACTGGTACTAAACTTTCTGACGGTGGCAGGGGTGCCCTCAAAGACGCGAATCGTGTTGATTGTATTCTGATGCGTCGTGCTCAGCTGAGTATCATCCTTGACTTTGCCTTTGAGATCCATCTGTCGGAACATGTTCAGGGCTGACTCCTCCCTGGCGCTCTCCATAGCATGACGGCCTTTGGCTTCGACGCCGCCGATCATCTGCCAGCCAGCCTCATTGCCTTGGAAGCGGATGGATTCGCAATCGAAGCCGGCAGCGATGATCTCGCTCTCGCCGTTCCAAATCAGGCTAGTGAATGGGAGTATATGGGTCGAGATGTTCAACATCGCTCTGGGTGGCTGCTCGGGCCCGTTTGGGTAAACTACGGTGATGCTGCTGTCATGGGCGGCGAATGCCAGGGCATTACCGCTGGGTGAAAAGGAGACAGCATGTATCCAGCCAGCAGAGTCGTTGAGGTACTCGCCACAGACGGTATTGAACGGCAGACGTTCACCCCAGACGCTGCCCTCTGGACGTTCGTCAATGCCCTTGATGAAGCCCGAAAACACCCTCGCATGGGAGTCGGTGGATCCGGCAGCCAGCAAAACCGAATTTGGATGCCATGCCAGCGTGGTAATTGTGCTCCGAATGGGTTTCTTCAGATGCTTCGAGACCCACCAGTCATTCTCCTCTTCAAAGTAGCAGACGGCGATGACGCGAGCACCCGATCCCACAGCGAACTTCTTCTCGGACGGTGACCAGCGGACAAAGGTGGCGGCTCGGTTGATTCGGAGGAGAACAAGGGTAGGTTTCCAGCCTGTGGGCGAAGGTTCCCAGACGTAGGCGTTTCGGTCTGAAATTCGCGATGGACATTAGCGAGGAAGTAGTGGATGGCTGTGGAGCGGAAGCACAAAACTCTGACCTTGAGAGCAAGTGACGATCATCCCACTGTTGGGGGCAATGTCAACGCCGGTAACAGTCTTGTCGTGTCCCTTGAGCTCATCTTTCAGAACGAATTTGGGTCCGGATCTGTGGTAGAGCTCGACATTGTTGTCTCGTGCGACCGCGAGAGTCTGCCGGTCGGCGGAGAAGGAATGGTCGGCAATGGGGCTGTGGAAGAGATGGTGCACTTCCGGGCCAGACATGGTGAGTACGAGCGATAGGAGTAGCTCTCTACTATCGCGATGGAGAGTCAGACGAGGTAAAAGGGAAAGTGAAGAATGACTTTGGATTCGAGGTGGGAAGATGACATAGAAGTAAATGTCTCGGCAATTCAGGGCCCCACCTCAGCCTTGGGCTGACAAGGTTACCATGTCGATAAGAGGTTCGGTGATTGATTTATGAGCTCACGAGGTGCTGTTCTTGATGACCGTAGACATACTGAAAATTCGGTTGGTGAATGATGTATATCTGTGATTCTAATGGTCTGGATACGAAACTTCCAAATGCAAAACCTGACGTTGCTCAATCTTATCGGCAAGTTCAACCCAACTAGTAGCTCATTTCTTCTGCTAATTGCTTCCTGAACGCCTCTGCATGCTTGGTCAGGACCTTGCGCCGAATAAAACTCGTCTTGACGATAAAAGAATACCTATATCTCGACCACTGCCATTCCTTGATTGTCCCCCCATATTTCGCATGCATTTCGTCCAAAACACTCTCCGCATACCACCAACACATTTCCCGGCTGAACTTATAATCCGGTTGTCGCCGCGTTGTCGCCGCCAGCACTTGAGACAGCGACAGCATATCCGGTCTCGTCGCAGGATCGTCAAAAGTCACCGTCAGCAAGGGAAGAGGGAGATTGTAATGGTCGGACGGGGTATCTCCAGACGCCCAATTCCATCCAACCAGGACCCAGTCTCCATTTTCTTCTCGACCAGCAGCAATTCGTGTCCGTTGACCGCTGGCAAAGTCCTCGACAATGAATTGGATGAATTCATGAGAAAAAGGAGAGGCCAGCGCTTTTACCCAAGTGATGGAACAAACTTTCCAGTGTTGGAAATGGTTGGGGTGCCCCAGCAAGGCTGCTAACCAGTCGTGGGTCGACAATTTTTTATACGACGTGAGAAGGATCGGTAGGTCGGAGCTGGTACTATTTCTTGCTGCGTCGTTCCGATTGGCGTCGATCGGTCTGATGGCAGGTTCCTTCAAGGGGCTCGGACCGTGAAGACCATCGTCAGCCGCGGCCTGGGTCAACTCGAAGGAAGATGCGTGATAAAATAGGCGTAGGAAGAGCAGAATCAGTGTATTAAATCGACTCGAGCCGAATCTGTGTCGGGGAAGAACCAGGCAGAGGGAAAGTTGTCTGGAGTGTTGCTTGCCACAGTTGCACTGTCTGGATATTCCTCGAGAGAAACCGACTCCTGATATCCATCTCTGGCGTTTGAGGTTCCTCGGACGGCGAAGAGGGAGCAACGAGTAAGCGAAGTGAGCCATTCTTTCCAACAAAAGAAAACGAGTCTCTGTATACTTAACGATCCCACCTTGGTTGAATCTCAGGCATTTGCGAGAGGAGACATTGCTGAGAATATATGTCCCATGAAGGAACAGGAAGAGAGTCAGCGAGGAAGAGAGGGTCACTGGCGGTATGAGCCTGAAGTGTCTTCGGTACCTCAGGTGCCTCCATTTGTGTGCACGGGATCGCAATGCTCAACATAAGGGGGCGCCGAGTCTGACCAGTCAGGTGGGCGAATCAAGTCTCGTGGAACGGCCTCAGTCGCTCGCGTCTTCACGGCGGACGCCAGTTCCACGTTCGCATCTTCACCACCCTTTGCCATCATCTCAAGCCCCATTCGTGCCCATCAAACGCCAACGAGTAAGAAGAAGGGATGGCGGCCGAAATCCAAGGGGTTGAAGCCGGGTACCTGACGCTGGCTCGTTCTGCACGGTCCGGTGCACCTGGCGACTCGCAGAAAAACCCTGAGCCTATCAGAAATCCTGAAACAGGCTGAATAGAGTTGCCGCACGTCCTCTGGGCCGTTCTCATTGATGTCGTCTTGTCCGTGAGGCAGCATGGTCGGATCTGAGGTACTCGGTGGTAGACCTCGGGTCCCAGGAGGATAGAAAATGCCAAGACCGGATAGGAAAAACTTTGTCCTCGTCAGCCTTGCCAGGCTCGGCCTTTTGCCGTCTACAAGTGTGATGATAACTCTTCTCTGGACAGTCTTGGATGAAATACGTTTCGTGCCGTCCGAGTAGAACAACATCTGCATTCGATTCAAGATATTCGGGTATCATCCTTTTGAGATCATAACGTCGTGCATGCAAAGTAGTCATACGATCAAGCCTCGAAGATCACGTCTGGTGCCATCTCCTCCAACAAAGCCCATTCTGATCTCTAAAAGCTGGCCATCTCTAGCCATGTGCCCACAAATGCTAGTCTTCCAAGATCATTACTGCTCTCCCATGTATCTGGATTGTTTTGCCCGTCATTCTCTTTTCTACCCAGCGCTTTGCTGACTTCATCCCCTTGTACCATAAGCCGACGGAATTCAGAGAAGCTGAGTTTTCCGTACCCGCCTCGTTGTTCTGCTTCGGTGTCGATCTCATCATGCCGAAGCCAGGCGTCATACGTCATTCGAGCGCTTGTTGGGTCGCCAGAAAATGGATCCGCTCCGGGTTCCTCATCAGGTCGGAATTGTGGAAGAGTCGGATCACGATCTGGCGGCGCCGACGCATCTAGTACGACGGATACGGGTCCTCGAGTCACACCGTCCACCACGGAGTCGTTTCTTTCAGTATCCGACGCCACCACGGCATGGGAATCGTGTGGTCCATGGGACTGTCCCGCGACATCGGTCTTCCCTGACGGGATGTGTGACCCCGAGCCTTGCAGCAGCTCCTCGGTCCTGAGACGGTCGGCCTCCCTCAAGGCTTCTTCTTGAGTTTGTTCGGCCGCTTCAAGAGCTTCCTTGAACTTCTGTCTTTCCTTTCGAAACTTACGACGATCACTTCGCGTAAGGCTCGACTGGATGAAATCATTTTCTTTGTCTTTGAATAAAACGTCCAATAGCTCGTTGAATCCTTGCTGAACGGCTTGGTACAGGATGTCCTTCCCCAGATCGGCCTCTGCCTGGCTAAGCTCCAGGCCGCCCCATCTTTCATTGACAGGTATGCTGCGAGATGATGTGTTCGAGCGTGTTTCATAGTCTGTATCGATGGCACTATCGTCAAATCGAACTTTCGACGATGATCTTGATTGCATCGACGCTCTTCGTGGACTGTTCTCGGCATCATGGTCCTTCTTTTTGAGCGCGGATGAAGTCACTTCGTCGTCATAACCATCACGCTCTGTGTAACCCGGCGGCTTGCTTAAGCCTTCTTCCTCATCAAGATAAAATTGCCTTCGACGCCATCGTTCTTCCACAGCTTGTGTTCTCCTGAACTCTTCCTCCCGGTCCCCTTCGGCATCAAGACGTTGAGATTGTGCATACAATACTCGAGACCGGTCCACGGGATCTGTGATGTCTTCCAGCGCCACTTCCTGTCCCAGTGCATCAATAATATCTTGAGGTTCTGGGGTTCGGACGGGAGGCCAACCATATGTTTGTAGCGGTGGATCAGGGCCAGCCAGCTCGTCCTCAGAGGCGTCGTCTTGATCATGCAGCCCCGACTGCATAAAATTGCTTCCGACTGGGAGAAGCATTAATGGTTCATCTTCCACCGGCTGTGTTCTGAACGATCGAAATGGATGATTTCTGGTCCGATCCCCAATCGCGGCATTTCCAATGGCCCGGGCACGATCTCCTCGCATGTCAGTGTCAGGTTGCAACACTCCATTTGATCCACTGGACAACTGTAGATCGCCGTCCGCTTGACGTTGTTTATCCTGCCCTGTTCGTGATTCATGGCCATACAATGTGCCGCCACCAAACGCTGCACTGATCGGTTGGCTACCTTGAACAACATCTCGGATCTCTTCCTCGACATAGCCGAAGTCGTCCTGGCTATTGATCATTTCGCGACTCAGCTCTTTGCTCAGGGCATAGTACGCGCGGAACATGCGTAGAAAGTCCCTACGGTCAACGTAGCCATCCGAATCCAAGTCATAACCATCGAAGATCCGCCGAAGTCGGGCTAGCCGAGACTTGTCTTGCAGCCGAGCGAGGCCTCGTATATATTCGTCGAAGCCGATGAGGCCATCGTTGTTCGTGTCGTAGAAGGCAAAAATCCGATCATAGATTAAGTTTGCCGGAGATGGTTCATCTTCTTTTTGCGGAATGAAGTATGCGTCGAACCCTTTGCGGTCAATCGCAACTCCCAATCCAGTGGGATCTGTCGGCCAATAATGTCCGGCAAGACACTTGAACTGCTCGTAGAGAGCATCCATCTCCGTTCGGTCCATACCGGTTTGTTCTAATAATGGTTTGGACACATTCTTGGGCAGAGAGTTGGGAAAGGCGTTGGGGTTTCCGGGATACCATTTCGGAGTGACTTGTTTGATCTTCCCCCGCGAAGGGGCAGGTATGCGAATCTTGAAGAAAACATGGCTTTTGATGTGAGCAGAGCTAGCTTCGCAGCCTTCACAGAGATCAAAGTCGAAGCAATTGGCACAATGATAGCGGATGCCTTGAATCGGATGAACCCCACAGCTGTTGCATTCGACACCCCGATGAATGTAGCCTTCTCTTCGTGCCTGTTCGCCAGCAATGTGATAGAGTAGATTGAGCATGTTTTGGCTTCCCGCTGGATCCTCATCATGATTACTGAACGACATCTCGCTGTCGTCTTCCTCATCCCTGGTCGGATCTGCCAATGCTTGAAGAGCATCCTGTGGACCCAAATCGTCCACCAGACCATCTGCCTGGCCAGGAGGCACGACGGCCGGCAGTGCTGGACTTTGTTCCGGTGCCTCGAGAGGACTCCATTCTTCGCTAAGGTGGAACTCGCCTTCATCGAACGCTTTGATCACTTCATAGACAATTTCTTCTGCGACTTCGAGTAGTTCCAAGCCTCTTGCGACCACATACGCATCTTCTCCAATGATATAACCCTCGGGGTACTCCTCACGCAGAAAGTTCTGAGCAAAAACTCCATGAACGTGCAATCGCAGGCAGTCTTGTTGATACGAAGAGAGTGGTGCTGGAGAGTGCTGGAGCAAATAGGTATGGACAGATTTCAGATTGCAAGGAAGTAACGTCAAATCCACTCCCTGTGCGTCTTCTGGATTGGGAAAAAACCATGTATTCTGATATTCTCCGTAGCCTTGTCCGGTCTCATTACGCCTTGCCAGATGATTGATCGCCCGTTCGGTAGGATCGTAGTCAAGTGTAATGGGTTCGAAGCCCCGACGCCATCGTCGTCTACTCCGAGGTCGTCGAATAGCGTTGCTGCGATGGAGGGAGGTGTGGTAACCTGGCTCGGGTTTGGACTGGCTGGTGTAATAGGTGTAGGAACAGAAAACTGCAGACAGGACTACAGCACCGGCCAAAGCCAGAAGCAACGGTTTTCGATAGGTATGGTCGGACATGTTGATAACATGGTTATCAGACTCTCCAAGAAAGATCTGATGGCAATGGTTCAAGATTGTTGTTATGAAGGCAAAAAAGTTTCCCGCACCAGTCGCGTTGATGTTTGGAGAAGTGCGCTACTTGTTTGTATGCTGCGACAAACATACCAGTTACGTCGATCTCCCCTTGTTCTTCTCATCCTCCCAGTGTCGGCGGTTTGCATTTAAAAGAGCGATTGCAGTGTATGAAAAATGCTGTGCCCAACAGTGGCAAAAGCACGCGTCTACTTACAGAATCGAGAGCTGATGTGGCAGAATGAGAGACGTCCTCCTGTACATGGCTGGCGGTGACCCGGGATCTGAGATGAAGTTTCGCATCGCTTACGCAGTCACCTCATCTCTCTTGTGGAACGCGATACAGTACCTTGCTTGCGCGGATGGTACACAACAACATCCCTCGTCAGCCTTGATCGGTAGTGATTCCTTTCCCCGTCCTTTCTCGGCATTCCCTGAGAGATTAGGGACAAATCTACCGCTTCTTGGTTCCGACACTCCCTCGACCTAACGATGAACGAAAGGGTTCGATTTTCTTTACCGTCGCCCTCTTTGCCGTCTGTCACCAGATTCGGGATAGTTTCATCTGGCCCAACGGGTACCACATCTGGAGCTGCCATTCATTCTACAGAAGCCATTTGAGAAAGGTCACGGTCCTCAAGCATTTTCAAAGAAGCGAATACTTCAGCACGGCCCGACTGCCATCTACGACACCTCGATCATCCTGGCACGGACGGCAACTTGTTCCGACCCATCTGATGCCTGAGTGGCTGTCCACAGCCAAAGGAAATCAACATCGACATCTCGATCTGGAATTATTCACAGCAGGACAGAATTACTGAAGAAACCTAGGAAGCTTGAAGATACCTGGATACTAAGCACGCTTGCACATGGCCGTCAAACAGTGTGCCGAGTGCGATTCGATCAAACATGGCTTTAACATTCCTCTACCATAGTCCCAAGCACCACACCCTAAGATTGTATGCCCCCACGGCGGCCAATACGCTACTTCTGGGAATGCATCTGTGAGGCTGGAACCAACCTTTGGGGGATTGAACGCTTTGTATATACCGGAGGTCCCAAGACACAGGTCGTGACTGACCGAGATTCTCGCCAAATATAGGAAGGCCGAGAAGTCAATGGCGCTGACGAAGCCTTAGCACGCTTGATGTCTATTGGTACGGAATTGCAACAAACAAACTGTCCAATCTGCGGAGACCCGTGCCGGTCGCTGCCTGCCGACCTGCGCTACTCCCGCCCATTCTAGTGTCGACACTGCGAATCCACGTCACGTGTGGCGCACCATGATGTAGTATTACCATCTCGCGCGTACACCAGCATCTCCGCCACCGTATTCCCGGTGAATACACCTTTGTGCCACCGACTCCACATCCAGTTTAGGCATCCAGTATCATTCCTATCAACGTACGAGAACACTGGATGAGGGGGACGAAATTGCTCGGGCGACTTGGGCTTGGACCCCTTACCCTCTTCAACCGAGAAATTGAAAGCAGACAGGTCTCTTCGGTCCCTTCCCCCTAAAATTCTTCAGCACAAACGAGCATGGGACGAAACTGATGGATGGCGTTGAGTGTCGACACATGAACGAGAGACCTCAAAAGGGCAGGCTTTCATTTCTCCTGCTTTGGTAATTCTTGGTGTAGACAGGAAAATGAAATGATTGAACCGAAACAATGAACCAAAGCTTTTCCATATAAAGGATGGGTCCTGTGTACCTAACTTCATTCTTTCTCTGTGTTCTGCCCACGTTGTCTAAGCTGTCAATTGGCATTGACCAATTCCTCAGCAGCCTCGCTTGGCACGATAGATATCCTCGAGAAGCGCTTGAAGTTCATCATCCCTCTGACCCGAGTGTAATCTCTAGTGAGCTATGCTGCGATTACCTCTGGGGCCAACGATAAACATGCGAAAGCGTCTCAATACAAAACAGCCATGCGTCCAGATGATGAAATAGAAGCAGAAGAACACTGAAATGAGGAGACCATAACTGTCATGAGTGGAAAAAGAGTGATTTGGCTTGGACCCAGTGTATCAGGATCCTCTGATCGGCGGTAGTGTGATGAAGAGGGCAGGCAAATTTCTACTGACCTGTGGTATGCTCTTCATCTTCCTCTTTACCAACCTAGTGCTCAACAACACCCACGTTATTACCCTAGGCACAATGAAAATGATGTGCGGCTTTGGAAAAGGCATGGCCATGACCACTTCCCTCGTCATCCTCATCTCCAACGCCGCGCCTGAACGACCAAGCTGTTGCAACGGCGCGTTCATATATCCCCACTCGCGGGGATCCGTGATTGGCATCTCGCTGAGCGTAACAATTACTCAGTAGCGGCTGCGGATGGCGTTGGCGAGAAGGTTGGAATGGCAAGGATGCGGCGAAGATGGTGGAAGGGGTCCGTCGAAGCCCGGACTATGTCAGGAAATTGGATCCCGCGCCGGTGAGGACAGCGGCGAAAGAAGCATACGGTGATTGCCCGTCACGCACGCTTTCGCCCTAATGTTGGGTATTGTCTTTGGTGCGACCATTGCTAGTGGGTTCATGCGAGAGAAAAGACCGAGCAAATAGAGCATTAGAAAAGGAAATGAACACCAATATAGACTTGATAGGAATATAGATCTGTGGAATTCGGAGGAACTCCCTCGTTTTTGGTTGTTCGTGGAGCAGGAGAATCTCTCACCCCAACCTCATAGTCTCGTTGGTGTTACTGATTCAAGCCCTCCATTAACACCCATCTCCCAGGATCCCTAGGTTAGACATGCCAATTCAAGATTTGGGAGCGTCCCCATTCGTGACCGCAGGCATCGGCACAGGCCCACCGGGCGAGCCGGGTAACCGTGCCGTTAGAACCTCAACGCCATCCTCCGTAACGAGCAGGGTGTGCTCGAATTGGGCTGATCTGGCTCCATCAATGGTCACTGCCGTCCAGTCATCTGGCCACGTCTTATCCTTGTAGCTGCCCAGACAAATCATCGGTTCAATCGTGAAGGTCATTCCAGGTTTGCATTTCCCGACCGCCTTGTTCTTCGCGTAATGCGGCACGCTAGGCGCACAGTGGAACAGGGAATTGACGCCATGACCACAGTACGTTTTCACAACGCTGAGGTTCTGCGTCTTTGCGTGTTTCTCGATGATGTCGCCGAAATCGCCAATTTTCACTCCGGGTTTGACATGTTCGATGGCTTTCTGGAGACATTGTCGGGTGGTCTCAACGAGTCGAACGTTGTTTGGGTCTGCTTTTGCTTTGTCGCCAATGTAGTATGTTTCGTTTAGATCACCGTGGTAGCCTCCGTGGTAGAGCGAGACGTCGATATTCAAGATATCTCCATCTTGGAGGACTCTCTGGTCGGGGATTCCGTGGCAGATTACTTCGTTAGGGGACGTGCACACCGACTTGGGGAAATGATTGTAATTTAAGGGGGAAGGATATGCCTAGGCTCGTGGTCAGTGCGCACCAATGAACAAGGCTGCCACACATACGTTTCGCTCTATACAAGCATTGTGAACAACCTCATCGATATAGTCTGTTGTTACACCGGGTTTGGCGGCCGCCGCAGCAATGTCTAGTACTTCTCTTGATAGTCTGCAGACTTTCCGCATCCCCGCGATGCCTTTCTCGTCTAGGATCTGGACGTTGTTCTTGCGGATGTGTGGATATCTCGGTATACCATCTTGCCACCATTCGGGATGCCGTATTGACTTGGGAATCTCGCGTTTGGGTGAGAGGGGGTAGACAGGTCTTAAGGGGCCCGTGAATAGGTACGTAGGGAATGGATTGTAATGGCCGCTTTCTGGATCAACTTTAGAAACGACACTGGGAGGAAAATAGTTGCGGAAAAGGTTCGTACTTTTGTGAAGGACTTTGTGTTCGGCCTGATGGAGAGGAAATTAGCAAGCAAGTCCCCAGAAGGCGCAGGGGATTCTAGTCTTTCTTACAAAAGACAGAAGGACAGCCTACCCAACTCCGTTTGAAACAGTCTTGTGAACAGAAGAAACTGTCAACGCCCATTTCCTTGCACTTGGGACACTGTAGGGTAGACGCATCATTTTCACAGTTCAGTCCCGGGCATTTCCGGGGCTGTGCAGCGGCTTGATCCATCCTGAATGGTCAAGAACAAGAAAGATATCGGACTCGGGGCTGATCGAGCCAGTGTCGAGATGGTTGGAGTGTCGCTTCAAATCGCACGTCAAGGGGACAAGTGACAGACCGGTACGAAGGAAACTGGTACCGTGGAAGAACTTACACAGACCCTCGAGCAGACGCGGAACTGCGGGTTGAGTCGAACAAAAGATGATAAAGAAATTACATATTGGAGCCTCACGCAATCTAAAAACCACCCCCGAGCGTCACGTACTGGGGGGCCGGTGCCCTGACGTTAAAACAAACATGCCAAGCCAACCCCCCTGCACCCTTCTCTAGAGCACGTGATTAAATCACGTGATTCCACGTGCCGGCCAACCTGCGGATAGATGGGTATACGTAGAACCCGACCAGCAAACATCGCTTGCAAAGAGCACGCTCCTTTCAAAGCGCGATGAGTCAATGTTATATTGACCCCCTCGCAGTCATTTAGATTATCGCCTAACTCCCATGCCGGTATGTCATTACGATTTCCCCCAAGGCACTTTCGCACAAGCGGATAATTACATCGGATACACGATGAGTGGAGTAACTAATGTACTTACTCCGCGTGAGCGACAGAAGCAAGCTCCTTACAAGATGCCAATGCTTCTCCAACCAGTGTTATCACATTAATTGCCTATCAGAAACTCGATGGCTGGCGCCCAAGGCAGGGAACGGGCAAATTACAGAACCACGAAAATCCGGCCAAAAAGGAACTGCGGTGGGCAGCCTCGTCCATCCGGATCTGGCGGCCTAGAGCATCCATATGTTCTCGCTCTCTTGATTCTCCAGACTCATAAAAGATGCCTTCAGCATGGAATTAGGTCGTGACTGGCCCGGGATCAGCAGAGAGCTCGTCATGTGGCATGTTGATCCCCCGTTCCTGGCTCTTGTCCATCCTGCTTTTTGGAAAGTTGAGACAGTGTCAGTTGACACATTTCCGTCGACAGCTTCCCGGGTTCCGGGTTCCAAATTGCTCTCCTGACTTATGGCCTTGTTCCCTTTCGACTCTATAACACGAAGGCTTCCTCCCCCTTCGATATCCCACGAACTCAACACCAATATCCGCAGACGGCACATGAGAGGAACTGACTAGGATTGTCTCCACGCTCCATTCTTCATTCCCATCTCTGTTCTGTTCATTGCTCCAAGAAGGAAGTGGCACAATGGGTGGCAACAACGCACTCCATACAAACCCTTTCATAGTGAATGGCAGGACGGTGGATATCCATATCACCACCCGTGGGTCGGACTGGTATTGGGCAGTCATGTCAACCATGGGCACGACCATGCTGGGTGCGCTGGGTAGCGGTTTTCTGAAACCCGCAAGCAATCGGCTCTTCCATTACATTCTCGCTCTCGCAGCCTTTGTGGCGATGGTCGAACACTACAGCATGGCATCCAATCTTGGCTGGGTCCCGATTGATGTTGAGTGGCAACGGAGCAGTCATCTTGTCTCGGGCATCAACCGTCAGATCTGGTGGGTTCGCTACTGCGGCTGGTAAGTTTGACGCTCCGAGGGAGAGACGTCGACAAATGCTTCATACGACTAATTTCTCCTCAGGTTTCTCATCTGGCCGCTACTGACCGTCTCGATCCTCCTGACCTCAGTCGTCCCCACGGTCTATGTCTTGTGGACTTGCTTCCTGAGCTGTGCCATGGCGGTGATGGCTGTGGTTGGGGCACTTGTTCGGACGGACTACAAGTGGGGTGAGATTCCTTAGAAGTGACGCGATCAGGGAACGATTCTCTAATCCTTTCATCACAGGCTACTACGGGTTCTGGATCTGGTGCTGGCTTCTTATCGGTTATCACCTGGTCTGGCTTCCGAGAAGGTTTGCTTCGGCCCTGGGCAAAGACATCGTGTTCACGCACAACATGGCCTCCGCCTGGGTATGGCTCCTCTGGATGCTGTACCCTGTTTGCTGGGGCGTCTCTGAAGGCGGAAACGTCATTGCCCCTGACAGTGAATTCATATTCTACGGCATTCTTGACTGCATGTTGATACCGGTTACGAGTGCATTTCTCCTCTTCCGACACTGGAACATCGACCCTGCACGTCTAGGTTTGAGGATGCGAACTTACGACGACCCTCTTAATACGCATGGGACATTCCAGCCAGAGAAGCCTGTGCCACAAGGTCAATCTGATGGAGTGGCCCATGATAGTGCCGGTGCTGTCCAGACTTCTGTCGACGACGGCCAGGCCCCTGCGACCGTCTAGTTCACCACCTATTTTGTCGACATGTCCCAGAGAAACGAAATGATATTGATGTCCCCACATGGGGTTGGAACCGCCATGTCTGAGAGGCATCCTCTGGCGCGGTTGTTCAATCAACGAACACATGCTTCGTGGAGATCATCGACGCCAGAATGCTTCAAATTAATGCATGACTTGGAACAATTTTTTTCCTTTTCGATATCCACTCCCCATAGCAAATAATGATAATATCGTCTCCCCTTTCTCCGAAGAGCAATTCTCATTTAGATCGGCACTGTTATTATACAACTGTAGGGTCCAAAGTCATGCTGCTTGAGGTTCCTCGTGCCTAAGTGAGAAATGTTGAATTGACGTACTAGCAACAACCAGCTCTACGTGACACTTAGAGAGCCATAGAAGTCTTTGAAATTTCTTTCCCAGCATGCAAATGACTTCCTCAATCTGTCAACCGCGCTTTTTGGGCGCTCCTTTCCTCTGTACTACTGGTTTTAAAATTTGATCCATGCAGGCAAGCATCAAATCGATTAAGGTCCGTTGAATTAACCACTGCCCATGGGCCTCTCGACATTAATAGATGTGGCAAAAATTTGGGATGAGAATTGTTTAAAAAAAATTCAATGTGTGTCTCTAGATCCTCTCCCTCTCCTTGCGCAACAGGATCCGTTCTTCACATTCTCTGAGACTGTCCCCCGATTACTTCAGCCGGGCCGTGCTTTCTGTGTGCGTACCCTAGTTAGCGTGAAATGAAAGGCAGATTTCTAACTGATAAGTTCGAAATGTGTCATGCTTATCTACTCCAAAGCCTTGACGAGCCGCAAGGGTTTCGACATGTCGTTGGCCCTTTTGGGTTTTATTTGCACATGATCTCCATTTAGCGAGGATATGTAGTCTTCAATGCTTCTTTGTACTTTCCGAACCAAAGTTAGATAGTTGATCTCGCATTTTCCGAGCGCTGCTAGGATCTTTGCACTAGGCGAGTTCCATCTCAGGATCGTATTTTCCTCACTGGTGGCGGTCCGAACCGTAGGTTTCTTGACAAGGCCAGGCGAGATGCCCAGCTGTTAAAGAATTGGGACGTGCGGCTTCGAAATGGTCTTTACTCGGCATCGTCAGCAGATGAGTGCATTGTGGATGAGTCTTGATATCTGAATTTTCATTATACTTCCAGCATTCTTACTATCTCATGTAGTGCTGGAGCACTGGACCTCCCGCAGGTTTCAAAGAGGCCAGAGTTGAGATCACTGTACAGAAAGTCGTTATGTCGCCTCAAGACCAACACGAAATTTCACCCATCCGCCAGCTTTCTCCACATGCTTTTTGCGTCGTATCGAGTTTCTCGCTAACTTTCCACTCTTCCGGTAGTCCTACTCGCTTGAATGCTTCCTTTCCGCCTTCTGAACCACTCTCTCGCTGGCGCCTTTGACGAAAGAGCTAAGATCGCCAACGGGGACGTTAAGGGGGAAGTCGACGGCGGCCAAAAGTTGGGCTCCCAGGAGGTACCATCCAAGAAGACATACCGCAAAGACCAGACCGCCGGCCGCATGTTGACACTTTAGAGCTACCGCAGCCTCGCCTTCTGCGAGCTTCCAGTACGAGGCGGCCAACAAACCAAACGCCGGTACAAGAGACAGAAAGATGAGGACGAAGCAGATGTTGGTTCGGAGTGCGCACACCAGGTAGAGGAAACAGAGG
Organism: Rhinocladiella mackenziei CBS 650.93; assembly: GCF_000835555.1. Taxonomy (NCBI): domain Eukaryota; kingdom Fungi; phylum Ascomycota; class Eurotiomycetes; order Chaetothyriales; family Herpotrichiellaceae; genus Rhinocladiella; species Rhinocladiella mackenziei. The sequence continues at coordinate 4,306,238 of NW_013550602.1, forward strand.
ACGCCCATGTACAGGTGGAAAAAGGCAAATGTACTGGCGAAGGTTGGGTCGGTGCTGCTGGCCGTTGGGTGGCTCGGGTCATAGGCAATTGAGGCATTGTAAAAGGGCGTCAATGTTGCCGCCCAGCTGAGCCAGAAAGCTCCGAAGGACCCAAAAACCACAAATGGGAATGTATTGCCCAGGATGAACTCGAGAACAGACCCAATAGTCATGAGTAAACCCCCGAAGAAGTAGTATACTCCACTGTTCCGCAGAGGGGAGATCAGCTTTCCCTAATCTTCTGGAAGTGAACTGCAATTGAACTTAACATACACTTCTGCGGCTCCAGAGCCACCAGACCCTCTCCAACCGAGGAGGATATTGGAGAGTGGAGAGAGCGACAGAAGAAAGCCACAAAGAGCCCTGGAAGTATTAAACGACGGTCCTTCTCAACATCGATAGAAGGACGCACTTACAACGGTGTAGGGTTGCCCACGGTCGAGCGAAGATTGTTCGATACCTGATTCTTTGGTGACAGGTAGATCTTTTCGAAAAGCTCGGGGGTGATCGTAATGCTTCCTGCGGTTCTCAGCCGGTGTATGGCCGTGTCGCGATCGTAGTCGTCGTGGTGCATGTCATATTGCCTAACGTCCGGTTTGTTGTTGACGTTCTTGTGACTGCCGGTTGTACTGTCCGCCATTCTAACACGGTGTGTGCGGTTAAATTAACTGTCTCCGGGGAGTAGCGCCGACGAGATTTTGCGTGTTCGAAAGCAATAAGTGCCACGTCAAGTCCAGAAGCAAGAATCTTGCATGCTTGGGGGTCTTATGTGCCGGTTTTTATGTTATATTTCACAGGTAAACCCCGCCCGGCAGTCGAAGTGAAGGATAGGATGAGATGGTTTCAGGTCGTGTCCGATTTGTAGGAGAGTCCTCCTGCACCGAGTCTGTCCCTTTTTGTTTCGCAGGACAAGGGCGACTCCCACTTTGGAAGATCGGCAAGCTGGACGCGTTGGACATTGTTCCGGGAAGTCGGTAAAGAAGCTGCTCTGCTCCCCATAGAAGAACGCCTGTCCGTTCGGACCGGTGCTGCCCGGAAGTGCAAACTTGTAACGAAACGATTTTATGAAATCATAATAGCCAAAAAGGTTAGCCTAAGCAGTGACTTTTTTACAATAGTCATAATGTACTTCGTTCATACAGCATCGGAGCAAATCCGCCCGGTTCTGTAGGAGGTCTTCAAAGAGCAGCGACGATTTGGGCTTCATTTCTGGAACACGAGACATCCAATTGGGAGGTAACACAGGTACTGCTATTCGGCATAAGACTTTGAGAGGGACTTTCCGACGACCATCAGTACGAAAAGGGGGTTATCACATGAAGCTGGTACACGTACAGTCCTCTTGTCATACCCTGAGCGCCTTGCACGTCCCAAATCACGCCAAACCTCCAAAAACCAGCCAGAGTTTGACGACTCCTTTCGTTGGAAACATGACATTTCCAATGAGTGATCTCTTTGCGTCCACAACTGCAATTTCCACTTTCACTCATGAGTGCGACTCTTGGGTCTTGGGAGTGCGCTGGTTATGATCAATAGAGCGGCCGATCAGGTGTATGGCGGCAGGGTCTCCGTGGCCCAGGCGGAGACAACGTCATCATCGTCATCGTTGTCATCGTCGATATCGTCCTCTGATGGCGGGGGTCTGATCCAAACCTCGTCCGATATTGACTGGTTGGCCCATCGCTCCATCGGGTGAATAACGCCCTGATCGACTGTTCCGCACTCCTGCGACAGGACTTGGAGTGGTACCTTCCCGAAGTTACATTTGAACCTCTTGTTCTCGTACTCCATGTTGAACAGCACTTCCAGTGAATGACACCCAGCGATGTTGTACGTAGAAAAGTCTGGAACGAGAGCTGCCATTGGGACCCTAAGATCTGCCATGTCTGCCAAGTTGACAAAACGAGCTGGCCGACTATCCTGACTGGTATTTCCGGATTGGCTTGGCTCCAGCGAAGAATCTCCTGAGAGCGGCAATATACACGATCCTCTTCGAACGAGAATTTTCTTCTCAGACGATGAACGATGACAACCAGTGCGCACTCGAGTATGCTGAAATAGAGACAACTTGAAAGATCTAATTCTGAGATTGGTGGGTTGAACATGGTCGTTGCTAAGGTTCCGTTTTGTTGCGTTATCTGGGCCTGTGGAGCGAGAAGTCATCGCTACCAGCACTGACAATGTGACCTGGCCGTTGAGGATGATTCTTTTGGGTATCCAAACAGACATCCGAAGCTCCACTTCCGGCGGCGTAATAGATTTGAAGCGTCGCCGACCTTCGCATAGAATCGAACAGAGAAGCTTCGGTATAATCCGGGGGAAATTATCAAGCGTGCACCGGAGATTGTGCTGATAGTTGATGTAAAGCCCATCACCGCTGACATCTAAATCCTTCTGACTCGGGAGATTTTGAATTCGTACCCGTTCCATGGCGCTTAGCGTTTTGTTCAATGATATTGGACCCCGAGATGGCCCTGCTAGAGTCGCATGGAGCATATACTCGACAGAACAAATGAAAGGGCCTCTGTGACTCATGCTCGGTGGAAGAGGGTGAAGTTCCACGCTATAGTCGTTCTTCCACGGGCGCTCTGGGCCGAAGAAATCCCTCGATCCAGAAGGCAGTGCTCGTGGAGCCGCGTATAAGGGGATGCGGAACGCGAAAGGCCACATGTAGCTCCCCTTCCGATGTGTGTATTTCCCTTGGTAGAGGCTTAGGCGCTGGGAGAAAAGATAGCCGACTGACTTGTAATCCCTCCGGGAAGTTGTCATGTCGCCATAGGAGTGAATCAGCCGGACGTTGGCACACCCGCTGAAATTAATCGTCAGCTCGCCGATGTTTTGATCATCGTATATGACGAGCTTGACGACACCGAGAACCAACGATCCTGGCAGAAAAGGCTTCCCATCGTCGTTGGAGATTGTGACGGAGAGCGCCATGTTGAGAATTTCGAGTCATGGGAGGTATTCCTGGCAGAGTAGCTGCGAGGACTCCAGGGGTTGGAAAAACGCTGAATCCTTCGTCGTATGTGTTGAGAAATATTCTCGAGAGAACTCCCGCCCAGGAGCCTAGTCATTGAATCATCCCGGACGCAATTCGGAGGGGCAGCCAAACTTGCGGGATACTTGTGGTTCTATGAGTGCCTTATGACTTGCCCACTTTTTGTTTCGAGAAGGCAGAGAGAGAGCCTCGCTGATTGGTGTGAGGTCGAAGCTGGGAACAAAATCCTGGAAGAAGAAAAAAACAGAGCCGCCCGGGCCGGGTTAGCTGCGACCAGGACTGGCGGGTTGGGATGCGCTGCACCCCCAGAAGCCATGTTAGGAAACCGAAAAGCCAGATTGAAGGGGTCCATGTTATCTCTTCTTTACGGTTGATTCATTGAACCGGGGTTGTGACTGATAGGTTCTGGTAGAGAGTCACGAATTTGCTGACAAGGTGTGTCATTTTATGCTTCAGTCCTGGTCGCCATGTTCGGTTAGTACGAAGAGGGACTGGTTACGAGAGCATTACCAGGGTCCGTCATTTCCCTTCAGTATCCTCATCCTTCTCTGTTTCACTCTCGTGTCGATAAGAGTTTGCGGTTCACGAGACACGGGGGAAGATCCAACCGTTCAAACTGTGGCTGCACAATCGTTTCATCCAGACCATCAAGATTGTGGACGATGTATGGTCGGATTCCTGGGTAGATCCGGATCGGCCCCCCTTAAGATTTGCTTGGTTGAATGATACTGTAGGTCCACCTGATGATTGCTCTCGTCCTGCTCACCACGGGTGGCAATTGAAGGCACTCTAAGTCCCGTTAAATACTCACTGTTGGATGTGATCTCGCCTCGTCCCCTCGATCTTCGGGCTGCAAACTCTCGTTCCAAATTGTCCTGGTCAGGATCCTTTCGAGATCAAGGCTTATGAGCACCATTTTTGATAAGCTCACACTTGCTAGAGGAGTGATAGCTTTTAGCAATACAACACACGAGTCATCCTCCAAGATCAAAGACAAAGATAATATTGTCGCAACAACCCATCGCGTTCTGCATCCGTTGGCCGAGATCTACGTGGTGGGCCACTTCATCTTTTTCGCCATTCTTAGGACGTTAAGTCGGCTACGAGTCGAGGCCATCAATATTTATCCCGATAGTCCTGTTGTATCGCCTGTGCCGTGGGAAAACGTGGGTGGTTCTTTCGTCGTCGGATTTCTCGCTGAAGACCGTCGATTGTTCAAGGATGATTGGGGAAGACATCTAGAACCATGGTCACTTCAGTCTCTTCAGGATGAATAACAACACGACAGCATCGTTCATTGAGGTCGCTAGAAAACATGTGGTGGTCAAGAGGACAATGCCATTATCCAATTGGACTCTCAACGGGCTTCTGTGCGCCTTCCACATCGTTCTCAATATTCCTGCGAGCCATGTTCATGGGGCTTCGTGGTCAATTCGCGCTGTTAACGCGACCTGAGGCACAGGTTCCAGGGAACCACTCCTCCATTTAGCCTGATCGGTAAACTCTTGGATCCGATCTTCGTGTTTCACGGACTAAGCTGCTGGCGGGGGATAGTATTACTTGCAATCTAGCCTCCAATGATGTCTGGAGGGATCAAATTGCATTTTCACTGATCTTCGCGCCCGTGGAGTGTCTCTTTCGATTTTACTTTCCAAGCACCTAAATCAACGCATTCCATCATTTCCCAGAAGGTATGTCTTTGGCCAACCCCTCTGGCACCGCTGCCCTTGGAACCTGCTCTATCGTATAGCTTCCTGAACATCGGAGTGTGCCGCCTGGTCAGATACCTGGTGGAATCATGGACGGATGTGGCAGTTGTGCTTCCACGCTGAACATTTGGTGGGAGAGCTGGCGATCTCCGACTGAAGCATGCCTATGCCTATGGGAGGAAGAGATACATTGAATAGGCACTAGATTTCACTTGGACTGAGAAATGAGAAATACTTACACGGCCACATGAGCAATTCACCCGTTGGGGGCTGAAGAAATGAAGGAATGTGAAAATTATCCCCTCGCTCACATAGGTACGCCGATCGATATCCACACATCTTCAAACAAAGGCCAGACAAGGCGGCGAGCAGCAGGATTTCATCCCTCAAGAAGAAAAAGCCGGGGATATGTATGGATGGGTAATACCCTCTACAAGTTCAATTGCGCTCCTCAGCTTTAAACCAACGTCTGCTGTCCGTCTTCCATCCCCCAAATCCCCTCCGTCGATGAAAATAGTCGACCATCAGGTCAGAATGGGCCGCAACGGTGCTATACGCGTCATCCTGCGCTTTCGGCAAAAAAGGTCAACGTGTCAGATCGGACGCGAGATGATCACAATATAGCATCGGAAGCTGATCGCTGCTGGTTCGGCTCATGGGTTCTGTGCCCACGTCAGGGCGTCAACGTCAGCGAAAACTCCACATCATCTGCGGAGCTGTCGTCGCGGCTGTCTGATCTGCCTGGAATATTCAAAGAACTCCATCGTGGTATGTCTCAGCGTCAAGTCAGACCCAGCAGTCAAAACCATGAACATCATCATGGTCCTCATGCACTCTTTCTCCCATTCCACGATGTCGAACCCTGGCTTGTCGCCAATATGGTTATCCACGTCCGTCAGAATTCGGTAGCATATCCCCGGCGTCGTGCCGGGCAGAGGATCCGGGTCCCTCTCGGATTGTTCGTACCCCTGCACAGATTGCAGCCACTTGTCATAAGACTCCGGCGTATTATACTGCGAGAGGATCCATTGAATCTCGCTCCTCAGCGCGTCCAGCGTGAAAAGGATTCTTGGTTTTTCAGGAGCACCGTTCACCATGACACGGTGCCTGCAAGCCAGAACCTGATCATAGCCATGTTCCAACTTGGGCACGGCTTTCGCTTTTTTCACAGCAGGCGGGTCCGCATCATCAGAGGGTTCCAGCTTGGTGTCCTTCAAGGTCTCAGGATCAGGCGGGAACCCGGCGACCATTCCCTGGACGAAGAAGTTGGCCAGCGCGTCACTGGCAAGTGCCTTGCGAGACTGTTGGGCAATCTTCATCGCGCTCAGAATGTGCATCATGGCACTTTTGAATTTACCGGACATCAGGTCCAGCGACCAGAAGGTATGCGCCGTCAAGACGACCTCGAGCAGTGGCCGTTCATGCATGGACAGCTCGCGGAACGCCCTGGTCGCATGCACCACGATGGTGGTTGTCGACCTGTCGAAGGCATCACCAAGTTCCTTTCGCTGCATTGCTTGGATCATGGTGCCGCAGGCGATCATGGCGTGCCGTAGCGCAACCGAGTGGTATGCAATTTGCGGGATCACGATTGACCATACATCGGGGCTTTGGCCAACAAAGGAGGATCTTGGCTCGACATAGTTGGTGAGGAAGAACACCCAGCTCTTGAAGGCGTCGTGCTCATGTTGCGATTGGTAGAGGTTTTCGTCTAAACGGGCAATAGAGCTACCAGAAGGTGCTGAGGCGGAGGAGTGGACTGGTCGATTGGTGCTAGTAGTAGTGGTGGTGGTGTTGATTAGCGACTGCCTCGTTTGCTGGTCGTTTTTCGGGTCAAAGAGCCATGTTTTGGGAGGGTCATAATAGCACACGATGCCATATGTGATGCACCTTTGATTGTCGTGAGCTTTTTACACGACCCGCCCGATGAGACCCAAGCGAGGACACAACGAGATACGAAGGGACGTACCTGCAACAAGACGGCTTGGCCTCGTCACATTTTATGCGACGCTTTCTGCTCAACGTTAGTAACAGGAACACGTTGTCACTCGGCATTTACATCCGTGATGTAGTATATCGCAGGGAATCCGGTAATGTGTACACCTACTTGCAATTGACACAACCGCTGCGAGTTTTGGGCGCGAACTTCTTGCGCCGCACCTCCCGTTTTTCGCCTTCGACGACTTCTGGCATGGTCGATATCACGAATACATGTCTTCTAGATCGAATGTGACCCGAGTTTCCGAATTGTCACTTCGGTGTACGATAGCTTCGCCCTTTTATGTTTCAGCCCAACGCCTGCTATTGTTCTACGACCAAGTCGAATCGTTGCGCATAGAGCTTTAGGGCCGTCGAACAGGCGACTGAATATGCATGCTATAAAAAGCTTACTACACAGGGCTGACACCCTCTTACTTTGATTTCCAGACGGTTCCCGAATCCGTGCTTGTCGAATCTTGGGCAGGTGAGGCCTCCCACGGTAGATCCGCCAGGATAAAATTTTCGTTCCGTTGACCCTCTTCGGAAGCGGCTGGCGATAGCCCCTATCATGGGCCAGGGTGATCAATAAATTCCATGTGCCGCCGTAACATTTTGCAGTCCGCGTAGAACTCTGTCGATTTTTGCGTTTAGTTTGTCCCTCAAGAAATAGACACGAGATTGTTTGATTGGATGAGTGACATGATTTGGCTCACGCGATCTGCCGATAAAGTTATCTTCAAAAACTATGTATGGTGGACGAGCGGACGGAATTCGGTCTTTTCCTTAGAGCTAACCATGGCATTCAACTGTCACAGGGGGCTGAATAAATGCCCATCGCGGCATAACCATGATTCAAGCGGTGAACGAAAGTGTCGGACAATGTCAAACCTTTCCCCCTTCTCAAGATGAGTTGTCTTCTGCTCAGCATACCTTACGGCATTTATTTCGAGGACGTGTCTGTTCATTTTACTGTTGCATGCGTCTATCATGGTCGTTGATCTCGCCGATAGAATTTGATTTCTTTCCCTATTAGATAACCATACCAATATATGGGACGTATTCGACCAACAAATAAGCCGCAATCCAAGAAGCAGCTATATTCAGAAGGCCCACGCTCAATGTCATCAAAATCGGCCCCAAGATGCGAATCATTGAAGCCGACTCGGGTGATGAACAACCCATGATATTTTCGAGGCTTAACTCGATAATCAGACTGACCAGTGGATGGAGGAGAAAAGCGGCATAAGAGTACCTGGGAAGGTTCACAACTTTGTTGTTCCCGATTTTCAGTGTCCAGGAGCTGTTGAAGCGCTGGGAGAATAAAGTGATCAACGCTGGCATGATAGCGGCAAAACTGACCTCGTTCCAAATCGCATAAAGTAAAGCAGGTAGGCTGAAACCACCAGCAAGAGAGTGAACGGCGGCCATAGGGTCCGGGTCGGGTGTAAGAGCTGCTGAAATATACAGGACCAGGCCCAATGACATTGCGCTGCAGCTCAACGAGCGGAAAAGGTGAGTCAAGGGTCGCCTGGAGACTCGGAAGGGAAGGTATATATAGGGATTTTGAGCGGCTTGAGACGCCTGGCCTAGGACATACGCCAGAATATATTGTGGAACAAACGCAGGTTGGACATTCAGTGGCCAGAACTTTGTACCTACAGGATAAGGGAGTCGAATGACAAAGCTCAAAAGGATACTGGCAAGCCATGGGCCAAGGTTCGAGGAGGTATTTCTGAAAAGGTCGGACCATTTACTCGTCGGCGTGGAAGAGAGCAATGAGGCGATGACATCAAAGCAGGCCAGGAGGGCCGAGTACCAGACAGGGCCTCGGATCCCCGTGAAATTGATCCAGCTCGTCCAGAATATTGACGTAGAGAGCGCAAGAGAGTGAGACCATTCGTTCTCCCCCACGAATCCGTCTGGTCCGAACCCGTCTAATATAACATTTATCAGAGGATCGATGAAAATAGTATACACAAGGGCCGGGACCGTCAACCTGACCAGCCTCGAGCGGAGGAAAGGCTTCTGACTCCCACGTTGAACACCGTGAGAAATACCCAGGCCGGAAAACCAGCCTGATAGGAAGAAAAAGGCGCCCATGAAGAACGTCTGATCGATGCCATTGAAAGCGACGAGGGCCAGGGACAATGGGGGGAAGCATTTGGAGTGGAATTTCCATGACCCCAAACCACCGTATGGAATGGCGGTATGATGGACCACGACGAGGGCAGTCAGGAATGTGCGCAGGTTGTCGAGGTCTGCTCTTCGAGCTGGCTGGCCGCGGCGCCGGATATCAGAGTGTTTGCTTCTCTGCATCCCCACGTCATCTAATTCGCCGAGAGCCGACTCATCATGTTTGGTAGGTAATGACTGAATGGCCTTCGATCTGTACATTATGGATTTATTGGTGATCTGTTTTGGTGCATAGTCAAGAATTGGAAAAGTCGGGTTGAGAATCGGGATGAGGATTCAGTTATCTAGTGCTCACGCAGGCAGCAACGGATGCGAGCGTCACGTGTCACAAAGTTCCCTTCCGGCCAGGCAGATGAATTTCTTCCACAGATCCCGGGACACCAGTTCCCGGGCGGGTCTTTGGCTGTATATTGCAGTTTATGCACAATGTCTATGTAAGGGATCGGAATTCTGGGTTGACGAGGCTGTGATACCCCCATACGGTAACTAGAAAGTGACTAGCTCAAGGAGAATCGCTGACGCTGGGAACCAATCATGATGAGTTTCCGCAATACGATCGAGAGAGCTGCGACTGAATCAGGCGTAAGAATTAGTCGAGAGGGGATCTAATGACTTTGGCCAGGTGGCGCTTGTTCGTCTTGGGTTGTCCTGGGGCTAATCGAGGAAATGATATGCCGCAGAAGGTATCATGTTTGAGTAGCTTGGTCACTTAGATCGTTGGCGTGAGCGACACAGTTGAGCTCGAAGCGGAGCAAATGACGTGCCAGCATCGATTGATAGAAGCCGAAATCCTCTGCAGCCCAAGCACCAGGATGACTCGGTATTTGATAGGCCTGGTTCGTGTCTAGCCTTTTGTGCCGAGTCCTAGTCCGGACAGGCGGATCCGAGCGCGAGCTCATGTTCTCATTCACAGCTTCTGGGACTGCTGCTGTTGATGTGTCATTATCATAAAGCGCCCGGCCTTGACGGTAAGTCTTGAGTTTAAACTTCAGGTGGCGGGCGGTTCCTGTTTGTCGCCTTGTTTCCATTCGAATTCTGCGTCAGTTAGTAATTGAGGAATTTGTAAAGTCGGTGGAGCTCACTTTGGCGACACATTGGACAAAGTCCTTTTGATGATTCTTGTTGGATCCATGTCAAGAGACAGTGCTGTTCGTGTTAACGTGGCCACCTCACCGTGTTGGATGATCATTACACACCATATGAAAAGAGTGGCCACATTTCCCCATCAACAAGGTACAGTCGTCGCCAGGGAACTTGCATGTAGGACATGTTCCATCAAATTGCACTCGACAGATGCCGCATACTTCATCCTCGGGCATATCCCAGCGCCAGGTAGCCACCGCGTGCCATTTCTTTATTTTTACCTTCATCTTGAGACCACTGTCGACGGGCAAGTCGGAGAGGATGGTTCAACAGGATTGCAGCAAGGCAGGGTCAGGAACACGATGAACGATGAGTTGCAAGTTCTGGAATAGCAGATCGAGCCGTGGGCCTTTGTATGATAAGGCGAGTGAAATGTAAAGTAGCGTTTTCACGAGGGCCAGCTTCGACCAGGGTCACGTGAATCGCATTTTCAGAAGGTATCACGTGCAAAGACGAATTCAAAGCTACTGGACTATTTTCGTTCGACATCAGAAGTTTGATCAAAAAGGAAATAGATATTAATGGACTCGCCAAGTGTGGCTCCATGTTCCACGTTGGCTGCTATGTTCTGTCCTCGTCCGCCGGCTGAATTACAAGTTCTATTCCAGCCGTGGCCATGGCGAAATGATGACTTTCGCGAACCGTCCATACCCGACCGTGATAGATCAGAAAGAGAAAACCAACAGGGACAAGGACGAATAGCCACACCACCCTACCGTCTGGTGTGCTTTGCGTCAAAGCACGATGCTATAGGCGTCCTTTCCTTCCTCGTTCCTCCATTCTATAAACGATGTCAATCTCAGCAATATGCGTGGGTCTATGTGGCCCAGTAACGTAATGAATCCAACGGGGTGTAAGGACGTAACATTCTCCTCCAGAACGTTGAGCTGGGTTATTCCTCTGCACCGCCACCGGGGCCACCGAGAGCAGTCGTGTCCATCATCTGTCTGATATCATCCAGACGTCTCTGAAATCTTTCGATCATTTCCTCCGTGGACTCTTTCTCTGCACTCGGTGGCGCATCGCCAGGGCTATTCCCACGACCTTCGATACGGAGCATGAGTCCGTCGTCTTCGGCGTCAGCATCGTTGCCGATCGTCGGGGCAGTTGTGATCGTGGAGCGGAGAACTTGCCACTCCGCACTCAGGCTGCGGGCGGAGGTGACTTCGAATGAGCGTGCGGAGCCTTCGTCGGCTGATGTGTTGCGTGGTTGCACGTCGAGGATCAGATAGTGCTCACGGACGCCGGCGATCGGAGGGGGCAGGCGAGACTCTCCCTCATCATGGTGGTGCTCACGAGACGGGACGTGCCTGCTCGCACGCTGGGAAGGATCAAGAGTCTCGAGGCTGCGACAAGCCGCTTCTGCTATGATATCCGAGTCATCGTCGGCAAAGATGTAGTGAACTGTCGGATGATGGTGTTCGTTGGTCACGCTATCTTCGATCAAGGTGAAAAAGGGCTGGAAGGGCGGAATCGGCTCTGAATGGCCGTACTGGTCGGATTCGGCGCCCGCAATGGCGTGCTCATGCTCTGATGATGCCGAGTTCGGTGTAGGTTGATGCGAGGCTACGATGGGATCGTCTTCAAAGTGCGGAGAGGGCAAGAGATTGCGGGCGGAAGGGTTCTGAGGGCCACTGGTACGCCGTAACGAGGACTTTGACGGCGATGACGAGTGCGTGGGGACTTGACGGGGCTGGGACATGTCCAGGGATGTTGGTGAAAGGCTACATCGTGAGAGCCATAGTGGGTGATGAAAAGTCGAGAGGGGGTGGTTGAGTAAACGGGCGCATGAAAGGCAAACATCCAAGAGTTTGGTTCCCCCAAAAGATAAGATAAGATCGAGCCTGACAATGGGGGGACAAGGCTGAACGGACTGCCTCAGTTCTGTACTGATTACGACACATTTCAAAGGAGGTTATTATCCAGCTGCTATACCCCGAACCAATGTAGGTGCTTGGGAGGCAAGGAGCAGCGGTAGAGAATGCCCATCTATCCGCAGCGCTGGCCGTCACGTTGTATCACGTGAGAGCATCACGTGCCCTGGCTGCTACACTCCGAATATCACTTTTGCTGACTCATGATTCCTATCTCGTTCCTCTCGATCTTCCCCCTCCGCCCCGGCTTCAGGACATCCATAATCTCTACTTTAATGGAAGGGAAGAAAGTTATCGTCGTCGGTGCTGGGCCTGTCGGATCACTGGCCGCACTCTATGCGTCGTCACGCGGCGCAAATGTCGAAATATATGAGCTTCGGAATGGTAAGTGAGCCCTCATAATCCGATAATTTCAACCGTCTATGAATCCTACGTCAACATTGTGTCTTCCATGTCCCTTCTGATCTGTCCTGACATCCCCAGATCTACGGAATCTTGAAACGACTCCTCTCAATTTCACCAAATCCATCAATCTTGCCCTCTCGGAACGTGGTATCAATGCCCTGCGATCGACCGGAAATAAAGAGCTTCTGGACGGTGTTCTAGCACAAACAATCCCAATGTATGGTCGCATGATCCACACCCGCTCACCCACTGGGTCACTGTCGCAACAGTCACAAGCATATGATGTTCATGGTCGCTTCCAACGCTCCGTTGATCGCGGTCAACTCAATCATGTGTTGCTCGACCATTTGGATTCGTTACCCAATGTCGAATTCTTCTTTCAGCACAAGATGACGGGCGCCGACTTCCGAAAGAAAAAGGCTTGGTTTGAGGTCATGAACCAGACCAGTTCCGACTCGAACCGGCCCGACGAGATTGAAGTTCATTTCGACCTCTTGATTGGAGCTGATGGAGCCCATTCCGCAACCAGGCATCACATGATGAAGTACGCTCGAATGGACTATCATCAAGAATATATTGACTGCCTTTGGTGCGAGTTTACCATGCCCCCGACGAAATCGGGGGACTTTGCCATCTCTCCGAATCACCTGCATATTTGGCCTGCTGGCAGTTTTATGTTCATTGCTCTCCCTAACCTGGACAAGTCTTTTGTCTGCACATTATTTGGGCCCGTGGATTTATACACCAAGCTCGAAGAAGGCTCGGATGCTGAACTCATCTCAACTTTCGACAAGTACTTTCCCGGCGTCACCACTTACATTGAACCTTCCGACCTCGTTGCTCAATTTAAACGCAACCCGCACCTGCCACTGATAAATATCAAGTGCTCACCACATCACTTCAGCGACAGTGTTGTCATCGTTGGCGACGCAGCGAATGCCATGGTGCCATTCTACGGACAAGGCATGAACGCGGGTTTGGAGTCCGTCCGAGTCTTGTTCTCCAAACTCGATGAATCGTCCAATGTTGCAGAGGCACTCGCTAACTATGCCGGCGAACGAACAAAGGACGTGCATACCATCGCTGACCTGGCGATTGCGAACTATACGGAGATGCGGTCTTCAGTCACCTCTCCTCTGTACAAAATGCGAAAATACATTGAGGAGCAGCTCGACAAATACGTCCCGAGTCTGGGTTGGGCCACTCAATACTCACGAGTTAGCTTCAGCAATATGAGATACAGCGATGTGATCAAGAAATCCAAGAGTCAGAAGCGCATCTTGACCGGGCTGTTTCTAGCTGTGGCAATGACAGCATTGACCGGTCCCGCTGCTGGTCTCTGGATGTACTTGCTGCGGTTCCATCGCCGACAAGAACTTCAATCTCGCATGGTCGCGAAGGTGAATATGCTTCTCTTCTAGACCAGTTTCCTCTCAACCCCATATGCTCTCCTCGATGAAAGAGTCCATCTCTGTGCGCTGGTCTCCCTCCCTTCCAGATAAAACAATCCCCAATTAACACCACATGTCGTTCGAAGCGAAACAGTGTACCCATGTGAAAGGAGGCCAACCTTTCACTTCTCTCTTCGTCTTCTTTGTCCTCAGTCTGTCGCCCACTCTTACACCACTCACCTCCCCACCATCCTGCTTCACGTTGCCTCACCGGCCCTCCCATTACAACATGGCTGTGTTTTCTCGAAGACACCATCCAGCCATCCCTCGGCTCCGCTCGAGATCGACCGACCAAACCGCCGCTCTCAAAACCGAACGTCACCCTAGAAGTGGCCACTCGCTCAAAGTTGCTACTTCGGTATGCCATCACTTCCGACTTCAAATCACAATGCACTGAAGCATTTGCAGATCCTGGCCAACATTCGCCGTATTCCCCAGCGGCGAACCAGAAGAAACGCGATTGTCGACGACGGGAGCCAGCTCACGCTACAGAAACTCCCCAACGATGTCATGTTGATGGTCATGAAAGAGCTGGACGTTCCCTCTCGCATCAGTCTCAGCCTCACCAACAAGTTATTTGCGGAGAGAGTCCAGATGGTCTCCACAGTTCTTAACGATCGAGCATCTATCGTGAAGTTCCACGCACGATGTCCCAGTGGCGCGTGCTTGTACGCAAATCATATATCCGACCGACGCATTCTACTGCTTCAGCTGCACAAATGGATGCCGCGCGGTTATCGGTTGTGTTGGAAATGTCAGCGATACTCGAAGATCAAGGGGACGAAATGGCACTGCACAACAAGAGTGAATTTCGCCGGACTCGGCCGTCTCAACATTCATGCCATCAACCAACTGGGCCTTTGGAAAGTATTTTGTCATGACAAATGCTTGCCTTCTGGAAGAGAGCTTTCCAAGTGGGTCTGGGAGACCAAGGGTGCGTCCGGTGGCTTTGCTAGGTTTACCGGCAGCCCTGAGCGACCAAGTGGCGGCGAATTGTACGATGCAGGCTTCTAAACTCACTTGTTCTCCCGTTGGGACTACCAACTGTGCGAATGACTTCCACTTCGGGAGATTCCTGTGGTGAATCGTGAGACAGAAAGATTGGTGAAAAAATGGAAAGGCGAGCCGGCGGGATTGGACATAGCAAATCGTCTCCATGGTGAATAGGAGGAAAGACTGTGAACAACTGAGGGAATCAGAGAGACCAAACGTCGTCGATGAAAGTGCCGTCAAACTACGAGCATGTCAAGAACGAGACTACATGATGAGTCTATCCTGATTTCAAAAGAGGTCCAAAAGCTCCTGGGATTGCTGTTATGCTGTTGGTGGAATGACCGCTCTGCGGTCGATCGACCGATTGAACGAGACCAAACAAGAAAAGCCATGCAAGAGACTCTCGCGAGATCCACGAAATGCAAATGAGATTGAATTATGATTTTCTCTCTTCATTCGTAATCTCATACTCGTCGTAGCCAAAGGCTGTAAGCTTCTATCTCGGACAGGCCCCGTAATACCGTGTATCATAGTAGCACCCCAAACCAACGCCAATCGCTATACGGATATTCCTTGAGTTTCCTCGCTTGTACTTCCCTTCCTGTTACCAGCCGTCTCATAAGCCTGAGCTTCCCACCGTCACCCTGTTAAGAAAGAATCTGAACCTCGTTCTCGCCTTTATCGCCATCCTTGTCACCATCAATCTTGAGAATACGTTTCTCAATCTTCAACGGCTTGAATTGATGCCAGCAGTTCGGTGCTTCGAGAACATACCGATTCATCGCCTCCCGGAATCTCTTCTTATATTCCTTCGGACTCGTGACTGTGGGTCTATTTTTTCCGCCGCGTGCGAATCCGCGGTCTTTGATCCAACTCTCCAACTTCTTATCCCATGTATATGTGCGAATGCAATCGATAATGCCCACCACGAGCTCCTTACGATTCTCATCAATGGCCACCATGAGACTGTAATCCATGACATTTTGACGAGCAAGGAATAGTGTATCGTTGTGGACAGACGAACGGAGAAGTTTCTTACTGTGATCCCGAGTAAAGAGAGGTGATTCGTAGATGAATTCCACCATGTTTTCGTCAAGAAGAACTTCATTCTTTTCGCCAGTGGCGTTGATTTTCCGGTTTCGCATACTACCCTTCAGGTCGAAAATTCGAGTCGGGACTCTGTCATAGAAAAGGTTTTCCATGACCACCAGAAACCAATTGTACTCCAAACCAGTCACAGGATTCTTGATGATGATTTGATAGAAGCCCAGCATCTTGGCAATGACCGATGGCAGCTCGTGGAAGAACGCCTCCGACATAATTCGGAAGTAATTGGGTGCAAATTTGAGGAAGGACTGTGTCTCGATAGGTGACAAAGATTTCAAAATGAATCGATCGTCCAATGTCTTCAAAAAGAGCGACTTGGTCTTGCCGCCCTTCGAATCCCATTTCATGCATCTCGACAACGATTCCACAATTCTATCGGCGACACCACATTTGCGGCGTACGGCGTCGAACTGTTCGGCGAAGAAAATTTTGCACAACATTTTCGCTGGGCCTTCTTGGAACTGATATCGGAGATGTGTCCCAGTCTTTCGTAAAAGGGAATGCATGACGTCCGCCTGTCGGCTATCCGGGTGGTCATGTCCACCAAGGCCCGTCGAAACGTGGTCGGCGGTAGGACGTGTCTGCATATCATGTAGCATCGTTTTATAGTCTTGGGAATCCAAGGCAAAGGCAATGATGGAGCTCGGTTCATCTTCACGGACAATGATATCGCAGTCTGCGAATATGTGTTCGGATGCGCCGAGGGGATATTCTAAGGGTGTCCAACCACTGGAAGAGCGTTCGGCCCAAAAGTTGGTCAACATCTTCATCAGCGAGGTTCGTTCATGTTTCGGAAGTTCCTTGAGGTCCACGTCGTCCTGAGACAATCGCAGTAAATCTTCGGGGGAATCTGGGAGATGAATCTCCTCTGAGACATCATCCACATCACTTCGATCCTCGGCTTCAGATGGCGCGTGGCTGGAGACTTGGATATCCGCCTCATTTTCTGTTGTATCTGCCAGTCTCTCTTCGACGCGAAGCG
Organism: Rhinocladiella mackenziei CBS 650.93; assembly: GCF_000835555.1. Lineage (NCBI taxonomy): Eukaryota > Fungi > Ascomycota > Eurotiomycetes > Chaetothyriales > Herpotrichiellaceae > Rhinocladiella > Rhinocladiella mackenziei. The sequence continues at coordinate 4,323,112 of NW_013550602.1, forward strand.
AAGAGTCTCCATTTTGAGAAACATCCATATTCTTCACGGCTTCATCAGCATCCGTTGTCTTTCCAGAATTCTCGACAGGAAGGTGGTCTACTCCGAAAACATCACCGGAGTCACCCTTCTCATCAACAGCCTCGTCGACATTTTGGTACACCTCGACAATGGGATTTGAGACTGCGAGGGGATAAATTCGGGATTGCCGATTCCGAGCGGCACGTAACTTCCTTTCCCGGATTCGCTCCCTTTCGAATTCCCGGCTCAATTGCTCGAAATGTTTGGCCAGACTGGACACCCGAGATTCTTTGCGGTTTGCAATTGCTCGTGGTATTAAAGAATGGCCCTTGGCAAGCGTATTCTTCTTCAATTGGGAGAGCCCGAATCGCTCTGAGAGCTTCTTATCGGGAGCCTGGAGGTTGGGATCGCCGCTCACGGGGGACAACACGGGACTCTGTTTTGAATGAGCTCCAGCAAACCCATTAAGAGCATTAACAACGGACAGTGTGCTCGAATTCGCTGGTATTGCATTCGGACGTGATGCAACAGAGCCGACAGGCTGAGAATGTGCGCGAGCTAATGTCGGCGACGCCGACTTGCCATCTTGACTTCGCCGCATTGTTCGGGGTGTGTGAGGGGGATGATGTACTCCAATTTGAGGTAAGTCAACAGGCTGAGTTCGTGGAACCGGGACATCGTCCCCGGATTTGTCGGGGAGCTCCCTGCCGGTAGTTGCTGGAGTGATAGTATCATCTTGCTTGGGGCGGCGCTCTTCGCCTTCATTCCGATGCAAAATTCGAGAGCTTTGAGCCGCAATCTCATCCTCAGGTCGAGTCGCTTGTTGACTCGGTGAGACTATCGCCAGATCGAGATGTTTTACACCATCAACGTTCCGCGGCCTCTCCAAAACGGAAGCGAGGTGTTGCACATCAGATCTCTTCCTTTCCGACGGTGCTGTAGAGTCTTCTTCGGTGGCTGGAGCGCTCGAATGCTCCTCGAGAACAGATTGAAGAACATTTTGTGTCTTCTCAGGGGAAAGTTTGGCACCCTTTTCGAATTCCGATATTGAATGTCGAATCTCCGGTGAATCTTCTTTCTCGTCAGCTGCCTCGTCAATCGATGGAGTGGTAACACCTTCATCAATCGATGTTAGAGACGTCACCGAGACATCCCGGTCAAGGAAGATCTTCTTGAGTTGCAGGGTAGCAAGCCTTCGAATATCTTTTTCCGACGGGAAATAATTCCTCTCGAAATCTGCAAAGGCAGTATCCCACTCCGAGACTTTTTCTTGGGTGGCTCGCACAATCCCATTGAGAGGTATGGTCTCCCAATATCTCGAGTTCGTATACCTCTCTTGAAGTTGCTTGATGAGACTTGCATGCTCTTCCGTGGCTCTCTTGGTCATGCGGTCAATCTCCGCACGACATGCCTCTGCAGTTTCCGGGAGGGCAGCATCGACGTTGATATTCTTGAGACGAAGCTTGACAGAAACCATGAATCGAGTGATCCGATGTTCCAAACGAGTATAGACCTCATTACGGAATTTCAAATCATTATCCACCTTCCAGGTGATCCTCAATCTTGGAACAATAATCTCAAGGAGGTCAATGGTATCATAGTGCACCCGTAGAGCAAAATCTTTGTAGCCAAAATAGCGGAGATGGTCCCTATGCAGGTCATGGGGACATATACCGGCTCGAGCATGAAGGTCAGCACTCCAGAACGACAACTCGAGATATTTGCCGAATGAATACTTCCATGTACTCGTGGACATGGGAGTGACCGTGGTTTCGACGCCACAGATTTTGCATTGACTCCACATCAAAATCACATCCTGGAAGCCTCGCATTTTAGCGGGATGTGGCTGAACGAAGACTGTAATTTGTGCTTCTCCGTGGACATACTGTCGATGATGTTCATGCATTTTCTTCTCACAGGCGTCTGACCGACAAGTTTCGTTCGCTTGATAGCACAGATCTTCGACGTATTGGCCGAGCGTGCAATCTGCTTCGAATTCGGCTTCGGTTTCGTGTTCATTGTAGAAGCTGAAAGCCAGGAGATCCGGTCCCGAACAGGGGACGGACGTCTCTGTTGAAACTTGGCTGAACAAAACGACGATATTTTGATGAGCGAAGGGATCAAAGAGATTGCGATTTCCGGAGAGATAAGACTCCCATTGCTTCTTCTGGGTTTCATAATTATGGGCTGCCTTGTCATATTCGGCATCGTGAACTGCATGAATGATCTCTCTAACCTTCTTGCTCGCCCCAGCAAGTGGTTGATGGACCATTTCCGGCTGAATCAGGGTGAATTTGGCGGCTTTGCCCTTGTCGTCCATTGCTTGTTCGGTAGATAAATCTTGGTCACGCAGTCTCTTGAGATACGCCACTCGTCGTTCAAGCTCCCGGGCGCGCATCAAGAGATACGGTTGCATAAACTTGACATATGGTGATGCAGAGAGGATCCGGGTTTCGTGCTTAAGCACAAGGTCTTCATAAAACGTGGGCACAGGAATGTCATCCGGAATATGCACCGTGTCCGTGCCATCCATGCTGACTGCCTGAACACGATGTGCTTCTTTTTCGGCGGAAATGACATCTAGATTCGAAACATCACCATTTACCTTGACTTGGCCGTCGACTTTACCTGTCTGCTCGTCGGTGTCGTTGAGAGTTGTCTCGCTTTCGTTTCCGGTCGCCATGGGTTGGGCGGGCGTGGTGGCGGTGTCCGAAGGCTTTGCCGATGGTGCACTCGGTATCAAAGCCCATTCGTCCCTCATTAGACAAGTTTCAAGTTTCAGGTTGTAGACGACATATACCATGAACTCGGTAACATGTTTGATCTTTGCTAGAGTCTCTCGATCGGCACCCCGAAGGGCAATGGTACAGCCCAATTGTGGAGGACAACCGGAGAGGTAGACATAGGTCTTCTTCCGTCCATCAGCCACGTACGTCTTGACTTCAAAGGAGTCGCATCGGCCAAGAGGATCTGACTCGGGCGAGAGTTTGTCCATGGAATGGGCAACACGAGCCTGTGTACACCGGGAAACAGCCTCAAGAACGGAGGATTTCACGTTGAAGATTGTGGTGATCTTGGCCCTCTCAAGGAGCTCAAGAGCGAGACCCGAGATATTTCGTTGGGCCAACAGGACGTCGGGTTTCAGAGCAGCAATACGACCAACGAGATTGGCCAGATACTCTCTTTCCTGCCTGATGACGGGATCCAGGCTCATGAAATGTTGCTCGTGTCTTGCGTATTCGAGGGCGAATGTGATGATCAGTATCTTGGGATTTGTGTGGGATCGAGCCATGCTTTTCAAGGCGACGTTCTTGGTGAATACCAATCCCGATATGTACGCGGTGTCTCCCGGTTTTCCTCCAGGAATTTTCTTCAATTTGACATAGTTGCGAATATCAATATCGTCGCCACCTTGGACGTCAGGGTCGACATCATCAGTAGCCCGGAGCAAGATGGGAATAAGCGCATCCTCCCAGCTGGAAACCTTGGGGATGTTGGCATCTCGCAGAAGCTGCTGAAGGAGCTTATGCACATGTTGGATGCTTGCTCGATTAAGCTCCATTGCCGGTGCAGCCACACCGCGCATTGACGCACTTCTAATCATCCTTGATCCCCCTCGACATATACTCGGAGTCTCCGCCGCACTGTCTGGAACGTCCTCATGGCCATCCGGAATGACTATTTGTAGCCGCTCTCTGGTTGTCCTTGGCGTACCCCGCTGGTGAATGCTGCTGGACACACTCAAATTTCGCTTCCGAGAGCCTCTGAGAGCATCGACGTTGCGCGAGCTGATGACGCTGGCCTCGTCGGTGTCCTTTCCTAAACTCAGAAATCCAGCAATGCTACGATCTCCGATTCGGGAACGACCTTTTCGGACTGCGGCCAGAAGTCCCCCTATGGCGGTTCTGTCACTATCAGGTCCACTCCGAGACAGTTTCCCTGGGCCCAGACCGTCGTTGAGAGATTGCTCGTCTTCGCTTGAAGGGTCATCTGAAAGATATTGAGCCAGATCAGGATCGACAATGCTGTCGCGGTGAAAAGCGGAGGATTTGCCGTCTTCGGCCGCACGGCGCTGAAAAGGTGCTCGATCTTCATGATAGGCTTTGTAATTTCGTATGTGCTGATGCCGAGAGTGGTGTCGTTTATGGCCATGGCCGATCGAGTGGCTGGCCTTCAATGACCTTGATGAACTAGGTCGAGGGAGGGGGCGGTCCGTCGTGTCAAATTCAAGGACAGCGGACGTTCGATTAGCCCCTTCGAAAGCTCGTCGTACAGGGAAACTCATTGTGGGAGTTTTGGCCATCTGCTCGAGCGATTGGGACGTGATAGAAGCATTGTCGTCGTCCAAACGAGCCAGTTGACGATTGAGGGGCTGTGGCTCCGGAGTCCGTGGACGTGTAGCTGGTTCGGTCCAAGCCAGATCGTCAATGGAATAATCGGAAGAATCATCGTCATGAGATGTGATAATAGATTCACAAGGCTTGCAGACCCGGACGGCAGAATTGGATCCAAAATGACTTCCACTGGTGAGCACGGTACATTTGTTGTCAAAGATCTGACCGCACGTGCGACAGTGATGTTTTCGGCGAAATGTCGTAAATTGTTCACCACAGTGGAAACAGTCCTTCGCATTCTCATCTCGCATCCAGAACTCCTTGCTCAAGAGCTTACTCCGGAGTTTATTGATCGGTCTGGTCTGGGGAGGATATCCCGGTGCATATTCACTACCGCCATCGCCAGGATTCTCCTGATGAGACCGCTGCACGCCAGTGGGAATTGTGGAGTCGGATGAAGATGTGCGGGAGGCTCGAAACCCCGGCAGCCTTGACTGGCTTATCTTGGGAGCAAGTTTGTCTGTGGATCGCTGATCCAGCTGAGTCAAGAGAGGGGATTTGAGAGCAGCGCTTTCACTACCCTTCCCATGAGAAGCGGCAGCATTTTCTGCCAGAAGCTCCAGGGGGTTTGGATGGTGTTTCTGGTCCTGCCTATTCGAGACGGCCCGTGCTACTGTCCTCTCGTCCTGGGATAACCCCATCTGCTGCGGCGGACTTGTCACACTATCCGCATGGCTGAGTTGACTTTGTATAGAGGTTGATGATAAGCCCCGGTCGTGAGAAACCGGGAGCACTCGAGCACTGGATCTTTGCGAAGCTGAGGTCCGAGGAGACGTCACATGCCGGGTTCCTCTCTCCGTCGTGGAGCCTTCGTTGCCGGGCTTGGACGATATCTTCTGCAAACCGTCACCGTCACCAGAAGCAGCCAAACTCCGATCGTGAGCCGGAGGATCAACTTCAAAACCGGAGCCTGTTCTCGAATGATTTGTGGATCCTACCGCATGTATGTTGACCGACGTGACTGAAGGGTCGGCCAAATGAGAAGCTGGCTGTGGGGGACCAGTGGGAGATCTGAGCGCCGGCGTTGAAGGGACGGAAATCTTGCTCACACTGGCTGCTTTCGATGAAATCTTGGACTGCAAGGGAGGGTCGGTAGCGAGAGGAGAATCAAAAGGGTTCAATCCGGGCGAATGCACATTCGAGGTAAAGCCGGAGCTCGCTTTGGAATTGGGGGGATTGTCGAATGTCGTCTCTTGAGGATCTTCGACGTCCTTGGTGGGTACCACACTCGCCTTCAATGTATTGTAAAGCCCAGATATGCCCCCTTGGATCTCTCCCGCCAACGACTTATTATTCTCCGCGTTCGACCCGGCCGTTGGAGGATCGGTATATTCGTTGAAGACGGTCAAATTGTTCGATTGCGATGCCGCGTTATGGATGCTATTTAGAGCTTCATTGAGAGCATCTTGATCCAGTTCATGAGCCAGAGAAGACTTGGAGTCTCGCCGTGCTCTCCGGCCTAGTGGAAGGAAGATGGAAGAGGCGGAAGGGCTTGAATTGTCTTGCGTTGTAGAGGGCATGGCCATCAGTCTGCTGGCCTGTCGGCCACAGAGTAGTTGTGATGATATTCAAATAGCTTCATACTCGAGAGAGCATTTCAAACAAAATTCGTATTAATAGCTGAAGAAAATGGGTGCCGGTTCTGAAAACTGTGTTGATCGTTGGCACCTGCTGAGTGCCTGGGTTAAAAAAGAATCTCGCCGCAGGCGGCCATCCGCCACTTGGTGACAAGCCTCATCAGGCTTGGCCGTCGCGCGTTGTCGACGCGGCTTCAGAACTACGTGCCTCAGGGCCTTGGCTCTCGAAACGCAGTCCACGATTTTCACAATGGCGAGGATCCTACAGTACCGGTGTACTTACCACCATATAGCTCTTACTCATGCCTGAGAAAATTCCATGGAATGCCACGAGCCGTGGTTGGTGGAATTCCTCTGTTCCAGCCTAGCCGAATACCTAAAGTCGGAGCAAGAAGGCCAACAGAGTCTGAACTATATTTTTCGCCGGATCTCTGGTGCCCTGCAGATATCCTCGACAACAAGGTGGGCCAGGACTGCGCGGCTCTTAGAGGTATTTGTCTAGTTCTATCAATTTTGCACCTATTAACCCCATTCTCCCAGCTTCATCGGAGATGCCCTCTCAAAGGAAGCGTCTCTGATGGCAAACATCGATTGCGTACGAGCTTTTCAAAAGAAGCGGAGGCACAAATCTCAAAGTGCAGCGCGAAGCCATCTGAAATCCCCCGTCAAAGAATCCTTCTGAGAATCAACGACCCTCAAATTCACGTTACGGAGTCGTCCGAGGTCGAATTACATATCGAATCCTTTGAGATAGTAAACATTGCCACCTCTCCAGACAAAGCCTTGTCCATCGGCTGGCCCGCAGTCAATGAAAAAGCAGTCTCTGAGAAGATATTTGAGTATAAGCAATTAAAAGCAAAGGAAGTTGGAACTCCCGCACCAAATGGTAGCCCGCTATCCGTCAGATCACAAGCGGGATATGACCCAACCCGAACTGATGGAGCCATCGGTCATGAGGAGGAGGAAGTCTCTCAACAGGAATTTCTGACGCAGCCACCTGCTGATACCCGCCTCCATCAGCCGACTTGGACGAAGGATGGTGGACCGAGCCGAACTCTTTTGGAGCTTCTGCGAGCCCGAGGACAGGCTAAAAAGGCCGTGGTAGACACTGATAGGAAATCAACGCCTTCTGCGGATTTGGGGAACGGTTCAGTCCCGGCTCCTATTCGAAAGATTGTCAAAGCCTCTCCTGGCCCGGTGGCAACAGATGGCAGTTCTGATTTGACGCCAGAGCGCGATGCAAACATAAAACTGCCGGGAGCAACACCCTCCCGTCCCACAAGTCTGCCTGCTTGTTCATATACGCCGAGGAAAACCGAAAATCGCTCGATAGAGCGTCACGAATCAGAAGACAACGACATTTCTACGCAAGCGAATACCGAGCAAACCGACAAAGTCGTCTCTCCGGATACATCAAGGATCTCGAATCATCTCGAGCAGGTAATTGCTCCGCCACTTCCGGACACGGTGGTTCAACGCTTCCGACGCTGGCGGCAAGAATCTCAAAAGTATTTGCCAAGATACATTCAAAAGATTCCTCGAGAGCAACAAAAGCTTCTGGAATCTGATGAAAGTTGGCAACCACCTCTTGTTGGTCGTCCAGAAAGACCAGGACAAGTACCCCTATCACTCCTTGAGGAACTCTCGAATGCGGCCGATAATGTTGTGGAAAATGAGTTATTGAGATCGCGCAATGAGGATCAGCATGAAACGATTGACCGTGCTCACGATCAAGAGACAGTAAAAGTGAACGGGAATGAACAAGATCATTCGAACGATTCAGATGATTCAGAGGTTACTTGGGATTTAAGCCCACCTACCCAACAACGCCGGCAACAACGGCCCGCACCTCTGCCGCCCAACAGCCCACCAGTTGATCTATTGCAGCCAAAAGAACCTATCCACCCGGAGAATAGTGATCGTTCGACTGAAAATCAGAGTCCCGAACAATCCCCCTTGTCTGCTAGAGCTATAGTCCACGCCCACCAAAATTCCCAGATACATATTTTCTCCAACCCTGGTGACCAAAGTTACAATTCGACCGCCATCTCTAACGCGCCTATTGAACAAGAGAGCAACAGTTCAATGTCGTCTATCGCCCCAAACACCGCCTCCGAACAATATGTGAGGGAGGACCGAGGGGGAACCGGATCAATACAATGTCCAATCCCATCGACAGCTTTTGAACACCCGGCTAGCTCTGGCGCAAAGCATGTGCAGGTCCAGAAGACTCCGTCGCCTAGGAAAGAGCCGCATTCTCGAGATCTTCTGTCCGCTCAAGCCATATATCGATCATCGAAGGCCATGGTTGATGACGGAGATCCTGTGTCTATTCCTGGCAGATTGTCGCAGAATGATATGAACACCATCCCCGACCAGACGGTTGAAGGACCCAAAATGACAAGGGAGCAAAATTCAAGGACCACGAATTCAATTGTTGTTAAATATCACGATCGAGCCCGCTCTCCGCCCGTTGAAGGTCCGCATGGGAATATCAATCACGCTGTGAATCCCCCAAATAAGCCAAACCTGGGTGCCACCGCATCTTCCGATGCTCAAGATTTTCGATTGCCATTAACGACAGGTGGTCTTCCTCAATCATCAACCACAGAAGAACTCCATAGTGATACACGTCAACCAGTCAAGCCGGTCCTAAACGTCGAAAATGGCCCTCTGGATACGGTCTCGTTCCCGATAGTTCTAAATGAGAGGTCTGAACAGGTGGGATCGATGACGGGAATCGCACAAAGAGGTCCACCTCTGTCTGACACACACCCCCTCCGGAGCAATTCTGAATATCTGGGGAAGAGAACAAATCGGGCGGAAAATAGCCATCCACGCAAGAGACAGCGAATGACTTCTGATGGAGAGACTTTTCAAAATCATCGGCAGGCCTTGTCAAATTCGACCGGACCGGAAGTCTCAGGACGACACTCTTCCTCTTCGTCAATGAAGGACGCTGATAGTATCAATGTGGGCCCGGAAAAATCAGCACATACGCCAATCACTCGTGTGTCCACATACGATGGGATTGAAGACGATGATAACATTCGACCAAGTGACTCGGTCTCTACCACATCAGATTCGGTAGATGCAGAGAAACTGTTTTCCAGTTTCCAAATCGCCTACCCAGATTATGACGGAACAACAAATCAATTCATCACGTCATGTCAATTTCTCAAGGATCTGTTGAGCAAGGGCCAAGAACACCATCCCTTCCTTTTCGATGATATGATCTTTCACCACCATCACAGCTTTCGTCCATATCTAATGGAAGAGGGAATGATTGCTACCGTCCCACTATTATTTTCGGAGTTTTATCGCCAACGCATCACAAAGCCCACCCACCTTGAGGGGATTGTGACAGAATCAGCTCTCAAAAAGCTACCCAATCGGACTCCGTCGACTGTATCTGGAATCAACAATTCTAAGCGACACCCCAATACTGATTCATCAACATTCGCAAGACCGATAACCGTCAGAGAAGAGAGCAAGAACGGGTCAAACTGTCGCTCTTGGGATCAATTCCATGCTGAGAATGATTTATATGCTCACTCTGACAATGGCGTTGAAAATTGTGGCCCGAGAGCCTCTGGTATGCCATCACCAGAGTTGGGGACTCCAAATATTGATCGGAGTCTCAGTGACATCAATCCTTTGGACATATCACCCAACGACACCCCAATATTCGTGTCGACAATGAAGGAAACCGTATCACGGTCCCAGGAGAGAATTCCACCCCGAACGCAAAAATGGCAAAATTCGCAACCAAGGCAGGAGAGCTCGACCGAATCCCCCATGACTCGGGTTCAAAAACGTCCAAGACCATCAGCCAGCCCATTTGTCCGACCACCCAAATCGACTCCTACTTCTGCGCCGAAGCCGAATCCGGATGTCTTACGGTTAGAGTCTCCCAATTCATCATCTTTGGGAACGAGCCCATTCGCGAAACTACGAAAGCGGATATCTGATGCCTTACAAAGAGAATCTACGGCTGCAGGGTCAGCAGTCATCGCACGATATCATGAGCGAGAGAAAGAGAAAGAAATCAGACCAGCATTTGAGCTATTCGCGGAGGATTACTCACTCCTGAACAGTGAAAAACTAGCAAGGGTTGGCACAACTTCAAAACGAAGCGGTGGTGGAATTAACATATTCTCTTGGAGGACTTGAATAAACAGCTATTCCATGCTTGATGACGGTCCATTTGGGCGGACTGACTGAATGAACAATCGAATCCCATGATCTCATCCCATCTTTTCTTGACCACTCGATTTTCTTGGAGATGGTCCCGGAACATTCATCCATCCCAGCCACCTTCCCCCTTTTTCACGGCTTCACTCAGTCTTATCGCGCTGCCAGTTCTCCACATATCCTTCATCCTACAAGGTCAAACACAAAGCCTGCAACATACCTGCGACCCCGACTACTGCCCCTGTACTTTTGTCCCCATGCTTCAAGTACCACGCACAACTCCCCCAGTACAGCGCGACCGTCAATGCCGAAATCGCCCGATCAATGGCCGTCCAAGTCGTGGGGTCACGTCGGGAGAGTTGATATGTGAATAGGCCTGTCTCCGTCAGATCTTACCGCCCAAAACCAATGCAAAGGCAGACGAGAGTAGAGGTGACAGGCATACCTGAAATGGCGAAGAACACGCTCCCCTGATACCATCCGGCACGGGCATAGCAATTTAGTATCGGGGGAAGGGACTTCCACGCTGGTAAAGAGAAGGCATGGAGGCCGTGTATCTATCACGCACATGCGAGAGGTAAGAATACGCCCTGTCATAATTCTGTGATACCAGGTAAGGGTTGCGTACCGTATGTCCGGCGGCGACAAGGACGTGCGCAATGCTGGTGGCCAAAACGAGTCGGGGCATTGTTTTGGTGATTGCTGGTGCCGTTGCTGTCGGTGAAGATGTCGTGGATGCCGTGGATATTGAGGTATGTGTCAATGCTTGTGAACGATCGGCTTTCTCTTTGGTAGGACAGCCTTGCGGAGGAAAGTTCTAGCCGTGATCTTGCGGACAATGCCTCTGAGGATCAATTCCAGAATGTGGGGCGCGTTGTAAGGAGAGGGGAATGATCTCGTCGGGATATAAAATCGTCCGAAAAGTTCCAGGGCAAGTCGACTAGAATTGTGTATAAAGTAAAACCAGGGCTTTGGTTCAGTCCATCTCAGTTAATTCCGTGACATTTGTTGTCGTTTCCTGTTGCTTCAATCCTCCTCTATATGATGGGTACAGTTGAAAGAATAGTCCGAGCTGACGACCTGAAGCCATTGCCGAGGTATTAAAGTGTGCATGCGGTCAAGCCATACACGCACAAGACGGGGCCGGGGAGCGAGGGACTTCGTATTCTCGCAATTTTGAGATCTACTCGTACGTATCTGATCATTTCTCTTCACTTCACGTCACCTTTCTCGCAGGGAGATTGAGGGTTGCGGCCCGAATAGGACCATGAATCCATCTCGTCAAATATTCAATATCGAATATCAGCATCACCGTGGCCAAAAAGCAGGCTCGTCAGGAATCCCTCGTCCATGTTTCCCTCCGATCAGACTAAGCAGAACCTCTAGGCCCATATTACTCGGTGCACCATGGACTATTGTCATTCCGGGATGCTCGTGCTTAGAACCATCCTCTTCGCATCTTGATCTTCGTCGAATTTCGCTTTAGCCGCCTCTGCCGCCTCGTCTATAACAGGGACTGTGTAGTTAAGGGCTCCCATTAATCCACTAGAGACCAGCGCCACCAGGAGGAACTTTCCGGATTGCAGACAATAAGGCGCAGACGAATTTGCTGTGGTGTTGGGATCGGGACGTGTTCGGATGCTGAATTGCTTTTGTGCTGGAACTCGGCCCATAGACTGAGATGAGTCGCAGATCAATCTCCTGGAGCAGTCGCGTTGATTTTCAGCTACGAAAGCCGCGAGTAGGGCGCGAAGGGTCTCGAGATCAGTTAACGAAGTATCCACAGATACATTGACAGTGAGTTGTTCCTTGAGTTCCTTCGAACGCGCCGTGTTCTTGATCCGCAATCCATTAATGAAACTGTTGGGATTCTGGGCCGTTTGTCTCTACTGGACTTTCCCAAAAGATTGAATGCAAGAGATATATCTTGGCCACGTCCGTTTCGCTATCGTTGACTTTGATCCAAGCTCCCACGTCGTAAGGGTATTTGATGGAGACTGTAATACAGGTGGCAATAAATTCTCCAACAGTGCTGACGATGAGGAACGAACAGGCCATAAATGTGGACCAGATTTGTGTGTGTAAGGCGTGGCAAGGGAATTGGAGAAGAAGGCCGCGCAGATAAGGATCAAGAGAAGAACACTCAACACACCGTCGAGGACTTTAACGGCGTCTCTGACGTTGCATGTTCCTTCCCAGATACTCTTTCTCTCGGCTGCGACTCTTTTCACCAGAATAACCACTCTCTTCTAGAGTTATGTCGCCGCCCCCATCCGTGTCGACTTTGTAGTAGATGTGGAGGGCTTGCTTTTCACAACCGGTCCGAGCAGGGTCGTGATGGCAGTCTGGTCCAGACTTATCGGGCGAGGGTTTCGGCCCTGACAGGACATTCAAGTGCTGCTTCCATAGCTGGACTGGGTGCTGTGGGTAGGAGAACTTGTTTTCTCGCAATGTCGCTGACTAGATATCCAAGGAGCAAAGTGACTCGATCTGCCGTATTGCCCAGATTGGCCATGAACACGGCTGTGGACTCACCCGGAGTTCTCAGTCTACCATAGTAGTTGATGCCGGTTATTTGAATGGCCATCTTCTCCACGAGACAGAGGGCTGTGACACCGATGGCTAGAATTGACAATGGAAGTGGAACTTGGTGTGAATGTTCGATAGAAAATCATGGCAAGGCCCTGCTTGATTCTGGCGCGAAAGTCCAGCTCTCCTTCCGCTCCGTGGAGCGATGCGACTTTCCCTTTACCATAATTACACTTGGGGATGTGTCACTGGATGAGATAGAAGAGTTGGAACAATGTCTGAAAGGAACAAAGCCGCCTCGGTTTGGAGACCCACCCCTAGAAGCCGTCAGCGAATGATGTTGGGGTTTGTGATATTGGCTCTCCACCGTCGAGATATTCAGCCCTTTTTTTCTGGGGTCAGGCCTCACGAGGCTGATGTTAGCCTGTTCCTCAAGATCTACTATAGACAACGCTTCTTCAACCGGCAAGTTATCCATTTTGACTCTCAAACATTTCTTGAATCCCTCGTAATCGGTCATAGTGCAAAACCGGCGCTTCACCAGTGCATTATGTGTTTCGCGGACATTTGACTACAGCGTCGCGTCCAGCTCGACTTATGGTGTCGGCGTCGATGTGGTTTTTCAGTAGATCCCCAAGACGAGCGACGGGTCTGGATACATTATCGGAGCGTTCTTGTTGAGCACTCTTGCCACTATTAAGCATTGCACGTTTTACTACTCGACTCACATACACAGAGCGCATATAGAGTGCCTCAAATAGAGTGAGAACGTATAATCCACCCGTTCGATGAAATGCCCTTGAACAAGCTCTGAAAAAAAGCGGTCATCGAGTTTCGTCATTTCCCGGTATTCATAGCTTCTCCACAGCACACATTTGCCTTCCCCAGTATCACAACTTCAATTTGGGGGGCTAGTGTCCGTTTTATCCTCCACATCCTTCCACATCTCCAGACAAGTCTGATTGAACTCGTCCGGGAACTCCCAATTACACGCATGTCCGCCCTTGGTCGTCCGCCACTGCGCACCGGGTATAAGCGAATGCAACTCCCGCGACAGAATCACCGGGATAAGAATGTCACTCTCGCCCGCAAGCACAATGATTCTCGGTTTGCCCGCTGTCACTGCCAATTTCCCAACTTCCTCTCTCGTATCAAACGTCGTGATAACATTCAACTGCGCCAGATATGCTTTCAGGCCCATCGCGGAATCAATCTGCGCCATCTCGTCCTCCATGGCTTTCAGCTCAGACTGACGGCCCGGGTCCGCAAAGAACGACGGCGAAAAGCACCACAATGCAACGTCGCGCATGACATCGGCAACGGACATTGTGCGCGCCATGTCGCCCCAGAGTGAAAACATGCGGGAACAAAATGGGCCGGGAAACGCGTATGTGCACGCGAAAGTAGCGCTAGTGAGGTCTTCGGGGTATGTGAGTGCGTAGGTCTGCGAGATCATGCCGCCCATACTCAGGCCCAGCAGGTGGAAAGGGGTGGGGACGCCGACAGCGTGAACTAGACTGTGTAGATCCGAGGCCATGTCGTGCACGGTGTAGAGTTCATCGTCGCTTTGGGGGCGCGAAGACATGCCGATGCCGCGGTTGTCGTAGGTTAAAACCGTGTGGCCTGCGGCCGTGAAGGCGGGAGTCTGTGTCGCCCAGGTGGATTGAGGGTCGGCGAGGCCATTGACTAGGATGACCCAGGGTCTGGGCTTGGATGCCGACAAGGTTGCCCGGTGGATAGTATAGTTGATGCGAAGAGAAAATGAGATCTCATGGTAAGGCATTTCAGGCACCAAGTCTTTCCTTCTCAGGTGCCGGACTCAGAGTGGAAGGTCTTCTCTCGCTTTATCGCGAACCTGGTAGTCGCCTTGGATTGAAGGTGGTTTGAAATATCGTAGGCTGGAAAATGAGGCCTCTCTCTTCGGATGATGGAGATACGATGGTTCGGACGAAGAGCTCCCCCACGGTCTGGATTCGTCTGGCGGGAAGGTGATACAACAGTTTTGAGATTTGCGCGCTCGTTTCTCCGTGCAATCACTGGGTCGTGATTTCGGCTCACGGAAAATAGTTTCTTTCGATCGATTCACCAGATGAGAATCTCAGCTCTTCGATATTTGATATGGACGTCGAAGATCAGCTGAAAGAGGAAATTCAGACACCACGACTGGTACTCGCTGAAGGGTTGCCAAGGGAGCCGCGGAGGTCCGCACCCACAGTGAGACCATTCCACAGCCGCTTCTTCGTCTAAGGGGCTTGAATCAAACGGATTCTACGGTACTCCTGATATCGATTTTATAACCCAGATGACTGGGAATCGGACGAAGCTGTCACGGACACTGTCCGTCGTGAAAGGCTGCGAAATAACCAACATGGTTGGCGCGCAGCACAACAGCGGATTCGTCGGGGCCTCTTTCACACGTGACATGGACTGGGTGTGGTTGTAGCGGCGGGAAGAGAATGTATGAACTAACTAAAACTATCTGCTGGGGTGGCCGCTTTACTTACATATGTTTCGTAAACGAATGTAGTTTAGCGTAAGCCAGAATCCTTGGCAGAAATCCACATGGGTTGGATTTCTTGATCGACGATTGTCGTATCGGCCGATCGAGTCCAAGATCAAATATGCGCCTCACAAATCCCGGTCCTAGTAGTCTTCTTCAGGCCGCAAATATCTTGAAGAGCCTCCTTACCCAACAGGACCAGTTTCCCACCTGGTTGGAGTCAGTAGAAGGGAGCCTAAAGGGCGAGCGCCAGAACTTGGAGACGATCAACGAATCTCCTCCAAGCTTCAGGTGTCTCTATAGAGGACCTGACCAGACTGAAGGACAGCAAGGACGACCTCCGACGCTTATTTCCCGACTCCAGCAGAGGGCCGATGGCCCTGGGGGCCCGCGAGGATGAGGATCTCTCCAAAGCCATTAAATCATCCTTGACAGACCCGCGGAAGGAACCGAAGAAGGCCGAAAGAATGTGACAGTCGAGAAGTAATCGAGGAGAAAATCCCAGTCAACCTTCACGATCCGAGTAATGCTATGTCCGAGAACCTGGTTCTTCTTTTGAGCAATGAATTCACGCTAATCTCGGACCCGCCCGCGACACGCTGGTGTATTTTGGTGGTCCTCCTCAATTTCAAGGCCAATCCAAGGGCGAGTACGGGTATATTACCGAGCATTTCGACAAGGTCTTTCTCCTCCAGAGCTCCGAGTTCACGACGCTGGATTCCAGTAAATTTGAGAGACTTTTCCGACCTGACGCCTCCATTTAAGAAGTTGTATGCATACTGCAGACCGGGTCAGCAAGCAATAGATCAAATCAAGTACCATGTCGACTTGCGCCCACCGAATGAAGGCGAGGAAGCCGTCGGCTTGATCAATGATCTCAGCTGCACGCATGGAGTGCGCGCGTGGCTGAGAAGCAGATCGTCCAGTCCGCGAAAGACGCGCAACCACTTCCTATGTTAAAACCAACTGTTGTCACTCAAGACTACCTTCATCAATTTTCCACATCACGCAAGACCATCGACTACTTACGGGATAGCGGCCCAGAAGCTTTGCTTTTGACGAAGAGCCTGATCCCGACATGATGGTCGTACACGCCAATTCTTCGAGCGTCGGGAAATTTTGAGAATTAGCGAGAACACATTCTCCATAGTATATACTCAACGTTTCACATTCGGAGTTCGGTAGAGGGGGCCGCGTGGGCGGAAGTTTATATATTAGTTCCTTGGTCGTCTCCGTGAAAGGTAGTCGGATGAACCTGATCAGGGAGCCTTGACTCAGCAACACTACCAAGGAGCCATGTAGTTTTACTAGATAGATCCAGTACTGTTAGAGATGCTATGTGGGTGGTGGGTTGACGGCGGTGAAATGTCCTCCCTGCTGAGTAATAGAGGGTAGCATGGATCATCAGTGAAGGATGATGGGAGGGTGTAGCAATCCTAGTATGATACTTCAATACTTCTCCCCCCTTCTTCTTTCATCAATTGAAAATATGATGGAGACAAAGAGTTGCCTGATTTTGACTTTCGTGCTCGTTGTAGACCGATAGAATAAACCATGAATAACGTGCCTCTGGGTATCCAACCATTCGGAGACCTGTAGCCAAATAAAATTCCAACTTGTAGGAACCTCTAAAATCGCACCCACGCCTGATAATTCAATCCAACCCATATCTAGAATATTCATCAAATGCATACATAGTGGTAAGACATCTCTTTTAGCGCGCCTGAAGAGGACTCAAAAAAAATTTTTTTTTTCCCACCTGTTTATTCCTTCGTTGAATCTCGGCTTTATGCGTTCACCGATCATCAAGATTGCGGACGTTTCCCTCGTCATGACCGTCGCCGGTCCATGTATGACTCCAATAGGTAATGGCATAACTTGGCCAACGATCCGTGGCCAACAACTGCTTACACCGGTCGGCGTCGAAACTCTTCTTTGCGGCCCAACAGATATCACGGACAATTTCACCATCTCTCTCCCATGAGTATGGATAGATGTAGCTGAAATGAAGAACCTCAATGGAATGGCCTAGACCTTTTCGAGGCGTGAATTGTTTAGCAGTGGGGTTTTTTGCGACATGCTTGTCGATCTTCTCTCCTTCGTATCTGCTCTCTGGTTCTTGATATATTTTGATCATGTCGTACAGCCTTCCAGGGCCGGTGACCGACTCGGGGGATTGACCTTCTGCGGACCCATCCGCAAGACTCCTCATGACGGATTCGAGGACAACAAGGAAAAAAGGGTGTCCGGGAGTGGAGGCCATCCAAGCATTGGGAATGGAATTTGAAGATCCCGTGTCCACTCCCATTCTTCCAAAGAAAGCCTTTCGACCGCTCTTTTGCATGTGGGGTTGGGATTGATGTCGGGGTTTGGCATGGGAAATCGTGGACACGTTGAATTTGGTGAACATCTCGTCAGAAGGTCGTAGGCATTCGACATCCAAATCGGCGTAGACCCTGCAGCAAAGCTTGTCCTTAGTCATGAACGTCCCCATTCAGGAACACGCGCCATATCTTACCCTCCAAACATGTACAGGTATAAATTCCGCACCAAATCCACTCGGTAGATAACACTGGGAAGACTTTGATATGTCTTCAACAGCCAGGGGAAATGTGTCTTGACCAACAAATCATTATCTTCATCTGTCCATAATACCCACTCCCAGTCAGGGTGCTGCTGTCTGCAAGTGGTACTCCAACGTTCAAATTTGGCGGGGAGCTCCGTCGATGACCAACTCTGGTGAATCAATTTGGGTATTGTTTGAAGGTCTTTCGATATGGGTCTTTTCATTAATTCAGCAGGCGTCAGGTATTTTGCTTTTCGCGAGGTTGTCACTGGTCCGTAGTTTTGGCCGGTCATGTATAGAGTAGCCAGGGCAGCAATCACCAGGAAAGCCACCCATCGCAATGACTTTCGAGAGCCATAAAACTGTTGTAGAGGGTTATTGTTTCGAGGTGAGGGATTCGACTCCATGATCAGGGGAGACGCGCGGAGAGGGAGGAAGCCGGGATCCGGAGGACAATTCGTGGCTTGTCTATCGCAGGGAGGAGGGAGATGGAGATGGCGGAAGACTGCCGCCAGAATTCAGTAACATCTAGACCCTAGAGGAGGAAAATTGAGAATACGGCCGGAGGAGGGAATTTGTAGATAGTAGGTGGATGCAGGTTGGAACCAGAACCCAGGGCAGAATGGCAAGAATATGGGGGCTTGATAAAACTGGCAAATTGAGGATCAAATTCCTCCTTAAGTTGGACAAGCTCAGGGGCTAAAGACATTGGGGCTTCTCGTTGCAGTTGATAGTGCATGACCAGGTTCAAAATGGTATCTGAGCACCAGATGTGGCTTCTGCTGGTTTTCTTTCTCAAATTGATTCATGCGGAGGGACTTGGCTGGTCGACAATATTTCTTATTCCAATGGCTTATCACCGAGAATTGTGCGTCTAAAGCTGTTCCTGCGTCTTTCATCCCCTTAATCCTGGTGTCACTATCGTTAGCCTTCCGCCGAGGCGAATCAAAGGAGAAGCGAGCCATTCAGAGGAGGGGGACCTTTTCTCTTTTGGTATGGGGAATCAAGCCAAAAAGACTGGGTCATTCATTTCCTATCGATAGATTTGATCACTCTTGCAACGCGTCTGCTGCGCGTCTCCAGTTTCTCGGCCGGATTTTTTGTGCTATGGACTTTGGTGCACTCATGGAGTTGTCTCCATTTCGTCGTTTGATAGCTAGCATCATCACAATGAAAATGTTTCATTGCTCGTGTAGACACAATCGAATTCAGCGGATAGAAGAGAATGAATCGCTCCATGGGTATCATCCAAACTATCGAAGCATCTCATCTCCTACATCAAAAGGCATCAATTCCACACCCACACATTTCATTCATGCCACAACAAATTCATTTCCAGTACATCCAGAGCCCAAACATCTTTAGAACTTGCGTGAGACCCATATTTGCCGCGGATATTCAGCTCCGGCAGATGAGGCCAGCGGCAGCGTCCCTACCCTGAATTCCTGAGACCGGGATTATCCGACTTTATGTCTCCTTCCCTCAGCCCGATCGAAGCGGATCTGCTGTAGTTCGTGTCAATTCCTGCAAAATTGAATCGGTTGCTGGGCAAAGGCGGGGGACCCAACCCAACCCGGACGAGATTTTTCTCCGTGGTGGGTGAACTGCTGGAATCGTTCGTTCCCAGCGCTGAATGGGGACAGTCTTCCTCAAAGGCTGTCCGAGTCCTGTCACGGTACCTGGCAGTGGTTGAGGTCCTTCCTTCATTCAGGCACATTTTTCAGAGCTCACAACTTCAGCGTGACCAACAGCTCGACCAATATCTTTGATATCCATCTGTGCTAGTGTCACGTCCGGGTTCTGGCTATCGATGACGAGTTTTCCTCCCGGCAGATTTTTCCATGTTGAGTCGAGTCGAATAGACTAGACGCATTGAGCTGGCCGGTTCAATGGTTCTCTCTGGGCTATCATACCCAATATCGCTCCCTTTACGGGAAATGGCCTTATTGGCCGGGAGACTCCAACCAGTTGAGGAAACATTGGCACACCAGTAAAATCGTAGGCTTTGTCCTTGCAGAGATTGGCCAATCACCAGTCAATGGGGTTGTTGTAGGGTCTCATACTCATATGATAAAGTGCCTTTCTTGATCCTTTGTCGAGATGGCGTACGTCGCTGTATGGAAGATTATTTGTGTTTGGTTGTTGCCGTTAGGACCCCCTTCCCAAAAAGACATATCAGGAACGTCCACATTCTGGCCGTCTTGGGGTGGTTCAACCGTGGGATTCTCAGGGACAACGAAGAATCGGCGGTCGTCTTCAGGATAGAACCCAGCTGCCGCAATGACCGAGCCAGTGGAGATCCCAATCATCACCATAAGGAGTATCAGGAGTTTCGTATTCCGGAGTCTTCAGGATGGACCTTGACCCTCGAGTAAATTGGACCCATTGTTGTTTAAAGGAGACATCCCAATCCACATCGTTCTCGAAAATGAGGGCCGTTGAGACCTTGTCGTGGACGATCTTCTGAACCACATTGAGATGAGCGCGCCAACAACCAATGCATTGGGGCTCTGGTCCATGAGCTATGGCAGGCTTTCTCGGGGACGTGGTGGCCATCAATTCCATCCGTTTGGATGTATGCGACTTCCGAAAGGGCAGCCTGCATAGCAAAGGCATCTCTCCAGTCGGTGCGCGAAGACCAGGAAATCATATATATACCTCTTGGAATCCCAGGGACTCATTTTGAACCAGGAAGAGGGACGGATCCCTGTGGTGAGAAAGAAAGTGGCCTACGCCCCTTTCGAGTCATATCGAAGCCATCAAAGGATGATTATCAATGGTGCAAAAGCTGAGGGAGGGAGTTAGCACTGGCGCAGGAATGTTCTAGGCTTTTGGGTTCTCCTTCCAATCCGGTACCATGTCGTCGGTAAGTCACCCTCTCGCAGAACGAATCGTTGGAGCAATTCGTCCGTCATGTCGGTCAGGTATCCGAATTGGCTAATCTAGCCGTATTATTCGGCCATGGCCTTGGTTTCCAAGTCTCGACACAATGTTAAACGTGCACTCGCAGCGACACGATTTTCTCCAAGAGGTGTATCACAGTGCTCCATATTCCATAGGCCCACAAAATACGATTCAGCTCCCGGTCAAGTCCGTCCCGGTCCATCGTCAATTCTCCTTTCTTGTCCCCAATGGAGTATTGCATGCTGACGACATCCGGTGAGACTTCCAAGCAAAACCCTCAGCAAATCATGAGACAGATACGTAAATCTGGGGATGCAATAGCCCCTCGGCCGTTAATCAGGGGCTGATCCAAGCAGCTTTCACCAAACAGAATTCGACTTACAGGCGGTGCTTAACTAAACCAAGCCTAGCCTTAAGCAGGTAGGCGGATCAGCCCGGCGCCAAGGGAGTCTAGGCAACCTGAGAATTGCTTAACCACTCCGTAATCCGACGCTACTTTCACCACTCTCTGATCAATCTTCTTGTTCTCCCCCTCAATTCTCCTGCATTTGATCGGCTCCTTGTTTCAGGAGAATGCCATCTACGATCTTCCATGCTCACTTTTCCTTCTTTTACGGCCTCACCATTGCCTAGGCCCCCGTATTCACCATTGACCAGGATAGTTTTCTAGCTGAAACACCAACAATCCTTCACACCTGGGCCCCCTCGCCATGCCCAATTGTCCTTCGTCCTCAACATCAAACATTTCCATTGAATCTGGATAGCGCCATTTGGCCCCAGAAAAAACATCCTTAGACTCGCAGCCCACTAAATGAACTTGTCCAAGCGTAAGCAGCATGCTGAGACCAGGGTACCGCGTACAAGACCCTGAAGCATGCGTTGTCCACCCCCTTCACCATGTTTTGTTATTTTTTTATTTTTTTTTATTTTTTTTCTTCCTTATATCTTTTTTGGTCCCTGTCGATCCTCAACCTCGCCGTCCTCATGATTCAGTGTTCGATATTATTCTCCTAATCTTCTTCAGGTGTTGACCACCGTCACATTTGACTCATATTTGCTTCCTCACGCCAGATCGCTCACTGCCCACCTTCTCTTGGTCATCACTCAATTCCACCACCGCGGCTTTCCCATATGGAAGAACAAAAGAACAATCTCAGACTTAATGTCACCGACTTTGCCTCCTCTCATGGCTCGACCGGCTCCAACCCCCATGCCGTCCCTTCTCCAAGCCGAAATGCTCCATTCAAACCCGTCGCACTGCGAGCACCTACTCATACCTCCATCGACCTCGACGACTACTTCGTGGGCCCTCGAGACATGAATCATCATTCCAAATGGCCATATTTCCTTCGTCTACACGGCAGTGTCCTCCCGAAGATGATCCTACCCCTCGGCTTTGTCGCCGTATGGGCTACCGCCATTACCTGCATATCCAAATTTGTATATGATTTGGGCATTGATTCGGTTCTCTTGACCATCACCGGTTTCGTGGTCGGTTTGGCTCTGTCATTCCGGTCCTCGACGGCATATGAACGATACACTGAAGGTCGAAAATACTGGGCACAGCTGATTGTCACATCGCGAAACTTGGCCAGACTGATCTGGGTCCATACCGAAGAACGACATCATGTGAGCGAAGAACGAGGGAAAGCCGACCTTTTGGCCAAACTCACCGCACTAAATCTGGTCAATGCATTTGCTGTCGCATTGAAACACCATCTTCGATTCGAACCATCGGTGGACTACCCCGATCTTCACCCGTTGATTGCAAATATTCGCACTCTGGCCAGTGAAGCAGACCAGGAAAAGCTGAAGCAGAAAAAGCCTTCGGCCTGGAAAGCGGCAGGCGAATATCTCGGCGTCACATTTGCACAGTCAAACCCCAGAAAATTGGTGAAACGCTCTCGCGAGAACCTCGGAAACATCCCTCTTGAGATCCTCACATATCTGTCTGCGTACTTGGACGAAGTCATTAATAACGATCAACTGAAAATCCCCATTCACCAAGCCAACGCGGCGAACAGCATTACAGCCCTGGCCGACATCCTGACCAATGTCGAACGAGTGCTCAACACTCCAGTGCCCATTGCCTACTCGATTTCCATCTCGCAAATCACCTGGGTCTACATCTTGGTCCTGCCTTTCCAACTCCACAAGGTGCTCGGTTGGGTGACCATCTTTGGAACCGTTTTGGCCGCCTACATTATCCTGGGACTTGCCGCCATTGGGTATGAGATCGAGAACCCATTTGGCAACGATGTCAATGATCTCCCTCTCGACGAATACTGTCGCGAACTTGCGAGTGACATTGATGTCTTGACGAGTATGCCTGTCCCCAGAACGGAGAACTTCGTCTCGGCTGCCGAGAATAAAGTTCTCTTCCCGTTGAGCATGAGCGATTATGAGAGCTGGAATGCCCGATCCCTGGCTGAGATCCGACATGCCCTAAAAGCCAAAGCCACCACGGCAGCGACATCGGTGGATCTTGATCGTGCAATCGCCCAGTCGGAGATCCAACCCAAAAATGTCGAAGCCCCGCCGGCTCAGGAGAACAAGAATCGACCGGAGGGTGACGTCGTTTAAGCGCTTTGAAGTTGATATCCTGAATCCCACTCAGTTTGCGGGCTTTTGGTGGGGAGGGGAACTTGGTTTTTGTTCTTTGCTGCATATTAGCGAGAGAAAGGAGTTCAGGACATTGTACGATACCGTTTACTTCCACCAATGTAACCCTGCCCCGCCAGGCAATATCCCAGGATGAATATGGAATATGTGATATTCGATATTTGATGTTCGATCTATGATATGGCATTTATTCACGCATCCGCACTCTTCCCCCCCAGTTCCCTCTCCATCTCTCCCTTCTCCGCCATCTCATTCAACACCTTTTCCGCGACCTTCATCGCATCCACGCCAGCCGGCACCCCACAATACGTCGTCGCGTGCAAAATCGCCTCTCTTATCTCCGTCTCCGACAAACCATTCCGCCGGGCCCCTCTTACATGCACCGCCAGTTCTGGCGCCCGGTTCAACGCCATCAACATGCCGATATTCAGCAGGGAGCGGTCGCGGCGCGCCAGACCGGGCCGCGTCCACGCATACCCCCAGCACCATTCGGTTACCAGTTCTTGGCCGGGCCGTGAGAACTCGGTCGAGCCGTTGGCCAGTGCGCGGTCGACGTACGAATCGCCTACCACGGCGCGGCGGACGGCCAGGCCGGCATTGAAAAGGGCGTGGTGGAAAGGTTGTAGGGATGGGTCGGTGGAGGAGGTCGGTGCCGAAGTGTTGTTGTCGGTGGACATGATGGAAGAGCAAGTGAGTCCGGCGTCGAAGCTGCAGATGGCCTGTTCTCTGTTTTCGGTTCTTGTTTCGTTCGATGTTTCAGGGACAGCACAATGTCTAGGATGGAGATTGGTCGCCGATAGTCGTCATTCAGTGCGGGTCAGAACAGCGTGACACTTAGAGCAGGAAGAGGCTTCAAAGAATTTCTTGATGAAGAAGCTACAGATTTCCAAACTCCCTCTCCGACGAAATATATTTATTTGTCTACCCCTCGAACCCCCTCCACCAGCCAGACATTCTCGTCATGTTTTCGCTCCGCAATTCGGAGAGCGAGCAGGCCCCCCGTGTGTGATTTTTCTTGTTCTTGTTGCTCCGCATCTTTTATATGAGGTTCTCCAACTTCGGTTGATATTATTTCTCCAATTTTGTGGGACCACGATCATGATAGGCGTGGAGTGTGGGCAGGCATGTCACCAGGCCATCGTTTTTACCATCGGGACCATCTTGAGGGGCGTTGAGATAGGTTTTGAACGATCACAAGGCTGTCCATTCGTGCCTGGAAAGGTGCTCCCGGTGCTCGGTGTTGAATGTTCTATTGGGAATTATATCAGATTCTGTCAGCTTACTGGCCGTTCGCCTCGTCCACGTCCTTCTGCCAATCCTCATTCCCTCCCAGATACCTGTACACGACTCTGGAGTCTAAATCCCTACATCGAGGATCTTTACTCGCACCGTCATACGTCTGTAATCCCACCTCGCCCATCACATTGTTCGCCCCCACGCGTTTTGCCATTTCTAATGCCAAAGAGAAATCCTTGCGCATCAATTGCACTTTGAAGCCGTTGGTGTAGCCTTTCGAAGACGGTGCCTCAGGGTACACACCCGGCACGGGACAGAATCTGTCACAGATGGCGTTCTGCGCTGTGCCGGCCGCGTAGACTTTGGCCAGGACTCGAGGATCTAGCCCCGATCTCATGCCCATATCCATGGCTTCCGCTACCGCGATGGTGATTATCCCGGATAAGTAATTGTTGGACAGCTTCGCCGCCAAACCCTTTGACGGTCCACCACATGGAATAACATCTTTTCCCATCAGTCCCAATAGCTGGGTGACATGAGGAAGATTTGCATCACTCCCGTCACAGCCGAGGAAGAAAGCTATCGTGCCTTTCTGGGCCCCTACTACACCCCCGCTCACGGGGGCGTCGTAAAAGGATGCCGTGGGGAATTTCTGGTGGATGTAATCCTTGACCGTAAGACTGCTGGCGGTGTCGATAGTTGAACAGTCAATGAGTAGTTTGCCGGAAACGTCGCTGGAGCAGAGAGCGTCAGATCCCCCTTCCATGTATACCGATCGTACATGTTTCCCTTCCGGGAGCATGGTCAGGACAATTTCCTGTCAGCCTCGTCAGCAAATGTATCCTTCTTGAACGCGGCTGAGGAATCATTACTGATTGGTCGGCCACATCCTTTGCGCTGGAACATCTGACCACCCTATTTGGGTATTCGCTGCGTAGACGCTCCACACTGGACGGGTTGATGTCAAAGACATAGACGGTGATGTTTTCCGGGAGCTTTGCAGCAAGGTGGCCGGCCATGGGTAGTCCCATGGCCCCCAATCCCACGAACCCAAGCCCTGAGATCTTTGATAGATCCATTTCTAATAGTGCCAACGTGCAATGTGGAGTGATCTTCCCAAAATCTCGGTAGAATGTTATAGACGCATGGAGTCAGAGATCTCTGGTCCTTTTCTCGTGCTGCAGCGATTAGTCGAAGCGAAGCTGGACTGGCGCCATACATAGAAATCTAGCAGAGTGAGATGCACGGTAATTCAGATACCTATATCCCGTATCTGAACTCGAAGTTGGTTCCGTACCGAGTTCACAGATACCCATCGACTTGAGGAATCAATCCCAAGAGGTAGGATTGGGGTAAAATGGCGAACTGCCCAGAAAGGGCCATTTCCGAAGGGTTGGAGAAGGACAAGGAAGACTCTTTCCGATCATGCCTTTACCATATCGCCCAGGCCGAAACCTGTCCCTCTTTGAGCTGGGACGAACGGCCATGTTGAAGGAGACATTTATAGTCCCAATATCGGAGCATTTTCCTATTGATCGAGTGGCTCGTGTCTGTACAACGCCACCCATACCTTATGCCGTCGGTCTTTTCAGCTAAAGGATGACTAACCCAGGGAGCATAAGGCGAAACTAAACACGAAGCTGAAGGGCGAAACGAGCTATCATTTCACCACGAGGATCTGTTTCTGTGTCACATTTGAGCGGCTTCTAAAAACAAACCGATGAATAGGCGCTCCCAGAGCAAGGTTCAAGCGAATGCCCAAACTCGGAGAGTGTAACCGTTCATTTCGCTCACCACTCCGAGTTTCTTTCGTTCTTTTACAGGAAAGCTGACAGCCTCCATAAAATCTTCCCCAGGTACATATTCTGTAAGCCGATACTCGCCATCAGCAAATCATGACGTTTTCATTTTTCATCTCTCCCATCAGTGCCATCACCCACTTTTGCCAAAGATATTTCCTTGCCCTTTTGTATATTAGCGAACTCTTCCTTGTCATTTCCATGTCGCCGCCATCGGTATTTTGTTTGGCCACTCACCATGCGATTGGCCCTCACCTCGGACCACCTTAGGTAAGAAATCTGTCATTGCCGGAGTCCGTAGTCCACGTAATCCATTTGCGGGTTTATGGAACCTCGTGTTTATGGAAATACGGCAGGATTATCGTGTCATGCGACTAAGAACCTCATTCTTACTTCTATGCCTTTGAAACGATCGACATGGGAGGGATTTCAGACCCTGCGCCAACAGGCTTTTTTTGTTCTTGATTACGCAGTACCGTCCAGATCGGGCCAATGAGGCCGCTATGAAAGCCTCGTCTTACCGCGCTCTAACAAGGAAATGGTCTGGGTCCAAGGGTGGTGAAGCCCGAGCCATTAATCTCCCCGCTCAGAAAGCAATCCCAGGATATGCGCCACCGCAGGGTATCCGGTACGAACGACGAAATGCTGACTTCTAATGGGACCTGGAATCCTGGGCTTGTTCAGCCTAGACCTTTGTGTCGTATTGTATCCCTTTCCTATTTGGTTTTAATCTCTAGGTTTCGGGTATTAGACGATCCCGACCACCCACCAGTGTCACCCGGACGTCCCACGGTGGTGAGAGACGAAAGGCCACACTACCTTGATCGGCCCAATGAATAGGCGAACCTAAAGTGTTCAAGTGTGGACAAGCGTTGCATCACCAATTATAGCTGAATTCCTTGTTCAGGCGCTCCCTTGTCTGATTGTTCTGTTGTCGAATCGTTTTCAATTTCCCGCTTGACCATCAGCGTCAATATATGTGGATAATGTATCAGGTAAGGCGGGCGCCGGTAAGTGATCCTCATAAGAAGTAGAGCCAGGCGTGGTGAGATGTAAAATTCCACTCGTCGCCCTCATGGTGGATTGCTTTCTCGCCTTTCTCCTCCTGAATCAAACGTTGAACCGCGCGGGCAAAACATGGCCGTGTTGTCAGTAGTGACACTTCTCCCTGCTCTGGGAACAGGGACTGTTCTCTACGTGAGTACCTGTTGCATCATTTTGATACGAAGATTCTTCTCACGCTTTTACGCAGTTTTTCGCACTCGCGATCTACCGAATCTTTTTCCATCCTTTGGCCAAATATCCAGGACCTCTTCTCTGGAAAGTGACACAATGGCCTGAAGCCAAATCAGCCTGGCAAGGAAGAAGACACATTGATCTTCATCTTCTACACGAAAAATATGGTGTGATTAATTTGATCGACGGAGTCGTTCAACGTATGCTGACAGCAATTTCCTACAGGCGACATCGTTCGATTCGCGCCCAACAAACTCTCCTTCCGAACAGCAGGCGCTGTACGTGACGTGTACACAGACCGAAAAGCCAACATGGTGAAAACAGGCTGGACGGCTGCTGGCCTGAGAATCAACCCCGGTATCACCACTCACGTGCTTGCCGACCGTCAACTCCATGCGGCCCGGAGGAGATTACTCAACAATGCTTTCTCAGAGGGTGCCCTGAAGAACCTGGAGACGTATGTCCTCGAGAATATTCGAATCTGGTGCAATCAGTTGGCAGAATCAAAGGATGGGGCTGAGAAGTCTGGATGGGGCAAAGAACGAGACATGAGCCTCTGGTCGACGCTCTTGACGGTCGACGTCTTGGGAGAACTTTGTTTCGGTGCCAGCTTCGGTGCTATGAAAGCCGGCTATAGCTATATCATGGAGCTGCTCCTGTCAAGCGCCAGGTTCCAAACCATGGTGAGTATATATACAGATATATCATCACGTGGCTCCGCTTTGCATTAACCGATCGAAATTCATAGGTGGCCTTCCTCCCCATCCGCGAATTCGTTTTTCCTTTGATGAAACCTCAAATCCTTATGGCCATAGGAAACAAGAAAGTGAAGCAAAAGGTCATGTTTCGACGAGACGTGGGCAAGTTGGTCGAGAAACGATTCGCGCTCGAAAAAGCCAACGCCGAGAAGCCGGACAGTGAGAAACGCAAGGATTTCTTCCATTACCTTCTCCATGCCACGGACCCGCAGACCGGCGACAAGTTTCTTCCCAAGGACCTCGTGGGAGAAGCGGCCCTCCTCGTGGGTGCGGGTGCCGATACCTCATCGACCGCCATGTCCGCGTGCTTTTTCTATTTGATGCGGCATCCCCGTGCGCTGAAGAAGTTGCAGGATGAAGTCCGCTCGGCCTTTTCCGACGTCGAAGAAATCCGATATGGCGCCAAATTGAACAACCTCCCCTACCTACGCGCCTGCATCGACGAGGCCATGCGCATGTCGCCGCCCGTTCCCGGCTTGCTCGATCGCGAATTGTTACCGGGCGGCGCCGTGATCGACGGCATCCAGGTACCCTACGGTACTATCGTCGGTGTGTCTTGCTACGCCCTGCACCACTCAGAGACATACTTTCCGCGCTCCTTCGAATTCATTCCCGAACGCTGGATTGCCGGGTCCGACAAATCCGACGCAAACGGTCTCACCGTGACACCTGCCAGCGTCGAAATCGCGAAGTCGGCTTTCCACCCCTTCTCCTCCGGCCCGCGCGGCTGTGTGGGCAAGAACATGGCATACATGGAGCTGCTGATCGCCATCGGACGGGCCGTGTACTTGTTCGATATGCGTTTGAAGGACGGGGATGACAGGGGCGCAGGACGAAGTGGGTGGGAAGATGGACGTGAGAATCCCGACGAGTATCAGTTGCATGATTGGTTGATTTCGAGTCGTGATGGGCCGGTGTTGGAGTTCAAGCCCAGAGAGGAGCGGGAGGTATTGGCGAATTGAATGAAAGACTCGTGCGAAGAATTGGTGCGAGAGTGAGCGGTTGAATTTGAAGTATTTTGAGTGAGCGAACTTGTCTTCCCTTTGTCTTTTGGGTGGTTGATATTCTACCGAGCCTCAAGATGTGCCCAGAAAGCCTCGACTCATCGTACCAAGTCTCAGTTCATGCGACAGGGCCGCGGTCATTACGAAGAGCCTCAGGTTTAGTGGTGTCAATAACAATGGCGGGTTACGTATCGCTATGGTATGATAATCACACGAACCTTCAACTCATCGCCCTATTTGGGAATTTTATAGCAGACTTCGGTCATAGCCGACCCATGCCATACTCTCGTCAATCGTATTGCTGGTGGTAATGGGAGACTTATCACGCTGACTGTGAACCTGAATGGCAGAACGTGAGATGTAGATAGTATAGCCCACCAATACATGTCCTATTGGCTTTTGCTCTCCACCGGCCCTTCTCCGTCCTTGTCCTAAAGGGTCCGCTTGAAGTCTGCTCTCTCGCTCTCTCAACGGTCGTGAAGGATCCTTCTCGTATTGTTATTTTGATTCTGATCTTCACTCTAATTATGGTGAATATACTATGGACCTGATGATTAGGGGTTCGCGTTCATCTGCATTTTGCTCTTCTCCGTCAATAATGCCCAGTTCAAGCCAGCTGAGCTGCACACATTCCGTCGTGATGTATATGTCGTGTTACTCAACCCTTGGAATGTCCTTGTCGTCGACATCTTTAATCCACTTCATGAAAGAACCGACATCCTTGACCACCGCACCAGGAATGCCCAGTTTCTGCATGCACATGGGCAAATTCCCCTTTGCATCGCTGGCGGTTGCCATGATCCATTCGACTTCTCCCTTCGCGAGGTCCCTCCTCACTGTCTCCACGGCCGCGTACACGCCCATGACGACTTGCTTGCGTTGCTGTGCGTCTTTTCCCTCTTTCACATTCCGCCCATTACTGTAGAACGCGGCGGGGACGTTCATGCCGAGTGTCACGGGTATCGTGACGACTATGAACGCGTTCTCGTCCATGCTGGCCGTGACGACCAAGACCGGAAAACACCGCCGACTCAGCGGGGCCGGAAGGGCATGGCACATCTCCCAAACGCCCATCGTACAACCGGTATATGCAGTGCGTGACTTTCCCACCAGTTTTCCCTGTAATTCCAAATCACGGACGGAGTCGTTCCAATTCACCACATTCAGTGCGTCGAATAGTGTCGGCGTGAACTCGGATTCGTGCTTACTGTGCTCATCACGCAGGCCGTAGATGAATTCCGCCCAGCTCGCGTTCCCGGGCTGCTGACCACTCTTGCTCGAGATGTCCTTGTGGATGCTCTTGCGGGCGACCCAATACTCTGCGCCCAGAGAGCGGGGTTTGCTCCTTGACACCCCCCTGGTGCCGTCGTGGCCTTGGCTGGTGTCTGACCATGGAATCTGGGCGATCGAGGACGCCGGGATCGAGTGGGTAAGGACTTCTACGTGAGCGGCTGATGGAGGGGATGATTTTCTTGAGTGATGTTTGAAAGAGCGAGACAAAGTAGATGGATCGAGAAATGAAGCTCCGTCGTCGAGGATGGCCGTGATAAAGGCAGCGAGGTCAGGTCGCTGGCTTGGTGAATCTGAGTCTAACATTGGCAGATCCGGATGTGCCGGAAGGTCTCCGATTTGTAGGGGAGCAAGACGGACGAGGTTGCTTGGTATACTTTGTTCTTGGGCCATAGTGGCAACTTTGGATTCCGACTTTTTGGATGGATTGCACAGGCGGCCAGCGGTGATTCTCAACGCTCTCGTGTACAGAATATCACATGGCGGCGGGTTTTCTGCTCTGCGAGTGTTTCACCTTTGTTCGAAGCCCATCATCATCAAACAATATGACTCGGATGTCACGCCAAGACCTATCACAACGAGTCAGGCCAGGCTGATGTACGAAATACTCGTACTCACACTAGGCGACGGAATGGATACCATCGTTTCAATACACTACTACCCAGAGTATCATCTCCTGTACTTATTACACCCAGTCGGCGCATCAGAGTCTTCCTTACCCTGTATGAATATACATAGACCCACGTCATGAAGATCGTTCCAGATCATATCATGCCTTTCTCGGACTCGACGGTTCATCTGCCGCTTCAACTCTTACCAGGATTTCTTCCAAAAACCCTTCCAAGAATTCAGTGACTCCTCCACCCATGCCAACTGGGCATTCTTCATCACATTTCTGGATCTCATGAAACACTCCGGCTGCTTTTGCTGCTAATCGTCTGACCTTCTCGTGAGTCTGGACTCTCTGTTGTTGTATTTCTGCCGCAGTTGACGGACTCAATTTACTTGTTCGTGCAAGTTCCTTCAACATATATGTCCGACGATGCATGGCAGCCTCGAGAGCTGGGATCAGCACCGAGTCCAAAGCAGTAAGATCTTGGTTGGGATCCTGATTTGTGGGGTTGGTGGTACTGCTCGGAGTCGCCGGAGTTGAAGATAGTTGTTGATTGGTTGGATTTATCAATGGTGGTAGAGGCTGCTGGGTGGTCCTGGCCGCGGTAGCCGATGCTGGTGGAATTGATGGAAGATCTTTCGGGGAAAATGACGGGAGAGGCTGCTGGCCCGCGGGTTTGGAGGGCGCTGACGCTTGACCTTTCTGCAGGGGCTGACCTCTTCCTGGATTTCCTCGAAAGGGGGGAATTTCTGGAATGATCATTTGGGGTTTCTTCCCCGGAGGGGTTTTTCCCGTTGACGACCGAGGTTTAGGACTGTCACCATCAATCTTTAAAAACCCCATCTCCTTTGCCAGTTGAGCTTGAAATGCTTTGTTATACTCGTTGGATTCGGGGCTATCCGTGTGTAGCTGAGACATGGAGACTTTGGCTGCCACTGGGCCGACTGGTGTTTTCGGAGGGACTGTTTCTGGTCCTGTCCGGGAGGAAGGCCTGGATGGACCGGCCGCTTCGGCCGGCGCTGCGACATTCGCTTTCGTGGGAGATGGTGGTAATGCTACTTTTGCCGGAGTTGGGAATGCAGATCTTACTGGGGACTTTTGAGGGGAGGATGGGACTTTCGCAGTCTGATCCCACTCCGGCTTGCTTTTCACAAGAGCCGGATCGGCTGATGCTCTTGCATTCGTCGCAGAGTCGTTCATTGGACGGAGTCCAGCTCCACGACCTCCTACGGGTCTCACGGTACCAAAATCCCAAAGATCTTCAGTCTCGGGGTCATGAGGAGCTGGTCGGGCAGGTTCTTGCTCTTCCTCCCCATCCTCCTCCTGATCGGATGATCGATTGCCGTGAGTGGCCATATATCTCTCATTCCTCTCAATCAATTCCGTCAGATATGTCGTCTTCTTCGCCTTGCGCACAAAAGGATGTTTTAACAATTCCTTTGCTGACGGTCGTTCTCGTGGATCTCTTCTCAGACAAAGTTCAACAAAATCCTTGAAGGGACGAGAGAAGTTTCCCTGGAGAGTCGGGGGTGGGTTTTTTGGAATGAGGAAAAGGACCTTCATTGGATGAATGTCGGCGTAAGGAGGTTCTCCTTTGGCAAGTTCGATAGCCGTGATTCCGAGAGACCAGATGTCGGCTTTGTGATCATAACCGGATTGTTTGATGACTTCGGGTGCCATCCAGAAGGGTGTACCCACGAACGTGTTCTTCTTTGTCATGGTCGCTGATAATTGTCCCGACACACCAAAGTCGGCCAATTTGACCTGTCCATTTTGTCCCAGAAGAACATTCGCCGCTTTGATGTCACGATGGAGCTTCTTGTCTCCATGGAGATAGTCCAGACCCATGAGAAGTTCTCGAATAATGATGCAGATATAATCTTCATGAATGAGGCCCGGTCTCATGAGGTCGGCGCAACTCCCCCCGGAGCAAAACTCCATGATAATCCATAGATCGGATCCTTTTAAGTATGACCCATGGTATTTGGTGACATAGGAAGACTGCAATTCCGAAAGAATTGATATTTCCTGTATGATATCTTCAACCTCGTCTTCCGCATTTTCCACATCAATGACCTTGATGGCCACTGCTTGCCCCGTGCGCTTGTCGACTCCTTTGTACACTTTTCCGAAGCTTCCACCGCCAATGCAGTTTTGCTTGGTGTAAAGTTCCTCGGGATCCATGGCTCTTTAAGGCCGGTCATACACAGGGAGGAATCCGATGGGGAGATAGAGTTTCGTTTTGACGCTCGCGGCGCGATCAAATTCCTACCTCAATCGCTTGGGATGGACGGGTGAAAGGAACAGACGCATGTGACAGTTTGGTTCTATCAAAGAATTTGTATCGGTGGACCAGGAGCAGCAACTGCATTCAAAAACACGCGGAAATCCTGCCGGTGTCAAGTTGCATCAATGCACACTTGTCAATGCCTCAGCGCATTGGGCTCGTCCTGCCACAGGAATTCTTAAAGGCGGGGATTGTCCTCGTCAAAAAAGGGGGTCGTAAAATCGTGGTTCATGTCAGGTCGTCTCACGTACGCGTAGATGGTGTTCATGCGATTGATGTTAAAATGTCATGGACAATAAGCGCAAGGTGGGTTGCTGTGAAGATGAAACAAAATATTACCCTTGCTGTTTATTTTCTTCCCGCTTAGGGCGCGCATCCTGTCTCTTGCACTCCGATAGGTCAACATGTCGCCGCCAATCTGGGGAACTCTTTTCAAGCTTTTTTGTCATTGTTTTGTGTAGTCCACGTACAACTCGTGTACACTGGTGGACTACGTCCATGGTGCATAGGCAACAGCCAGGTGGTATCTCTAGGCAGCTATTTTGAAACACCTTGCAATGCATCCCTGCCAATGAAAAGCCCCCTCCGCCAGGGCATTACTCCACGAATTCCACCATCACCGTTCCGTTCTTCAATCCTGCGCTCTCAATCGAATCCTGTCGAGCATCCATAAGATTCTTGCCCATAGAAACCAACTCAAAATCCATCCCCTCCTTGCCTTCAAGTGGTTCAGCCTTGAGGTATTCGTAAATTCGCTGCACGGGGTCATCTTGAGCAAAACGTCGAACAATTCTTCCGCCTGGATGTCGAATTTGGATTCTTGTCACACCGGGTCCGGCCGCTGGTTCGACGTGAGGACGATTCGAGGGAATTTGTGAAAATGCGCTTGACTCCGCGGTTGTATTTCGTCCATTCTCCTCAACATCCATGACATTGTCGATGGTTGGGCCTTCTGCTTCTCGCAAGTCGCCTATACTTCGCGTGAGATCATCAGGATCTTCAGCTGGCGGCGGGTTTTCTTGACTCTGTGATGCCAGACTGGCCTGCAACGCCCTCTCCAACATCTCTTCTTCAGTAAGCTGATCCACCGGTTTCACTTTTTTGGCTTCGGATTTTCGTTTGGCCACGGGGTTTCGTGCATTGTTGTCCAGACTATATCGATCCAAGAATTCGTGTAGTTGCATCAAAAATTCTGCAGCTGACGGCACTTTTCGAGACCAAAGTTTGATTTGTTCACCCGTCCGTGGATCGACAATGGCAACATGAGGGTATTCGTTCGGGTTGTCGTGGGCTGGGAAATAGTACTGGATGTATTGCATCGCTCTCGGATCGTTTTTGTTGTACTGGAGAAAGACAAAGTTTTCCTTGACTGTTTCCACGATGCCCTCGTTTTTCCAGAGATCACGATTGAGAGCCTGGCAATCAAATATCGACGGATCCTGAATGTCGACCAGCAACCACTTCTTGGAGTCCTTTCCGGCCTCTCTTGCGCCTTCCCATTCTCCCTTGAACATCAAATCCCATGGAGGTTGGAATAGCCTGGCAAGCCGATTTGATCTGGACGAAGCCTCGGATGCCCCACCTGTCGACTCTGCAAGTACATCTCGGTTGGGCTCATCGTCCGTGTCCATGTCCCAGATGCTAGATTGAGGTTGGTATTGGTTGAAGATTCCAGCGCGCTCTGCCAAAAGATTAGCCATGTACCTTGTAAATTGATGGATATGCTGACGTTGCATGCGCCTTCTTTCAAATGCTTGTATCCGGTCTTGAATGGCATCATAACCAGAGCCAGACATCGGCATCGGTTCTGCTCCAGGCCCGACCAAGGTCTCTGCTTGTCTAGCGATTGGCGCGCGTATCGAGTCCTCCATGCCCCCTTCACCATACATTTCCTCTTGTAATCGTCTTGCCATGGCCTCATCGTCTTCAAATTGCGATGGTCCTGTTGGGTGGGACGGAACATGGTTCTGAGATGGTTTTCGGTAGCCGGTAATTTCTGGATCATTATCGTCGGATATGTTTTCGTCGTCGTCGAGGTCGATAGGATTTTGAGCGCCACCAGTTTGATGTGAGGATGTTGTCGGAGGGGGAGGAGGAGGATGAGACGTGGATGAACCGGCTAGATCTGCGCCGCCATTTTCGAAAAACAGTTGAACTGCCTGATTGGCATCGCCATCTGCAAGCTGAACATATTGAGCAGCCAACTCAGGTGTGCTTCCCGTCACGGCGACGACGGTGGCGATCGCGTCATCCATTTGGAAGGTATTTGTCTGGTGGGAGAAACAGTCGGTTTGGCAATCGTGATCAGATCAGTCAAAGACGAATGGTGGAAGTGTGACACTGGCTCCTTTGAGAGCCTTCAAGTAATTGGAGGATTCATGGAAGAAGTTGAGGATGAAACGTTGCAGGCGAAGGTGAAGAAGCAAAGAGCAAGCAATGGAAGGTCACTCTGTCAATCAAGAATCACCGGGTTTGTAGGCAATCATACTGAGTTTATCACGAGGCGAAGGCGACAGTGGGTATGACGCCTTTCAGCGGAGATTCACTGCGGTGCCCATTGGTGGCGAACACCAACAAACT
The DNA here is from genome assembly GCF_000835555.1 of Rhinocladiella mackenziei CBS 650.93. NCBI lineage: Eukaryota > Fungi > Ascomycota > Eurotiomycetes > Chaetothyriales > Herpotrichiellaceae > Rhinocladiella > Rhinocladiella mackenziei. The sequence goes on from NW_013550602.1 coordinate 4,359,210, forward strand.
GCGCCAAGCTCACGTGTTACCCAGCCGCTGGCTCTCCTGCCACTGTCACCATCTTTTCACACCTCTTCATGAGCTCGACTCTCTCGACTATCGCCATGGGCGGGCGAGATGTCACGACCGATGAACTGTGGGCTCGAGCTGAGGCAAACGGTTGCAAGAAAGGAGCACATACAGAAGTCGACAAAGCCCGCAACGTTGGAGAAATACGGTCTTCAAGATAAAAGAAGGTACAAGAGTTTTTGACATCTGAAAAGTCATGTTGTCATTCTCCTAGTCCAAAGACTCGAGCAGTTCGACGGTCATACAAGTCCAAGTCACGCGTCTAAGAAGATTCACCGGCCTACAGGAACCTTTTCGGAACTCGCGGCCATACAATCACAAATATAATTTGTTTCAAAAGTTCCCTTCGATAAATGGAACCGTGTTGAGATCCGTGAGCAGAAAACAGGGGAACTATTCGTGTACTGGAACCGACGGCGGCGAGATTTCAAAATATCTGACAATTGGATGTCTGCTGCAAGCAGGACGACCTACCCGATTACCTGTGTGGAAATCAACACAATGGTTGTAGAGTTATCCGTTTATGCTTCGGATCTATACGCAGTAGACCAAGAAGCCGGTTATTCGGACAGCCCAAAAGCCGAGTTCGCCCAGCCAAATTATAAACTAATCTAGGCGCTGCACATACACAAGGTCATGGTTCTCTAGACAACAGAAGGAAGCGTCAATGACAGACATAGTAGATCGTTGGCCTTGCTTTTGGCGTGGCTATTTCTCCGTTGACGCTGAATGCTTGACTTTGTTCGCTGCTTCCACAGCGATTCTAAAGTCCTCGAGTAGAGTGTCGGTGTCTTCAAATTTGAGTAGGCTCTAAGCCATATGTTGCTGCCCAATCCAACATTTGTGCATATGTACACATGGTGTATGCAAATGCGAGGGTGAATGGCGCCCCAAGATGCACGTTGTTGTGGACATTGAGGCTGTCGTAGAACGCAATGGTTGTCGGAAGATCCTCGAGTTCAACACTGAAGAGGCAGCCATAACCTGGAGTGAAGTCTGGTGTGGTGTGACGCATGAATTGTCGATAATGAACACCAGAATCAATGACGGAGGGATAGTGAACTTTGTGGACGGCACTATGTAAATAGTCAGCCAGGGAACTAGCATTGTGGTTGAGCCTGATCATTCGTGTCAGATAGTCACGACTGTTTCAGAGTTCTGGGACGTAATGTTCGTCGAGGAGAAATTTCAATTTTCCATATTGTCGAGAAGCAGGATTTAGGACAACACTCCCTGCGATGACATCTGCATAGCCATTGAAAGATTTGGTGAGGGAAGTGACAAGCATGTCAGTCATGTCCATGACATCTATATTCGCAAAACCGCCGATAGTGTCGTCGACGGCGAGAACTATGTCGTACTCATCTACTCGCGTACGAAGTCGCGCCAGATTCGGGGTGACAAGTATCGGATTCGCTGGGAACTCCGCCCAGATTGCTTGTACTTTTCGGCCATGATGGCGTTCTTCGTCGAGAAAGACTTCCAGCGCAGCCAGGTCGTCATCGCCACCAAGGCCAAAAAATTTGTAATTCGAGCCAAATTCTTGAAACACTGTTATCGTATTCATGAATGCCATACCGAAAAGAACGGTCGTGCCTTCGCATGACTGACTTAGATAGGAGTGCGGCTTGTAGATCGAGGCCATGCCATGGGAAGGAAATAGATGTCCTTCGTTGAAGGGAGGAGCTGCGAGTCCCGGATGCAATGCCGCTCGTCCAAGGTAATGGATGATTCTCTGTCGTAAGATGTCATGCGCAGACGTCTCAAACTCGATCGGGATTGGCTGTCCTCGGAGAGTTCGACTTCCACGAGCTGACCGATGAACGCCAGATTTGCTTCCGCAAATCGAGATGACACGCCAACACCCGGCGTGCTCCAAAATCCGGAGACGACTGATAGACTTTCTGAAGGGAACACGACGATATAGATGCGATCTTTCGCGCGGAAGGCTCGGATCTGAATCTGATGATACGCGACTGGCTTCTTGTTCGCCCCACTGTTGCGCCTCGGCGATGTGGAATAATCATCGCATTCTTGAGCCGACTGCAGCGATGTAAACAGAAGGCATGCCTGATTGTCCAGATCCAAATGTCCCAGAATGGCCGAAGTGAGCTGAAATCCATGTTAGCCCATTCACCCTGGGAAGGATTCCGGTCAACCGCTCACACAAGCGATATCTCGGTGTGGTTTCATTCGAGGATAAGCATTCTGGAAAGTGGCAATCACGGAACGTGAATCGGCACCATATCTCTCCACATTTTCCCAGGTGGGCATGTGGACAGTGACTGAATGTCGAGACGCAGGGGGAACGGCGTGACCGTAGGGAGTGGTGATTTTGGCTGACATGATTGGCGTCCGGCTGGGTGCGTCCAGCGATGGTCAGGTCGGTAATTGTTTCATCTCAGCAATGAAGAAGCAGAAACTCGAAGGGGGTGCTCGTAGTATCATTGTCCGGTCACCGGCAGGATTGACGGATGATAACTTGTGAGATCCATACGATGCCCCTTCCTAGGTAGATAGGACTGCTAAGGCGCCGTCAGGGGCGTCTGCAGAGAGTCGAGTTCAAATTCCTCTGGGACTCAATTGGTCAGTCTTTTGATACTTCTATTACTGAGATGACAAGTCCGGCCTCGCCAGGACGTGGGTAGGGCGTATTTTGACAACTACCAAGCGCCCAAAAGGGACTAGACTAACGCGGAGCATCATTCTACGATGGTGGACACCTTGGGTCGCTGGCGTCGCCTACTGACTTTCGAATCCATGAAGCTCGTTGCTATTCAACACGAAAGCTCTGAACAAGACATCTGCAAAACTATACTATGCAGAAATGGTGGCATTGCCTCCCGCTGCTGTTTTGGATGCTCGCCAACCATCTCCCCGGCTTACATCTGGTATTTCCACTGCACCACGCCGGTCAAAATTGATTTGCCCCTCTTCGTCCACGAAGAATACATTTACTTCAAGGGGCTTAGACGCCAAACGGGGCAACTCATAGGTTCAAAGTGCACTATTCGAGGGGGAGATTCTCCCCGTCCCTCCTCACTCCCATCACCTTCCTTTCTCTAGGATCTTCTGGACTTACGGCCTCCCCGAAAGATGGCTTCGAGAACACCTCAAGACTACTGTGCCTCCTGGACTGATGACGACGCTCCGCTCGCGACAACCACGCACCGTGATGGAATCGATCTGTCCCGAAAGTCCGCCGCGCGACTTCCTCGGCTCGCGACCAAGGCCTTGCAGCGGTGGTTTGCGGCGCACTCATCCCACCCTTATCCGACAGAACAAGAGAAGAAGATGTTGCACGAGCAGACGAATCTCAGTGCTCGTCAGATATCCAACTGGTTTGCCAACGCGCGCCGTCGGCGTCCTGCGAGCCCGATCGACAAGCCTGGGATGCCGTGTGCCGGGTCCATGTCTGTCCCCAATCTGGCGAGCACGGCAAAGTGGCAACACATGAATCCCATGGATCGCTGGCGTAACTCTCCCCCGGACCAGGAACCTGCACCGCTGGACGCCATCGCAGCCGCAGTTCGTGATTCACACGACTTCGAGGACATGGGCCCCCCGATGCGACCTGATCGATTTAAGGACCCCGGTGGTCCTCGCGCGTATTCGGATATGTCGTTCGAATCTACAAGCTCTGTGGGGACCAGTCAATCGTCACACTCTACAGGGAGTGCCTATTCATTCGTGTCCGGCGGCTCCATTTCGAATTTGGGCCACTCCTGGCACCTTTCACGTCGACGCCGACGTCGTCCTCTCAAGCAGATTCCACGACCGTCAATGAACCCCCAAAATGATTGCAACGCACGACGGTTTCAGTGTACATTTTGCACTGACACATTCAAGTCAAAATATGACTGGACACGACATGAAAGCACCTTGCACCTCCTCCTGGAGAAATGGGTTTGCTGTGCTCAAGGCCCGATCTCCTTTGACCAATTTCCGCGTTGTGCTTTCTGCGAATCCCCCAATCCCACCACCTCCCATCTCCAATCACATAATTACGATGAGTGTGCAGCGAAGCCTCCAGCTCTACGAATTTTTGGCCGGAAAGACCACCTGCGGCAACACCTCCGTCTGGTCCATGGAGTTGAGCGTATGACCGATTCCATGGCCGCATGGAAAAGCAAGATTACTTCGGTGAATTGCCGGTGTGGTTTCTGTGAGGAGCGATTTGTCAGGTGGTCTGACCGCAACGACCACATTGCAGAGCATTTCCGGGAGGGTGCGTCGATGAAAGAATGGAAAGGCTGTCGCGGGTTAGATCCGGAGATAGCCTTGCTGGTCGAGAATGCCATGCCACCATATTTAATTGGCAGCGAGAGGAATGAGTTCGAGCCATTCAGCGCCTCACGCAACGTCGACAGGGTGACAGGCTCTGATCCATGTGTGCGGAGACCTCCGACAAGCTTCGAGTCGCTGACTACACGCCTTGGCGACTATGTCTTGCGAGCCATGAGAGACAACGTCGTCGTCACTGACGAGACCGTCCGAAGACAGGCACGAATCATCATGTTCGGTGACAGCGACGCTTGGAACCAAACGCCAGCCGACAATGCCGAATGGCTGCGACTGTTCAAAGAAGGAGTCCGTCTGCAATCGGCCACCATCCCGCCCTCCACGCAATTTGACCAAAGCACTCGGCTCCCTTCACAACCCGCTAGGGTGTTGCAGGAGCCTGCCCTTGGCGTTGCAGATCCATTAATACCAGGCCCCCTTGATTGTGCATTTCCACTTGCAGAGGCCTCGCCGCCTTTCAGAGGGGCCGACAACAGCAATGATTGGTTCTCAGCATATGAGGTCAACGAAGAACTGGGTTTTACCAACCTACCTTTGGGCTGGCAGACACCCGAGTGTTTGGCTGAGTTCAGCCAGATGTTCCCCATGAATCTTTGTACGGGGAACACCAGTAATTGTTCACCCAGTGTATTTTGGCCCGGAATACAACCATCAGATACCCTAGGTGTTTTGATTCCCACTTCAACACATCCTATTGACCCTGGGACGCAAGATCCCCCCCTTTCGAACACGGGTGCCCGTGGCTCTGGATTGTCCAAATGCACCGGCTTGGATGGGCTGGCCTTCCCTTCTGATTTGAACCGGTCTGAGAAACCTAAGCGATCGACGCACGTTTGAGTACCGTAGCAAGAGAGCCAATCCAGTCCAGGCCCCTTACCGTCGAACTCCTCCTGCTAACTGCCCCAATGCCACCACGAGATCGCCTTTTAAGTCGTGTACATGTTCCACGCTGACGCTGAAGGGAATCAGATCGTCAAAACACTCCGGTCGACTCTCTCACCTCCTCTAGGGTGGTTGCATTGATCATCTGAAGGAACCTCACGCGGGCACTCTACGCCACGGAGACTCCGCCAAGATGAAGAGCCGAGTTGATTTACAATATCCCGTTGTAGTTGGGCCATCACGAATTCGAGAGGATGGCATGATTCTCTCTGGTCTATCTCTGTATTGCATTAAAATGCGAGACGACCCTGGGTACGATCATCCAGCCAAAGATAACGTCCCTTCAGAACATGAAGAAGACCCCGGGGGGGGTGGTGCTGATGAAGCATTCTCGCAGGGAATTTGGGCAGTTTATGATGCAGCTCGGGACTCGAAAGTAGAGGCTTTTGAGTCCTCGTAGGGCCAACCGCGGTGAAATGATCTCGGAATGCTTCTGATCGCATTTTACAAGAAACAAAATTTCTACCTCAATTCCGCCCAGTTGAATGAGGCTATTCCCATCGAAGCGGCTTATTCGGGACCAATATTTAGGTTGGTTTACTTTTGGTTTTGGTCTTCTTTTGCCTTGTCAAGTTGGGAACCCCTACACTACGACCGTTGATGTTCTTCGTCACGGAACGGAGCACGATGTCCAACCCTAGTTCTGGGAACCAATTAAGGAATTAAGGAGAAACGCGTGTCATGTCCACGACCAGGAGAACCTCCCCCTCTTTTCCCCTTTCACGGCCAAATTTCGCAGACTGCCAGAATGCTCACAAGCATCAGGATATGGTTGCTAGTACCCCGATCAATTTTGATTCTTTGACGAGGCATTTGACATCATGGTCAATGACCGGCATGAATGTGACAGGTACATTGTATGAGGTCGCAATCTGAGTTCGACATTGGTGAGTTCCACCTTACAAGGCGGTAATGGACATGACGCGGCTATGTGAGGCCAACCTTTACATGACCCTAGCGGTCGACGAGAGGTTAGAGGGGGGGAGAATGACATATACGGCCCTCTCCACTAACGCAATGAAGAGTTCCAACTTTCTCTGTGTTGGAGTTCTTCGTCCTGGAGTCCACATGTGGGTCCAACGGTCGATCGATATCTTTTGGGGCCGAAACTTTGTGGACAAGGTATATCGACTGACATGGTCAGCAGTGCGCCTCTTCCACTCAGCCTTCACGCATCAATCCAGCCTCCTGGCTGATACTGTGCTAGCATTGTGAGGCAGCCCCGAGCAAACTGCAATAGCACCGACGCCGGGGTGTTTAGGTCTGACGAGACCATTTCCATTCATTGTTGACGCTACCGTTTTCATGGAACATTCACAAAATGGGAGGATCATACACTTTTGGAGCGCCCAAATCTTGCCAGGGACCGGCTTCGGGATTTAGTATATCGGAGCAAGAGATCACCACGGCTTATCAAGAAATGGGCCCAAATACCGATCATTGAATACGCAACAGCGTGGCCGACAACTTCTTTGGCTCCATGTGGGCCCCGAATGCGGGGTCTCAATTACCTACATGCTTTTCTTGTCCAATTTGTATGGATTGCAGTTACCCTTTCTTGGTAGAAGCAACGCAGCTCGTCAAGAGACATGTCTATTATGCCACTGCCTCCCCGGACAAACTCAGTCCCTGAGCACATTTGCAATCCCATTTTGTCCGCTTGAACAAGATCCTATGGGTGTTGGGCCTGAGGCCGAAGTGGAGAAGTACAATGCTGCCAGATCCATCAAAAGATCGAATTGCGAAAGCGATCCGAAGGATCCCATCAAGCCTGGAGAAAAATCGATCGAAGCGACAAGGGGGGGACGTATGAGCATTTCAGATTCCATTCCCATAGTCTCACCATTTGTAATGATGATGGTCACTGGCTCATGGACCGTCTCGGCACGGCCGCGCATGGCCACCGTGCTGATTACAACTATGAAGAGATACGAATGTATCGTAACAATCTCTTAGGAAACATCCGAATAGAAAGGTTCTTGTGCTAAAGGCACCCGGAACAAAATTCGTTAGAATTTCTGCAGGTGTGCCCATCGAATCGTCCGATGTCGCTTGATGCCTGCAAGCGGAGATTCGGGGACTCGCACATTGGCCCAATATCTCAATCCGAACAACCCTTATGCTCACGAAGTCGGCAACAGCTCAGGAAACATGACCTCAGTGTTGCAGACGCATAGATGCGTTGATCCCTGGTGCCAGAACCTGGGGTACGCTAGCTGGCATCGCTCAAGGTCGGGTAATGTTATTCTGTACACCACATTTTGTTATTCTGTACACCGCTTTTGATTGGTCCGGATTTTTATTTTTCCGGTTATCTGCGCAGTTCGAAGATACGTGATGTCACAACACCTAAGTCTGCCTATATAGAATGCAGAAATGATGGTTAACGATGGTATCCTCTGCACGGTCGATACCTCGTGCTGACTAAGGTAACAAACCAGCGCCCATAGGCTTGGGAGGACCGCTCATAAGCCGGAGGGGGAAACCGCCCATGAACCGGGGGGAAACCGCCCATAAGCCGGGGGGCAACTGCCCCGCTTATGGGCGGTTCCCACCCAAGCCTATGGGCGCTGGTTTGTTACCTTAGTCAGCACGAGGTATCGACCGTGCAGGGGATCTCTACACAAATCCGGCTGTGTAGGCCACAATAATTTACAAAGTATACAGAGAAGCTCAAAATGCACGGTACTTATCTACCAAGGAAAAGGGAATCAAATGTGTTTATTGCTTCGCAACCACCTATAACGGGGAGAGTTTAACGCGTCACCCCTCCACAGCTACGCCACTTACTAGTGTTTTCTCGCCATCGCCGGGCCAACGGCAACAAGCTCTGTTAGCGCGGTGTACAGAATAACAGGATGAGAGCGTTAAGTGTACAGAATAAGGCGAGAGAGAGGTGGTGGTGTACAGAATAAGGAGAGTTGAGGCATGGTGTACAGAATAAGCAGGTTTTCCGGTGTACAGAATAACAAAAGTTGGTGTACAGAATAATACCCCCCCTCAAGGTCTGCGTAAAACGTCACGTTGATCCGACGGGCTCCGTCCTCGCGAAACCTCCTCCACGACAACCGTCTAAAGGGAATCCAGCGTAGAGGGCTGGGTACGATGTTGTATGTCCACAACCAGAATGTGGCAGATCTCTGAATCAAAGCTAGCGACAAGAATTTCGTTTCACTTAGCCCGCCGACTGATTCGAGAGCAAGGTCTGCTCTGTGACGGGTCTCCAGGTGCGACCAAGTTCGTAGATGGCAATTGGATGCTGCGGCCGCGCTCCAGCATAAGCTGAAAATCTACTTAAAAATTTACGCTGAGGCTCTTGGATACTCCATGCACCACCCGAATTACCAAGTTACAACCTCAGTTGGTGCCCGGAAACTTTTACTCTGGCCCAATCGGTATGTAGCCTCTGCCTACAGGACACGGAACAGAAATTCGCCAATCGTGCCCCCGACATGTTAAAAGCTTCACGCATCGTCAACAGCTGGGGATCCTTGCACAGCCAACCACATCTGTTGTCGTGGGAGTCCCACATGTCAATGAGCGCCCTATTTGCACATCCTAGGTGTTAATAGTCCTGGTGTAGAAGCTAAACTTGGACCTATCTCCATGATAGGGAAGATTACTCACAGATCGCTGGCGTTTACCTCTTCTCAAAAGAGATAAAAAGTTCAAGTTTCAAAACTAGCCTCGAGCATAGCCACTCTCTCAAGCATGACCGAACCGAAGCCAGGAAGCTCAGAGACACCCGGCCGCCTGATATCTCATTTTCAGAAGAGGTGATCAGCGTTCGATATCATGTTTCCAACGGCTTCTCCAGGGCTGACCTGAAACAACAGAGACCAGAAAAATCTGTCGGACCAGAACGCAGGCTGGTCGGAGCTATGGGACACGGACCAAAGCGACCTCTGGGACCGAGGAAAGCCCTCGCCTGCCCTTGTCGATTTCGTCGAACAGCAACTTCACCAGGTCCTGCCGCAGAAACCTGATGGACGGCGTTTGACAGCGCTGGTACCAGTACGTTTGAATCCGTGTCATCCTTGAGGCACTACGGTCACTCTCTTCACCAGATCAGAGTAGTTCTTGATGCTGAATAGAAAACTTTGAGTATTAGGGATGCGGACGGGGGTATGACGTTGTCATGCTCGCCCTACATTCCTTCGATGCTTATGGCCTTGAAGTTTCCAGGGCCGCTGTGTCTGCCGGGAATACATACGCAAATGCCGAGACGGCAAATCCATCAGCACAAAACTTCTCAGACCCAGAGAAGCGACCTTCCTTCGAGCCGGGCAATGTCAAGTTTATCGTTGGCGACTTTTTCAAGTCGGATTGGGTGAGAGAATGTCAGCACGACCAAAGTACGTTTGATGGGTTTGACTTGATCTATGACTATACGGTAGGTTTCTTTCCTTCCTTTTTTTTCTCGCCCGAGCCAAAATATACGAAAAAGGACCTGACGGTCAGGATTAATGACTGATCTACTGAAATCTTGAACTTCCAGTTCTTATGTGCAATCCCGCCTAACATGCGACAAGCCTGGGCGCAACGGATGCAGGAGCTGTTATCACCCATGGGGATCTTGATCTGCTTGGAGTTTCCATTGTACAAAGATCTCGATTTTGTAGGGCCACCTTGGGGACTCAAAGATGTCTACTGGAATTTGCTTGCCGAGGGTGGAACCGGGATTCTGCGTAATTCCGACTCAACTGGTGAAGAAAAGTCCACACAACAAGGCCCGTGCAAGAGATTGCTTTATTTTAAACCAGAACGGTCGTATGAGCAAGGTCGGGGAACAGACATGATCAGCGCCTGGAGGATCTCTTAGAGTGTTGAGGTCCAATGGACCTAACACAGAAGCATGTTTGAATCTACAATTAACCACGAATTCTGAGAACTGGTTGAAACCTACTTTCTTTTTGCGCACTTTGACCTCTAATATCATATGGTGGATTAGATCAATGCTCCCCAGCACCGTGTCTGTCGGGAAGCCTCACAGGGAGAGATGCCATCACTGTCCGCAATGTCTTCATTGGCTCCTGCCGACAGGAGGAACTCGGCTATTTCTGTATATCCATAACGATATGAGAGGTATAATGCCGTCCAACCGTGAAATCCTCTATAGTTCACGTCTGCTCCTGATCTCGTCAGACGTGTGACGATATTGAGGTGGCCATATCTGGCTGCCAACATGGTCGGCGTCCACCCAAGCGCAGACTGCTCATTTGCATCTGCCCCCGAATGAAGAAGAAGATTAATCGACTCGAGGCAGTTTTCCCGGGCTGCGGCGTGGAGCGCTGTCTCCCCCACAGGATCTCGAGTGTCCACTGCGACGCCCAAGGCCAATAGCCACCGCACACGGGCGTGTAAACACATTCTTGCCGCTCGGTGGAGGTAGAATGGACATGTCGGTTTTCCAAGATTGTCCAACACCAGCTGTTGGAAAGCATCCGTACATAACTTGTTACTCTGCCGAGAAGTTAACCGTAGAGCGAATAGATCGAGTCTGCTTAGATTCTGGTACCACGTCAGTGAGGAAAGAATCTAGGAGGGTGTTGGTCGACTGTACATGAAGGATCTGATCTATGATCTCTTGCGGCAGATCGAAAAGGCCATCGTCCCTCATTTCACCGTGAGACTATGGATGCTGGTCTGAGAAGGAGATCTCACTTCTGCGGATGAACAAACTCATGGTGTAGGAGGGTAGTTGTGCTGGGATGTCAGGCGCTACTCAGCAAAATGTCAAGGTGCGCCCTAATGCCGTTCGGCGCCCCATCCGTCTTCTCCGGATGCCTTGCGGCTTCTTTTTTGTGGGATGTCCTTTCGTAATCATGCGGAAGGGGAAAGGGGGAGGAAATCAAGCTCCCTAGCTGTGCGATGGAGTTATCATTAAACAAGCGGCTCTAGTCATGTACGTCATGTATCAGTCTCAGGCTGGAATTTCAGCCGTCTTCCCGTCTCTGAGGGAAATTGGGAGAAAATACTGTACTTCATTCGGTGTTTTCATTCCTCGATGGCGAAAGATACTTGGTAAGACCTTCAGGGAGGGTTCCAAACTCCAAGATCGGAGGCTAGGCCTCAGGAATTGAATGGTTGGAACGGCGACTCGAGCTAAAGAGACCCATTGCTCACCGTGCCGAGCTTCCCCTTCTTCCTGCTGTGCTGAGAGAGTTGAGATGCACCACCATTCTCTTGGGAGAATTCAAGTTGTTCCAGCATTCTGGAATTGAGGAACCGCAGGGAGGAATAGAGGAGCAGAGACCTCGAGGAAATGTTCACATCAAGGGACCTACCCACAGAACACCAGCGGGTGCCGTGCTGTTGTCAGCGGTTTTCTGGGATGCCCCTGCCACTCTCATTTTTCACCTTGACTATCTTGTCTCCCGTCCCGTGCCTCATGGGCAGCCCCAGTATGTGCATCAACCTTATTTCCCATTCCGGGGAGAGTTGCATATAGGTCCTTGCCTAAGCAGGTACGACAAGTGCGCGGCAGCGCACCCGACAAACTTGCCAAGAAAGTACCAGCGGATGGAGCTCTCAGCCTTAGCGCGCCAACAGCCGCGGGCCTTTTCAAATGACGAGCTGGCGGCAATAAGAGTACGGCGGATCATAAACACCCCTCGTGCGCGTGGCTGGTAGTCCCGCAACGCGAGTTCTTGGCAATGGGTGAAGGAAGGTGCGGCCTGACTCGCGCCTTCCACGTCCTGAGTCGTGCTTTCTCCAACTCGACACCCAGCAGCAAAAGCAGCAACAACCACCTCCATGGCTGCTGCAGTACTGGGAAAGCGGTCCCGAAGGATTCTGGATGAAGAGGGTATGTTCAGTATCTTCCCCGAACTCTTTGGAATCTCATTTGACCAAGGCTTCGCAGACATCTCGACCTCTCGGCCCGTCTCGAAACGGCGAACGCGACGCACTACACCTCAGATACACGAAGATATAGTCGAGCACGATCGATTGGAGAAGCCATGTGCTCGTTCTGTCAGGAATCGTAACGGACGAGCGAATGGTACCGTTCAAGACAAGTCGGTAACAAACCAGACGAACACCACTCAGCCAATTGAGGATCAGTCACTTCAGGTTTCAGGTGTGGAACTTTGAGAACAAGATCGATCTTTGAGCTCACCATAGAACTTCAGATGAAAATGTTCCACCCTTGACAGTTTCGACTCCGTCAACAGCCCGCTTCAAGGATGCTCTTGCAGCATTCAGTCCCAGCACACCGAAGCATCGTGTACGGCTTGCGGGTCGATTGCTCACTCCTCGGTCACCGTGTTCATCCACACCATCAAGATCACAAAACGTCTACTCTCAAGCGAGGCAATTGTTCACCCAAGCTAGCCACGGGAAGGTCATTGGCCGGGATGCCGAACGAAGCCAACTGACAAAATTTATTTCCTCCGCTATTGAAAATAGAGTTGGTGGCTGCACATATGTCAGTGGACCGCCAGGAACCGGAAAGAGTGCACTGGTTCAGGAGATCATACAGGAATTTCAAGGCCAATCGGTCAAGGTTGCCACGATCAACTGTGTCGCTCTTAAAAGTTCCTCGGAAGTTCTGACGAAGGTGACCGAAGAATTCTGTTCCGATGGCGGCAATCGCAAACCGACAAAGGCAAGCCTCACGAAACTGTTCACGACCAAGACGGCGGACTCGGAGATGTACCTTGTCCTGCTTGACGAAATCGATACCCTGATCGGAGGAAATTGTGAGGTGTTGTACAGCATCTTTGAATGGGCGATGCATCCATCATCGTCTCTCGTCTTGATTGGAATTGCCAACGCGCTTGATTTCACGGATCGCTTCTTGCCTCGATTGAAGATGAGGAATGTGAAGCCGCATTTGTTGCCCTTTCTTCCATATTCGGCCCAGCAAGTTTCAACAGTCATTTCAGAGAAGCTTCGATCACTGCTGCCAGCCGAGTCAACGGCTGGTTCGGATTTTGTTCCTCTTATGCATCCCGCCGCGATCCAATTGAGTGGGAAGAAAATTGCAGCGCAGACGGGTGATCTGCGTAAAGCTTTCAGTCTCGTCCGACGTGCTCTTGACCAGATTGAGCACGAAACCCTTTTGAAAATGAGTCGAGAGCAGAGCATGACTCCCGCTAAGCAACCATTGACGGCAGTTCCGAACTCGGGAATGAATCGGGGTCCTCCTGTCAAGACAGATCATCACCGGTCCATTCTCTGCCAGCTCACCGTGGAAACCGCACCCAGAGCCAGTATCGGTCATGTTGCCAAAATTGCGGCGGGCATCTTCAACAACGGTACACTCTCTCGCCTGGGTGGACTGAACCTCCAGCAAAAGGCTGTTCTGTGTTCTTTGGTTGCCTCTGAAAATCGGCAGTACCAGCGAGATCCTTACACAACGCCATCGAAGTCTTGGTCGAAAATACCTACGATCAAAGAGCTTTTTGAAAAATACGCCATATTGTGCAAACGGGATGAGGGTTTATTGCAGCCATTGAAGAACACCGAATTTCGAGATGTTGTTGCCAGCCTTGAAACCTTGGGCCTGGTGCAGGAGACTTTGGGACGTAACTCGAGTGTGCTGACCCCGACACCGACCCCGTCGAGAACAGGAAGAGGAATGGATGATAAACAGGTCGTGAGTGCTGTGACTGAGAAGGAGATGAGAGATAGTTTAAGTGGGCCAGGCTCGGATTTGCTGCTCAGATTACTGGACGACGATTGATGAACCGGATTTTGTTGCATGGGCGACGGGAGTTTGATTTTGACTGCTTAGGTTGAACATGCTCAACGTCCGGAAGAGCTCGATTATACAAAGCTTTGAATATTCGTTATTGATGGTGTTAGTGTGTAATAATAGACTGTAAACTCAGATATTTGATTTGAGCCGTATTCATGGGCTGGGCGAGTTATCAAATCTGATTTGGAGATGATGTCAACTGATAAGAGGATAGAGGTTACCCAGGATGTGTGGAAATCGATCTTCGTCTCCAAGCTTTGACCAAGCTTTTGCTTCAGGCCCGTACCAGCCCCTTGGCCTCCAATTCGGCTTGAAGCTTGGGGGTTGGGGGTCACTCGCCAGCCCTCCCTTATTGACTAAACTTTAAAGTAGGTTTGGCTAGGAATCCTGGATCCCCACCTGTTGGAGCTACTTCATCAGTAAACCAGCTTGTCACCTCGCGCAATCTTTAGCCTGCGCCAGAAACTTGAACCCGGCCCTTGCTTCCTAATCTTCCATGTGAATCCTGCGCTGTCGAATCTATTGTCTCCTCCCATGCGATTCCACCGATCGATTGATTCCCAAATATTCGCACATGCATGCGCCATCAACGCGGGGTAGCACGACGGCTTGATTCTTGACTTTCCACTCCGATGGTGGACAACGATTCCGAGGCGTCTGTGTTGCGCCATCAACGTTTTCAACAAGCCGATCGAATAGCTCCGAAATTGGTCGACCGGACAGAAAAGCTGCAACAGAAATATCAAGGACAAAATGGTGCCGGAAACGTCATGAAAAAAGATCCTGCTGGAGGTTTCGATGACACACCTATCCCTCAAGCTCCTCCCGGATATACGATCAAGATCACATTCCATCGGGCAGAGAATCTTCCATTCGCTGATATAGGAACTCTGTCGTCGGATCCCTACATTCTTGCCGTTCTCCGCACGGATTTGCCTAAGAGGCATAAACAAGATCCCGATCTGAGACTCAGGGTACCAACCATACATCGAAACACCAACCCGGAATGGAATGTCGAATGGATAGTCGCGAACGTGCCCCAATCTGGCTTCTTCCTCAAGTGTCGATTGTACGATGAAGATCCCCGCGACCACGACGATCGACTGGGAAATGCCCACATCATTGTTGACAATATTGATGACCATTGGGCCGGATTTTCGCATCACAAGTTCGAACTGAAAAAACGAATGGCAAGCAAAAGGGCATACACTCTTCGCGGTTGTGCCGTTCTGCTTTCATCACGTGTCAAAATGGGCGGTGGTCTGATTGTCAGTGTTGAGAATCTGGGTCGGACCCCAGGAGAAGACGGTGGACGCATATATACTGTCGGCCCATTACCTTGGAGTCGGCACTACTCTCCATTGATCGGTCGACTTGCTGGGACCAAGGATACCGAGCAGGGTAAAGACGGAAAGGAGATCCGGAGATATAAGTGAGTTCGGGTCATGCTCCGGGAGGAACATTCCGACTGACCGCTTTCAGTTTTCAGGCAGTTCAAATGCAGCTTCGGGGCCCGGTTCCAGCCGATCTCTATCATCGATATGTCGAGTTCAAACCGTTCGTCGCGGGCATGTTCACCTCTCACACTCTCCGTGGTCGCCTCCTGAATCGAGCTCTGCACCATCAACATGCTCGAATTTACAACTACGATCGAGCAACCAAATATGGAGTCTTCCAGGAACCAAGCATCGAAATGACCAAACAGTTTCTCGACTTTGTACATTACGACGAAGGGGGTCGAATCTTTACTTATGTCCTGACCCTCGACGCTCAACTACGATTTACCGAAACTGGAAAAGAGTTCGGTATTGACTTGCTCAGCAAACATACCATGCATAGCGACGTCAGCATTTATATTGCGTTCAGTGGAGAGTTTTTCATTCGACGAATCAAACATGGCCATCTTCATAAGAAGGAGAGCAGCGTCGATCCTACTAAGGACACGCATCCCACGGCACCTGGACCGAGCGAGAGGGAGGGACATGACAACACTGCCAACGATAAGGACGAAGGCCCACAATCAGTCCCAATCACCGGGTTTGGACCCAGCAAAGGCCCCTCCCACTACGAATTGATCATCGACAATGACAGCGGCACTTACCGACCCAACGCGAAGAAACTACCCGTGCTTCGTGAATATTTGTCCGAAAATCTGCCCGGCTTGAAGATCGTGACATTGGATTGCCAGGAGGACGAGGAGAAGATGCAGAAGTTGAAATCAGAGCAACGCGAAAGGAAGAAAAAATCGGGGAAACAAATCATGTATCTCCAAAACAGCAGCATGAGCAGCATCAGCTCAAGCGATGAAGAGAACTTGGAAGCGAGAGCTACCGGTGGAGAGCTAAAAGAGCATAGATATAAGCGTGAGATGCATAAATTCATGGGTGGAGGGAGAGATGAACATCATTATCCCGATGTGGAAAGACCGAATTGAGGCGGAGAAAGAGTGGAAATACTGAAAAGGGCCGAAGTCAACGGAAATCCTGTTCGACAAAGAAACATCTATCCAGTGCTGTCAAGTCAATTCTTGAACCGTGGAGACTCAAAGAATGGCTTTTGTGTTTCGTTGCACGCATGGGCGATGATGACTTCGCTTCTATCCAATCTGGGGATCAACGTCGATGACGAACTATGTGCTAATACACGATTCCGACATTCTGTCTTTGACAAGGGCAACATCGCACAACCGGACACAAGAATGTTCCTATTCTACCTACGCACTTTTGGACCTCTTTCAACCTCATCGGCAGCAAACCTCAGACGACCTCCCGATGTCAAACCTGGTTCATATGTCCCAGTGGGCGACGCGGAAGACGAATGAAGCACTAGCAGGGGAATCAAACCACCCCACGGCTCCGTCGACGGTATAATGCGGGTGTTCCATGATGAAATTTTCTGATAATGTCGCATTAATGTAACGTCTTAATTCAACCAAGCAGTTTAGACACTGAAACCTGCGGCTTCACATGTCCGTGGATCCACAATCTTTGACTCCCATGAGGACTCACTTCCAGAATCCCCGGCAACCTCGACTTCTTTGTCAGCCTCAACCGGGTGTCGGAAATGGTGTCCAATCCTTGGGCGGCCAGGGGAGGCTTTTGCAGAGAGATAATACGCCTCAAGGGGCAGTGGCTCGTGTTGGCGTATGTAGTACGCCAGATCTCCAGGCTCTGCACTGTCGGATGTCTCTACCCTGGCAAATCCCTGACCCCAATACGAAAATCGATTGCCTTGGTATTGCCACACGAAGTCCTCCCATCGGTTGGACTCCAAAATTTCCCGATAGTGTAACGAGCTCCCTGGCCACAGAGCAGTCACCTTGCCGCTCTTGTTCTTGTACCAGGATCGGCAGGTTCCAGTCCAAACCATGTCCTCCATCAGATTTTGCGTATGAGCGTCAAAGTCTGCCTGAACCTCACACCGCACATTGAACGACATGGCCTTCTCGTGGATGAATTTCTCAATCAGCCGAACGAAATAGTCCGCTGTCGCCTCCAGAGTGCCCATCAGACTACCATTCGAGATGGGGGTATTTGGTCCTAAGAACATCAGATAATTTGGGAATCCCGACACGGCTAGGCCAAAGTACGCCACGGGATCGTCCTTCCACCGTTCTCGGAGATCGATATCTTTCTGGCCGATGATTGGAAATCTCGGTCTGAAGGAGGTGTCAAAGCCCGTCGCCGCGATAATGATGTCGGCGAGTCGAAGCTTTTCGGCCGCCACAATGCCGTGGGGCGTTACTTCGTCGATGGAATCAAAAATTGGTTGAACGTTCGGTTTCTGCAGAGCTTCCAAGTAGGGCTCTCCTGGATTTACTCTCCGGCAGCCCACCTCGAATGTAGGGATCAGGTTTTCCTGCAGCTCGGCGTCGGCTAGCAGCGATTTCATGCTTTCCTCCAGTTTCCTCCGAATGTCACGTTGCTCATCACTGCTCTTGATGAATGCTTTGTACAATTTGTTGCAACTCGACTCCATTTCTTTCCGGATTTTGACCGAGTATTCTGGGTCGTCCCGAAACTTTTGCTTCTCTCCTGAGGTATAATCATGGCCTCTTGCAGGCCTCATGGTCTCAAGCGGCGGAGGGGTTATCCAAGACGGTGTTCGGATGTAGATGTCAACGTGTTCCACATCTTTTTGAATCGCAGGGAGAAGTTGTATGGCACTGGCTCCGGCCCCGATGATAGCCACCCGTTTGCCACGGAGATCTGTATCCTCATTCCAGGCCGCGCTGTGCAAAACCAAACCTTGGAAATCACCCAGATTCTTGAGATTTGGGTGTTGGATATGATTTAAGATGCCACTGGCGTTTATGAGAATATCACACTCGAAAGCTCCTTGGCCTGCCACTGAGACGGTCCATTTGCCTCGATTTTCATTCCACACGGCTTTGTTGACCGAGTGTTTGAAACTGATATACTCGTTGATCCCATAGTGGTATACTACGGCTTTCAAGTATGATCGGATCTCTGCAGAAGATGCATAGCTGTGACTTGGGTCAGCTTTACCAAAGAAAGGAGTGGCGCAGCATAATCTCACAAGGTTGACCAATACGGGTTTGGACAGAAGCTGTACTGATATATATGACTCGGTACGTCGCAGGCACAACCTTGACCACATCAATATTGTCTTGGGTCGTCAGCCACGATACACATTACCTGGATATCTGTTCTCAAACCAAGTCCCACCCACATCCTCGTTCTTCTCCAAAATCCAGAAGTCAACCTTGTCTTTGAGTGTCTCTCGTAATTTTATTGCTGCGATGTGAGTTAACGTCTGCTCTCGAGCCCACCAAACTTTGAGAAAGTCACCTATCAAAATGCCTGATACACTGAATTCGTTAGTTGAACAGCTCCGGGTTATATTGAAGCAGAAGTGGCATGAAAATACCCTGCACCGATGATTATGCAACGCAGTCTCCTCTGAGGTTGCGGACCCGCCATTTCAAATTCGCGTCAAGCGATCCGAATGTCAGGATCTCCCTTTCCATAGCCGAAACTATGAGCCTGGGCACCGCGTTTTGAGATACATTCCGAAGGGAAAGATTCACGGACAAGCCGGTGGTGGGGCCGACCCCGTGAACGGGATCCCTGGTCAGTGATCACGAACTCGTCGGAACCAACCAAACTTGTCACCTGATTACTTCATAGTGAGAAGTCGTGTTCCGGAGCCACTTAGTGTGGAATGGGTATCCTCCTGTCACCGCTGAAAGCGTTCCGCTCTCCGTCGTCCAATATGGCATCGATCATGAAGTGATGCGGATGATTCCCCATCCCAACGCTGCAGACACAAAGGGCCTTCCCAGCAAGACATCCAAGCCTAGATGGATGGCGTGCGGATATTCTGAGCTACCTTTCACCGCTTCATATGATGCAGACTTCCTCCTTCGGATTTACCGAAAAGCCCATTTCAAACTTCCTACTCGTGTTAGAGATACAAGGGCCGAGAAACCTGTACCCGTCTCCGACAGGACGGAGAAGATATAATAATGCACGCTCATCTCTCCGCCGTCAAGGGGAAAAACAATGTCTCCTGACTGAGCTTCTGACGTCGCGAGAGGGATCCTGGCGAGAGCGCTCCTGAGTCTCTAAATGCGATCCAGTCAAGCCAGGGCCCGGATTTCGTAGCCTTTATATTTGACTAGATGAAGTGCTCGGAGAAGCTCTTGAGCCTCGCGAAGAACTTTGAAAGACGTGGTATATTGGAGGGAAAACAACTGTTCGGAAGGAGTTGGTGGTAATGGACATGGGGACTCAGCGCAGATGTACCCCAGTCGTATACCTCTCATGCGAAGGACTCCGTCATCTTCCAGGTTCTGTCGAGCAATAAGTACCCCGGTATGTCTCGTGTGGAGGAGCACACGCAGTTTTGGGATCCTGAAGTCTGGCACCCAGGATGGAAGGTCGCTGCCCGTCGGATTGGAGAGATCCTCGAGAATATTCAACGGCAGAGGGCTGGACGTGAGATTCACCAAACTCTTGATACAGTCTTCAAAGACCTGCGGGCCATTTTGTTGTAATCAATTACTGGGGAAAGGCAATCTTGTGCTTGTCGCTCGCCCTCGGCAATATGCTGCAAGGCGAAAACGAGATCCTGGTCTAGCTCGCCTTGAATCCTTCGGTATCGGTCAGAATGACATGAAGCCATTTTCGGCCTTCTTGGAGCTTGGTCGAGTTGCCAATGAGCGTCCTAGTGAATAAGCGAGCCAGGATATATTCTCTTTGCGCTGTCCTCATCTTCATCCTCGTTGGTCTTGATATGGGAGCACTCCTCAAGTATCGCGAGCGTTCTAGCGTGTTTGACGGTGCCGCGCAATTTTAGAACCGCCTCGAGTGGAAATCGATATCTGCCTCTGGCCATCTCCACTTCTTTTGCCGCAAATATCTCTTGACGAATCCAGGTGCGCCAGAACCAATCGCTCCGGCTGACAAACTCTGAAAGAGCTCTATAGAGTCCCTGTTTAGGGCCAGAGCAATCCGAAACGGCCCCACTGACCCGGTGGATGGTGTCGAGGTAATTGAAAAGAAAATAGTCCTCGTTCGTAGGCTCTCCAAGCCAGCCTATCACTTTTGTTGCCTTCTTGAAAATCGAGAACACATAAGTTGGACTTGCTCGCCCTTCTCCTTCAGATCATACTGATTATGCAAAAGGCGTCGGTCCATAGATACCTGATTCTGTCTGGCAGCCGGAGACGGCAAAGTGCAGTCGCAAGGTGTTTCGTGACGGGGAAACATGAGGCCGTTACACTCGAGGGAGACAGTAAATGAAGGTCTCCCCCGTGAGTACGACAGAGCGTCATACTCAATCGCCCTTCCATTCTCCATGAGAACGGCCTCGCCAGGATGGACCATGCCAGCCACCACCAGCTCACATTGGAGAGGTGTATTGGTTGATGGGCTCGAACCAATTTTCAGCAGACGTAACTGCCAGAAATGAATTGGTTGGTACAATCGTTCTGCGACCCTGATAAAATGTGAGAAATAATGTCCATCCGAATGTTCGACGTCGCATAAGACTGCTTACGGACAATCCTTGATCTTGTAGAAGAGGTCTAGAGAATAACTTTGTGATGCTACCAGAATATAAGGTAGTCGGTCGGCAACTCCTGTTGCCCTCTTTGTGTTCTTGAGAGTATGCTTGCTTGAAACGTTGGTTGAAACATTTCTAGCGGTAACAGCCGAGTATGGGGGACGCGGAACAGGACCCAAAAATGGGGACGCCCAGGCCCAGTCGTTTCGGTCCCTATTGGGGGTTCAGAGAGACCCCTCAGTCGGCTGCTCAGGACACACCCTGATGACCATCTTTCGACAAGGGTCCTTTTTGAATCTGGTAGTGAACTGTTTCATTTATATGCAGCACATTGTCTGTATTTATGCTTGGACATGATGGCGCCTACCAGAAACGCTCGAGGCTTCAGGCGTGTCCTTCAAGCCTGTGAGAATTGTCGGTACGATGTGCTCAACACTTTCTTCCGATCCCTGTTGGCACTGACTTGATCAATTTAGACGTAAAAAAACTCGCTGTCCAGGCGAAAAGCCGAGATGTTCCAATTGTACTCGCCTGCGTCAAACCTGCCATTATTCTGGCAGCGAATTGATCAGCGAGCAACCTCGTGAAAACTCTGGCCGCAATCTCGTAAGTAATTCCGTCCTCGTGCGTGACAATTGGGATTGACACGGAACACAGGAGGATCGACTAGCACAACTTGAAGAGAAAATGGAGATGATACTGGACAGACCTAGGTAGGTGCCCCAACATCGCGTCTCATGAGCGATGCTGATGCTGATGGCCTCAAAGGGATTCCCCACGACAGGGCGAAACTCCTCACTCTACGCGTGAACGCAGCGAAACAGCATTCATTACATCCCCCGCTGCTCAAATATCATCGGTGTCGTGTTCCAGGTAAGTCGAGGTAAACCCGAGGACCGTGCTATACTTACGATGACAGTCTCCTGCCCTCAAAAGAGGTCATTACCAAAGCTATAGATATCTACTTTCTGTGCAGCCACCGACAACCGTTATGGCTTTTCGATCCCGCCGACGCACTCTCTCCGGACTCTTGCGAGGAACTCGTCTTTGCAGTACTGGGTCTCAGTGTGCAATACGCCCCAGATGACTTCGTCGGTGCTCAGATACAAGCTCCAGAAGCATATAACGCCGCAGCTCGGAGTCTGATCATGCTGAGAATGGCTAATGCTACCGTTAATTTCTCTACTCTTCAGGCTCTATGCCTGCTGGCTTTCTCAAACCTAGTTTGTGCGTCGTGGTTTCTGATGAATTCAGGAAGGAGACTAACCGGGATGCAGCGAACGACTGTCAACTGGCAGCCCTTCATGCGACGCTGGTAAAGAATCTTCTACAATGCTCTGGCGTCGATTCTCAGCTAGGACAAGATCGGACGCCGGTATTCGAGGAGCAACGAAGATTGTTTTGGAGTGTTTCCACTCTGGATTCGTTATGTGGCTTACAAGTCAAGGTTCCCTCCCTCCTTGATGATATCCATAACCCTCGTTATCTTGCCGTTGAAGGAATGCTTCAACAAACCACCGCACCGTGTCCACTCCTCCCTCAAGATTTATATACGGACGATGGGGAAAAATCGATTGGGATTTGGGGTCACATGGTCAGAAGTGCCACCCTTTGGGGGGAGGTCAGAAACTATGTCTCCAGATGTGCAGAAGGTCAAGTGAGAGCGCCGTGGCAGCCCACGTCGGGTTACACCATCATCAACTCGCACCTTCTCGACATGGAATGCGCATTTCCAACATCCTATCGCTACGACTCCGCCAAGTTCGTAGAACATACCAATGAAGAGATCTTCGAAAAGCGACAATTCTGGCTCCCTTGGATGAAGATACAGATAACCTATCATACCATTCACTCTGTACTGAATCATCCGTTCTTATACTCGTCACGAGCGTCCAAGCCACGGCCTGGGCCCAATGCTTTCTGGAGAACGTCAACTGACTTGGCTTTACTGCACAGTACCTGGATAGCTCGTCTCATAGGAATGGCCAACAAGAAGGGCCTCAAACTGGCCGATCCATATTTTGCACACGCGGCGGCCGTTGCCGTCACATTACATTCATATTGGTCCCGTGCGACTGACTCGAGGATAAGAGTCCCGGCAGTAAACAACCTGGAGATATGCAGATCCTTCATTACCGAAATGGGTTGCCACTGGCCCATCTGTCGATCAATTGTAAGTACCGGAAAGCGCTGACGGTGGAATTCACTAACACAAATTCCCAGGCGGAAAATTTGGACCAACTTGTCAATCTCGCACTACCAACAGAGCAGCCTGAACAAGCACGTTCGACAAATATTGCAACCAACACATCGTTGATGTGGAAGATTTTGGACTTTGCTGCACCACGGCGGTCATCCTTCTCGGGAAAGAGCTCATTCGAATCGTCTTTCCAAGACACAATACGCTTTAGGGACGGGAGCCAGGATCAAGCGACGTTGGAAGACCCAGAACTGCAGTCCCCACCGGGAGACATCCAGAATTCGACGGGAGAATACTCTGCGCCACCCGATTGGTTTTCAACCCCCAACACCAGCACATCTCCCCAAATAGTCAGACAAATGGCCGAGGGACCATCAGAGGAGCATCAAGAAGAACTGGCAGCCGCACCAGGAGGACAATCAGAGAACCCGCAAAATCTGAACCTTCCGGAGCCATCAAACTGGACATGGGGACCTGGCGACGCCAACATCACCTACGATCCATGGACACAATTCTACGATCGAGCTGGAGCCCATTCAGGATGGTGGGATTTTGGGAATTTATGAGTCAGTCCGAAGGCTTTGCCCATAGCTGGAGCAAAGGCCCGTCTGCACCGTTGACCGGATCTTGCAATGGAAGATCTACACCATTGATCTCTTTTTGGTACTCTTCGAGATTAATTGCCTCTTCGCCCAATTCGTTGCGCCACTTTGGCGCTCCCTGCATCCAATTTGGAGTCAATTGTCCGAACGAACTAGCGACGGAATGGAAGTCCTAGCCTACGTACCTCGGGATACACTCCAATGTATCTATAGTCCGGGGTACTTTGAAGATTGCAGTGCCCCGTCCCAGCAGGAAGGACAATAACATCTCCTGCCTGCACATCAATCTGCTCGCCTCCGTCAGTGTCGTTCGTGCCGCATCCCACTAAAATAGTCGATGAGCCTTGAAACACGCCTAAGAGATATCAGATCAGATGTGCAACAAAACAAGGAAAAGGAAAGAGAAGCCAAAGTCAGAGCCAGGTCGAATTCTCAAACGTGTGACTTACCATAACATTCATGTGTATTCGGATGGAAATGGCGACGTGGAATATGTCCCCAAACGCCCTTCTTCACCCAAGCATGAGCCTCGAGGAACCCAGTCGTCCTATCTTCAGACAGCGGCAAGGGCAAACAGTCGCGATAAATCAGGACGGGCATATCATTATTGGGCGCATGTTTATTGGGTTTCAAGTAGTAAGTCTCGGGTTCGCAAACCATTGTTTTTTCTCTTTGGTTTCCTTTGATTCTCTCTACCTTGAATTTCTGACTCAGGTGAGTAGAGAGATGGATTCTTGCGCAGAGAACGAAGAGCGAAACGCGGTGATGTCCGTCCGAGGTTGAATTTCGACGGAATTGGATCAGCTGATCGGCCCAATGATATCGGAGATGCCGTCTCCCCGACGATGCTTGAAGGACCGTCGGTATTTCCGGCCTTTCGATATGAACAATCGCTCAGGCTTTGAGGAACCTTTGTTTCTTACCGGCTTCAAAGGAAGGATAAACCGAATTATTGGACTCGTTACTGACATTGATAGCATCAACCTCTGGTATGGAGCCTCCTACGGGTGGCAATTTTAGTCTCCGTCCGGTACTTTCTCCGAGTCATTCATTCGGCTAACGGCCTGGTAGAGGCGATCCGAATATTTTGTGTGAGACATGCAAAATGTCCCCAATTATTTGTGCGTTCCTCAAGTCTACGAATACGTCGTCATTCACAGTCGCCTCTGTGCCTCTTGATTACTTCGACGCTCTCGACTTTCTTCTGACAACTGATAATCGCCATGCCAAAGGACAAGCACGCACCGGTTGCAATCATTGGCGCAGGGCCCTGGGGTCTTTCTACAGCATATCATCTCGTACAGCAAGGCTACGATGATATCACCGTATTCGAGCGATCATGGAAAATCCCATCTCCGTACTCGGCCGGAAACGATCTGAATAAGATCGTCCGATCGCAATATGACACGGACTTCTATACAGAACTAGGACTGGTGAGTCTTCTGGTCTTTCGACTGGTGGTCTCGCACCGATCATTTTCAGAAATGTTTGGGTCTTGCACTGCATTTGCTAATATATTGTTTATCTGGTTTAGGAAGCAATTGAAGGCTGGAAAACACCCGACTTTTCCCCCTACTACCACCAGACCGGCCACCTGGTGACGGTCTCTGGACAAGCATCCTTGAAAGCCACTCAGCACCATGAGGAAGCGTTTGAGTACGTGACCAAGCACCCGGTTTTGAGCCGTGGAGTTCAACCGATAAACACACGGGCACAGTTTCAAGAGTATGCCTGGCAGCTCTCGGGCCCGCTGAAAGGCTTCAAGGGCTACTTCAACAGGCTTGAAGGGTATGCCCATTCTGCCAATGCTCTAAGAGGTATCTACACTTTGTTGGCAGGCCGTGGGGTCAAGTTTCTGCTCGGCCCGGAGATCGGACATGTTGTAGAACTCATCTACGATTCTCCACTTGTTTCTTCCTCGTCACGCTCTTCGCGATGCACTGGCGTTCGTACAAGAGACGGAAAAGCCCATGCAGTGCAAACGACCATCTGCGCTTTAGGAGCATATGGTGCGTCCCTCATCCCCTTGCTCGGCAGTTTCAATGTTGCCCGCTGCTGGTCGGTCGCACATATCCAACTGACCCAGCGCGAATGCGATATCCTTCGCGGCCTCCCCGTGGTCAATGTACGAGACCTAGGTTTTTACTTTGAGCCTGATCCAGAGACTCGACTCTTGAAACTCTGCCCTTTAGGAGCTGGCTTCAGCAATCCAGATACCAAGACCGGTATTTCCCTTCCACCAGCAACCGACACACCTCTCCTACACGATTACATTCCGCTTGAAGACGAGCAAAAGCTACGTACTCTGCTTTGCGAGACGCTCACCTGGCTGGCAGACCGGCCGTTCATCAATAACAAACTGTGCTGGTTTAGCGATACGTGTGACTCAGAATACTGCATTGACTTTGTTCCTGGCACGGGCGGGTCTCTGGTGGTTCTCTCTGGAGATTCAGGCCATGGGTTCAAAATGATGCCGATCTTTGGTAAGTGGGTGGTCGAGCTGTTGGACAGAGGTGAGCAGCAAATACCTAGATGGCGGTGGAGAGACACAGCGACTGAAGGGAGCAAGGATAATGATTGGGGTAATGATGTTAGTTGGCGGTTTGGAGAGGCCAAGACCATCAATGAGATTGTTGAAGAACGGAAGAATCAGAATTGTGGTGCCAAAGCTAGTTCGAGGTCACGGTTATAATGGAATGATCATCTTAGAAGTCCAGGCTAGAAATTAAATCAGGATTCTGTCATACAATTGACCGGAGTCGAGATACATTATACGGTGTCAACATGACCGGTACATGTCAAAGTTTTTGAAGGCTTGGTAGTTTCTGTCAAGGGGATTCATTAACTACATACACACAAATTTTACCCCCCCAAAAATACCAGGCTTGGGACACCCTCCAGCCTCTCACCGCCAACAACAACACGAAAACATGTCCAACTTGCAAAATATTCGCTGCTCCAGCTCTTATGAGGTGATTGATTGCTCCCATCCTTGTTCACCAAAGTTGCACATAGCTTCCAAATCGTCTCCATTTCGGCATGGCATAATAATTATCGAGATATTTGATCTCTTCCGCACTCAGAATACGGCGACCAGTCAACAAATCTGCAGTCCGAGGATCCCGCCATGGTGTGCGCATGATCACCTTGTATCCTAGGGTGAAGAAAACAATGATCAACAGCCCAATAATGTATTGGAAGAAGGTATAAGCAGTAAAGCTCGCGCCTCCAAGGGGAACGGCACCGGCCTCCACGCAGCAGACCAAGAGCAGTAAGGAAATGGTCATCATCCAAGCGGGCATAAGAGGCCAGGCAATCGATTTCCAAGCATACACTTGGGAGAAGAGAGTGTCGTTTTGTGCTTGGAGAGCCTGATGGAAACGCCAGGATGTGAATGAGATGATGATCCAGTTGATGAAGTAGGCAGAGCTGGAAATATTGACGAGCCAGATGAAAAGTTCGTAACCGCCGGCTAATCGCGTCAGATACATGAAATTTGGAGCGACGAAGGAGATTTCTTACAGCTTAAGCTTAGATAGCTCAGGAAAACCGCCACACCACAAGTAATCAGAAGAGCCCATCGAGGTCGTCCACGACTGTCCACCTTTGCGATGACTTCGGGAATCAACCTCTTGTGGGCCATTTCCCTTAGAATTCTCGAAGAGAGGTAGACGGACTCGGCGGCAATGGCAAGAATGCCAGTGATCATGGCTGCATTCATGATATCTGGAATGACCGGAATATTCGCATCGACAACCGCAATGACAAATGCCGATGCCGTCACATCGGAGCCTCCGAGGAGGCGCTCATCGTCAGATCGTACGAGTAATGTGATGAAGACGACACTCAGCATGTAGACGAAGTTGACTCGAAACGGAACCAGTTTCGTCGCGTGGGCCATGGAGAATCGCGGACTCTGGGCTTCGCCGCCCATAATGCCAATCTACAAAGTTCCGCGAGGTCAGTTTTTGGTGCCTAACACTCACGGTAGGCACATGTCTGGGTACCCACGATCTGGCCACTTGATGATCGTGTACGGAGAAAGTGACATGGAATGGAACGGAGGAATTACTTACGAAGACTTGGTCCCCAACACCCGCAAGGGCCAGGAGACAACAATTCGCAAATCCCTAGCCAGAATCTTCAGTATCTTTGGAACTTAAAGACAGCATAGATGTTGACACATACCGTGAAGCCATTTTTGAACGGTGGCAGATCTCGCCAGTATGCTCCATCATGCACGTAGCCATCAGGACCGGCACCACAGACAATGGCCAGAGACAGAATGATGATCATCAGGAACAAGAAGATTTTGATCACTGAAGTTATGTATTCGAACCAGGCGAATATCTTGTTGGGAAGGAAGAATATTGCCAGAACCACGACGAGAAAGATTGTAACTATCCTGTCAGTACTGCGAAGGACGGGGAATAGAGGGGCCGGGAGCTAGGCCAACTTACTAGATGCAGCAATAGGAAGAACGCCCAAGGCCCAATATTGCACGAAGATATCAAAAAATACGGCCTCGAGGGCAACGACAGCGACCCATCCTATTGTGACGTTTTGTCAGTCATGCACGCGTACATAATCTCAGGGGGATATGATCTGATATGACAGAGAGCTCAGCAAGCCTTACCAAGCCATTCAGCAAATCCTGCCCCAAATGCTAATGCCGGATCAACCCAACGGTCCGCATAGTCAATGTAGTTTCCCGACGTTGGAAATGCAATCGTCATCTCGCCGAGTGTCTGCAAGACAGCCCAGACACACGAGCACACGAGAAAGTAGGCGATGACCATGAACCCCGGACCGCCATTGGCTAAAGCTTTGCCTGTGCCGAGGAAAACGCCGCTGCCGATGTTTGATCCTAGCGATATAATCTAGAAAACAGAAAACCCCGGTAAGTAATGGTTGGAACTTTTCTGGTGTCTCTTGAACGGAACCTACATGAATCTGACGAGGACTGAAGGAGCGGTGGAATTGACCGTTTCTGTTGTCTTGCAATTCCGCTTCTTGGATGCTGGCGTCGACGCTGGTGTTGGTGCTGACTCGTAGATCTACTCCGGGCTCGATATTGATGTCCGCTTCCTTTGCCGTTGACGCAAGGCCAGATTTGCGATCGAGATACGACATTGTCGGGCTTTTCTGGGATCAGATCAGGTATTTCGACAGAGTGGATATTAGCAGCTAATCAGCCTCGCCGTAGCAGGGGAGCAGTACGGATTTCGTCGATCGGCATTTGTTGAGCAGTGAGATCGCTCACTGTTATAAGCTTGAGGTGGTTGGAGTCTTGCTGGCCTGCGAAAGTCGTTCAAGAATCAAGTCCTTATCGAGGACCCTGTCTGTATCGCCCTGAAGCTATAGTAAAAAGAATAAAACTTGATACGCTATCATTTCGCTATCAGCAAGAATCGCCCCGAACTCCAAATCATGACTTCTTATCCAGCATTGATCCACCAAGCGAGCCCGTTATACTGGTACTAGGCCGCTTGGGCCAATAATACCTGAGTTTTAACGTTGCCCAGAATGATATACCGCATCAGAAATTCACTAGCGGATTAACCGACGGCTCGACCGCCGGCGATATGACAAACCCGCGCCAGAGGAAGTGGTAATGGGTAGACCAAAATGACAGGATCTATAACCCCGGGATTGGTAAGAAGACTTGACCCCAAGTTGAATGGATCGTGATCAGGTTGCGTTCAGGGCCATGTACCCCAAAGAGTTAGGATGGGGCTGATTACATAATTTCCGGTGCCATAACGGAAAGAACTTGCCGCATCCATAGAAATCTCAGGTCTTCGACATTTGCTATCTGGTTGCAGTCATAGCTTTTCTTTGGCCTCCTGTCAGGGTTCTTGGGTAAATATGTTGTTGTTACCGATTTCGTGAAACGAAGATGATGATAGATGGCCCATGCTGGAGTCTATCATTAATTGGTCGTTATACTGGCATATCAAAGGACGTGCTGGGAATTCACTCTGGCAGGGCAGTGTCAAACTGGAGGTGCCAATTGAGATGTATTTGAATGCTCTGTCTCTTTGGCAACTGGTCCTGCCAGATTACCAGCATATATACATGCTTGGTTGACCCCCTTTTCTACTCCTATTTTTCCCCTATATCCTGCATAGGGGTGATAACCCTTTTCCAAGTAAAAGGTAACTGCTCATTGTTCGACGGCTGGACTCCCTTAATCCAAAATCAGGCAGAAACTTTAGGAAACTCGTCCTGCGTCCTTTGCAGGAGCTTTCTTTCTTAGACACAAGAACAAATCTGGGCAAGCTTTCATCGCAATGGTCAAGCCTCTGGCAACTTGAGAGATTGCTCCTCGTGAGGGCATTGAATTTGCAGTCCTCCTCCCGCTACACCCTAACATTCATCGACTTTCGACCAGCAAAATGCGATGCGAATCCAGTCCATTTTCTCCAAATAGGGAGATGGGTGCACAAGAGCTTGAACCCTGCGGCAATCTGCGTCTCTACGGCTTCACACAGCTTGATTGCTGCTTCTGGGTGTCCGTGTTGCATTGTGGCGCTTTGCACCAGTTCGGCATGGGCAAAGCTATCGAGGACGATGGTTCTGAACATGGAGCCCAGAGCGATCATGCTGCAAGCCCAATCACTCTCAGCAGTTGTTCCGAACTGCATAACGGGCAGCTTGGGTGGGCTATTGTTGTGATTGTCAGACGCCCGCTGAACGAGGCAGAGCTCTCTTTCGTGGGCAATAATCTCGATGGCCGCCTCGAGGCTGGCTCTCAAGAACAACCGGAACGTCTTGAATGACTCGGGCTGGCAATTCTTCGTTGAAGCTGATATCCGCTCAGTTGGGCTAGATGGGCGGAAATGGAAAGCATTCATCATGCCTGAAAGCTCCGCAACGGTGAAGTCAAATATTTGTGTGTAGGCGGGCGGAATTCCCGAATAGATCCAGTGAACATTCTCAGCACTCCGTGTTTGAGCGTCCCCTGCATGTTCCAAGCCGAGGCTTTCGAGCCGCTGATCTTTTCTGCTGACAGGACGCGGCCAGTTCAAATACCGCAAGTGCTCAGTCCTGTCTATCGAGGGCTCTACTGGAGCTGAATTCAGATGGGCGTTCAAATTGTGGATAAACTTCTCTGGGAGGGAATCTCCAAGTTCGACAGAGCCAAGCTCCTCGACGAGACCTTCAGCTGATGGGAATGCATAGGTACAGAAGATTTTGATGCTGTGTAGCAGATATTTGCCAAGGAACTGCTGGGATTCTGTTTGCTGATCACGGCAGGATGGCAGGACGGATTCAACCAAGCCACAGTAGAGCACCGACGCAACAACGATCATCAATCCCGTACAAGGCATTCTGAGACTCTGAGACACGCTGGAGTGGGAACGCACAAAGTCTTCCAGTAACTCGAGCATTTCAACGCTTGCATGTGCTCTATAATGCTCGACATAAGATTCGGCACCAGGAGCTAAGGCTCCCAGATATTCTCTTGGTGAGAGAAATGTTGAACGACCACAAACGCTCTGGTTCGGGTCTTCAGCCATTTGGCTCGCTGACAACAGGTGATTTGCACGTGCAAAAACCGCGATAGCTCGAAATCGAGATAAGTGTGTATCTGCTTCGTGTAGGTTGAAGACTGAAAGGTCCGCGAGGAAGTTCAACTGCAACAGTCGCAAGGGAGAGTAGCCCGGGGTTTGTGGTGTAATTATATCTCCGAGGAAATGTGCAAATCTTGCTCTAAAGGAGCCTCTTCTCAAATTTTTGGCTTCAGCGATAGACATGAGGGTGGCTGGAATGAGTCCACCTGTAAACGAGTCAACAGAGACCTATCAGCCCGATAAACCTAGTTAATGCCTCACCAGGAATGAAGACGTTGAAGCTCAGGACATCTGCCCGAATACACTCGGTCCAGAACAATGTGCTTCGTTGTGCCCTTTTGGCTTCTTTGGCGCACATATGGCAGACTGGTCCGGGGGAGCACTGTACCCAAGAGTTTGGCTGTCATACACACAGGATAGATGGCGGCAGGATGCCTTACCCTCGACTTTTTCCACTTGCAACGGAGACAAGCTCCACCCTGTTCGATCACCTGATCTCTGTTCTGCTGGTCCGTTACGTTCCTTTTCCTCTTTCGATGGCAGGTATCATATGAATGATACCCCACATTCAAGATGCCGCATCCTTCCAGAGGGGTCTGTCTCCTATTCGATCCATCGATGAATTGGACCATGGGTATATAATCGGGCTCCGGGGATTCTTGTACATGCATGGAGCCAGAGGTATTCGCTGATACTTGAGCTACAAAGCTGTTTAGCTAGATGCCATGGCATAGCTAGCGAGCCACTCACAAAAAGGATTTGTGGTGTCATAGAGTGAATCTGGTCGTCCGTTGTGATTAAACTCTGACTCCAGAGTTGGTAGGGCGTCCTGATGTTCCGCTATTGAAGATGAGAGCTGAGGGGAGGTATGCTGATGAAGACTGGTCACAGATACATGGCACTGCATGATTGTATCTTGTCGTAAGGGTTGTTGGTTCAACTGCATCGGAAGATTTAGCTCTGTTTTACTGAAGATTTAGGTGGCTTACCGAGCAGTGTCTCTCTTGGGAGGGGGTAGTGCCGGTTAACTCTTCTTGGAGAACTAGATCAATGTTGTCGACTCCCACGACAGCATTGGTCTCGCTGCTATGAAAGTTCTGGGGCAGGGAAGAGATTGATCCGAGGCCTTCATTAAGCGTTGTTTGATCGAGGTCATATCCAGGAGACTCGGTTGAGACGGAGTCCGGGTGGTTGGCCATAGCGTCCAAATTCAAAAATTCGTGGAATTCCCAGTCTGAAGGGTCAGAAAGGCTTGGGTCCTCATGCCAGTCCATCTTTGCACACTGCCGGACGGAAAGTGCTGAGTTGGGCGAGCTCGCAGACAGGCAATTGAAGAAAAGAGCCAAACTCGACGACAAAAACTTGAGAAGACCTGTAAATGAAAATTTAATGGTAAATTTTCCTTGCCACCATAGCTTTGTGGCCCAAATTCCCACAGGCGTTTCAGTATTATTATCAAGACTCTGTCACTCTGCCGCAGTCCCAACGAGGCTAAGTTCGATGGGGCCAAAGACTAATTCGCTCTGCCGGCGTCCCAATATGGCTAGCACGGGAATGGTTGCCGTTGGCTGCGACAAAGTTGATCCCCAACGCTGCCGTTGACCATTTCAGAAGGTTCGTATGAGAATAGAGGCTGGGTTCGAGCCGTGGCCGGCCATGGATTCAAAGAGAAGCTCGTCCAACATTCGCATCGTGGGAATATCATTTCGAGCCAAAGCATACCCCATTGTA
Source organism: Rhinocladiella mackenziei CBS 650.93 (assembly GCF_000835555.1). NCBI lineage: Eukaryota > Fungi > Ascomycota > Eurotiomycetes > Chaetothyriales > Herpotrichiellaceae > Rhinocladiella > Rhinocladiella mackenziei. Next base: position 4,392,357 of record NW_013550602.1, read on the forward strand.
CAGCGTACAAGTTGTCCATCATGTCTTCCACATCCCAGCAAGATGCTTCTGAAAAAGGGTTTGATGGCCAGTGGCAACGTGGCGAGATACTTTCATTACTACAACTGCTCTTTATGATATTGATTTTTGGAGTGGAAGTGCTCTTCAAGCATCGAAGCATTTGTGGGTTCGCAGACACCTTGGGCTTGCATGTATTGACTATAATAAAGCAAGAGGTCATACAACTGTGGTACGTCACAGTGCCAGTGTTCTCATCGAAGATGAATGAGTCGAGAATGAACGAGGGACCGAGAACGGCCATTCATGTGGAACCTCTAGACAGGACGGACACATGGAAGATACACTTGTCCGAGCTAGGGGGATTGGTTTCCAAGTCGAAGACAATTTGAAAAAGAATAGTGAATCAGGATGTGGTCATGACTGCATACTGCAATGTCGTCCATGGTTTGTGTGTGATGGGGCCTGTGGATGGAAGGACGTGGATTCAGGACAAAGATCGTACCAGGGCGAAGGGATATACTAGTCTAAAGACCGTATTAGTACGAAGGTTATATCAGCCGAAGGCGGTACCAGTTCGAGGATAGACGAGCGTAACACTCATGCTGGCATAGTACTTATACGTGTAATGGGTTTATAGCTTAGTAGCGAAACAAGGCTAAAGTCCGAACAATTCGAAGACCGACAATGAAGGACAATCCCGCGCATGTTTTCGGAGGAGAAGCCGGTCATGACCTATCTGCTAGCGTAAGTAGGATTAATGGACCACAAAACTCTTTTGTCCAACACCATGGTACTTAGCCTCATGGCAGTTGAATGATACACGACCACTCATTTTGGTGGCCGAGCAGGACAAACATAGATGTGGTGGATGATTTATCGGTTGCAATAGTAGTGCTTCTTTGGCAAACCGCGCAGCCACAAGTATGCGAGCCATCATTCATGTGCAAGATGGGTAAGTTCCGCAGCTTCGAGCTATAGATGCGCTTCAACGTGCAGAGTATTTAGGATCTGAGGCAATCGTGTAGTTATTGACAAGACCTCTAATAGAAACTGGATCGACTAGACATGGGATGGGTAACCGTCTTGATTGATACTTATCTTGTAGATAGACTCGGATGAATGACAAGACATGGCCCTCAAGACTCGATTTTCCGCATCACGCTCATCTTCAAATCCATCCAACCAATTTTCCGCTTCAGCAATTCTGCCCTTTCGGGTACGTCTAGCTCCTGAGCCGGATATTTTTGTTCTTCAAATGGTACTATCGCCAGGGGTTTGCAGAAATTGGCTGGCGCGACGACCATTGCCACTGATAGCGCCCAGAATGGTGAGATATGCTCCTTTCCTCCCCCAGACGAGGATCGCTGTTGGCACGACATCATGGAAGACATGGCAGACATCTTCACAAATCCGGACGCAGTCTTCGAATAGCGAGGGAGATTCAACTGGCTAGAGTGGGTTCCAACAAATTTCGAAAGAGGTGATTCTAAGAACGTGTTTGATTATGTCATGGTCATCGTCAACGTCCACATGTCCCGAAGCCTGTTGCATTATGACAGGAATGCTTTCGAGGCTGAGGCCCTTTTCTAGGTAAATGCAGCGATTGGTCAACCTCAATTCATATAATTAATCTACCCATATAGTCTTCGAATCGATATGATCTTTCTATGCCCCCCCTTTTGTACATGTCAACAAATCACAACTTGGCCTTACCCGCTCTCTTCTCGTACATCCTAGCTTCTTCCTCCTCTCTCAACTCCTTCTTAGCTTGCTCCTTAATGACTCTCCTCAAAATCTTGCCCGACACACTCTTCGGCACAGCCTCAACAAATTTTATCCCTCCACGCAATTTCTTGTGATTCGCCACTTTGTTGTTTAACCAATTGACAATCATTTCGGCATCATTAGGTTGAACAGCGGACAAGCCCCCTTTACGCACAACGTAGGCCCGAGGGACTTCAGTGCCGAGTTCGGTGCTGTCAACACCCACGACGGCGACGTCATCAATGAGTTCATGATTCGCGAGATAGCCCTCCAATTCTGCCGGAGGTACTTGGAAGCCTTTGTACTTGATGAGTTCTTTGACGCGGTCGGTGATTGTCAAGTTTCCTTGGGCGTCGAGGAAGCCGACGTCGCCGGTGCGGAACCAGCCGTCTGTAAGACACTCGGCCGTCGCGGAGGGGTTGTTGTGGTAGCCTGTGAACACGTTGGGGCCTTTCACGTACAGCTCTCCGACTTGTCCCACGGGAAGTTCTTTGGTGCCGTCGGATTCTTCGCCCGCTCCCGGTACGGCGCAGAACTTCGCCTCGAGATTCGGGACCATCCACCCAGTTGAGCCGACGGTGTTGAGCCAGTCTTCCCACCGTTGCATGAAGATCGTCGGGCTGGTTTCGCTTAGGCCATAGCCTTGTTTGACGCGTACGCCTTTACGCTTGAATAGTGTTTCGACCAGGTCTCGTGTCAGAGGCGCGGCACCGGAGTTCGTCATGCGGAGGGAACTGAGATCGTATTTGTCTACGGCTGGGTGCTTGCACAGGAGTAACACGATGGGTGGGACGATGTAGCTGAATGTGATTTGATGGTCTTGAACGAGACGGCACCATTTCTCCAGATCGAATCGTGCCAACACCATGGTGTGCGCGCCCGTGTAGATCGGGCAATGCACTAAGCAATTGAGGCCGTAGATATGGAAGAATGGCAAGCAAGCTAGGATCTTGTCGCCTTTGCCCTTCGGCGGATCCGGGATGCCAGGCACAGCCATGGAGCCGTTCCAGGACAGCCAGGGTTCAGCGCCGTTGACCTGCTGGACGTTCGCCGTCATGTTGAAGTGGGTGAGCTTGACGCCTTTGGGTCTGCCTGTTGTTCCGGATGAGTATACCAGAAAAGCGAGGTCGGTTTTGGGGGATATCTTGGGAGTTCGGTATCGAGCTGTGCCTTCGAAGTTACGGACTAGAGTCCAGTGTTTGAATGTTCGAGTTGGGTCACGGTCTTTCCCTAGGATGATGATATAGGAATCGGGGATTCCGACTTCCTTGCATGCTTTCCTCGCATTGTCGAGCACGCTCATGTGCGTCACAACCACTTTTGCACCGGAATCTTTGAGCTGATACACCAATTCGGGGACCCTGTAGCCTGGATTTGCAGGAGAGACAATGCCGCCGGTCCAAAGTGTGCCGAAGACGACCGGAGCAACATCGATGTCGTTAGGGACGTATAAAGCTAGCACATCGCTTTTGCGAAATGCATGGTTTGCTCTCAGCCCCTTGCCGAAGTCAATACTGGATTGTTTAATCTGGGAAAAAGTGTATTGGCGGTCGAGATTGTCCGCGTCTTGAAAAATGACTACAATATATGCATTAGTATGGATCCATGGATGAGGGTTCTGGTACCGTCGCGTTTCGTGGAGAAGGTCGTACAAAAGAAATTTTCCTCCATCTTTCAATGGGCCGGCTATGTTCTCGAACATACCTTGATTGTCAGGAAAGGGTCTATCCTTTCGATTGAAGAGGAAGGAGAAAATATCTGTGACCTGAAGATCGAGATCAGGGAAATTTGATCTGATCGGCATTGCCACGGTTGCTTGGAATTGGGTGTTTTCTAAAAATGCGCTGGAAGCTCTCGTGTCTGCAGAACGAGTGTCATGAGAAAAGTTGCAATAATAGAATAATCTGTCTCGTCGACCGAAGCCCAGGAAGAGTGTATGGGAGGGATATATGGATAAATATGTTAGAAGACAAGAGAGACACAAGACAGATGGATAGAACCGAGGACCCTGGGCCTTGAACCTGGGGTAAGTTAAACTAGTTACGGTGGCCCTCAAAGTTCTAGGCGGCAAACTTGCCGAGGCTCGCGAGGCTGTCCAATCACAGCCTTGCGGAAGCCGTGTGTCAAAATTGCCTCCTCGCTGTACGGACGTAAATCGGACTTGCGATACCGGACATTGCACATTTCGATGTCGGTATCCCGTGCATTAGTCATTATGTCTGGCCCTTTCTGCTGTTCCCACATTACCTATCTCAACGAGAATCCTATTTGTACGGAGCCTCTTTGCCGAGCATCTTCAGCCTTGTGAGAAAATAGTCGTCAAAAGCACCGCGGCACTGCGGGCTGCACATTAATCAGGAAAGGAGGGGGAGGAGAAGTAGGGGGTAAAAGCTGTTTTCAGCTACATATGTACTGTGTAGTGCGTTGTTCACTCATTTGTCCTTTCCAAAACGCCCAAACGCCATGCTAGCTCTTGCACATACCATTCAATGCATGAGACTTACAATGTATCTCCTCCAAATCCAAGGAGTTCAACGGCTACATTGCCCACCGTAGACAATGTCCACAATATGATCAAACCCAGTCCAATTTTGCGGTCCATCCTCCAACCATTCAATGGCACCACAATCAACAACCCGACCAATGTTACCAGTAAGGTAACACCGGAAATCATCAACGTCGTACTCACGTCAATCTCGTAGGGTTTGTATTTGATCGGCTTTTGAGGGTGCTTGGCGTGCTTATGTGTCGCTTTGTGAATGGTCATGTACATACCTCCAATGCCAATTCCAAGGAGGATATTCAACATGGGACCTCCAAGACAGGCTGACAGTGCCATCACAGGAAATCCGAGTTTGGCCACGGTAATATCTGCCACGAGATCACCCAAGGAGTTGCCCACTGCAAAGATGGTCAATCCAAGAATGGCATCGGATATTCCCAAGATGACTCCAAAGGCCTTCAATACTCCAACCACTTCATTGGCAATAGTTGAAATCCATCCGATAGCCACGACGAACCCCAAGAAACACAACAAGGGTCGGTATTTTGGTTCACGATCGGCCGTGGTGGATGAAAGGAGGACGGCGAGCGATACAAGGGAAAAGATCAGAGATCCTAACACTAGCCGAACATAAAGCTTGATGGTGTGATCATCATCCATATTTGCCCAGACAACGGTCACCACGAACAGAGGGGCCGTGAAGACTTGGAGGAGGACAAGCCACCTATTCCACTCCTTTGATGCAGATACTTCATCGGCTTCTGGATTGGGACTTTTAGGGTAATCGGACATTTGTCGTGATATTCCGGTTTCATAGGGATGAGGCTGACCGAGGGACGGAGATGTCTTTGGAGCAATGGTAGGAGTATCTGACAGCAGTTCTACCCGACTTGGAGCTCGACTCCGAGTTTGTCCCGTGGGTGTCAACAATCCAGGATCAGTGTCTGCCCTCTTGTCTTGGGGTTCAACCACTGGGAGAGTGATGGTCAGGAGAAAGACACTTGGAGCAGTAATCAGGCCCAATATCCGATCGAGAATCGACTTCTCCCGCCATCCATAAATTGTCGGGAAGAGTATTGATACAATTACTTGAGGAGCTGGTAGGTATTTATATGGCCACCATGAGAACCGGCGCATCGTCTCCTCCTCTTCTGGAAGGAGACCAAGGTGGTGGGCAGACTCCGGAGACACGCTGGGGGCAGGTAAGTGAATACTTGGAGGCCTCGAGGATATTGGAGTGAGAAGCATTGGTGAATCCATATAGGGTGGAAAATCTTCTGGTTGCAACACGGATCGCTTATGGTCAGGATGTGGAGTATGCAAAATCGGCACTTGCAGGGTCGGACCAGTTCGGGGCGAAAGCGCTGGACTCCGACTTTCCGATCGATGTTCGTCATTGTAATCGGGACGATGGAACGTTGTGGTCGGAGGGGCCAGAAGATTGGGTGACTTAGCAGGCTCAGGTGAAAGACTTCCGGTCTCTGATGGTAGTTGAGATCCAGAAGGTGACACGATAAGTTTTGGAGAGGGTAACCGGGGATGACTAGAAGGCTCATTCAGTGTGCGCAATATACTGGCGCTCGCCCTCGGAGGTTTGGCTGCATTCGACGATGATGATCCTTCACTGGTGAGGACCGTTTCAGAACCCCGATCGGATGTTCGATCAGACAGAAAATCCGTATTAATCCGGAGACTCGTGGCATCATTTGCAGATACTGCTCGCCCACGGACGCCATGTCCGTGAGGCTGTCTCTCCACGTCCACATACCTTTGGTGGCTGACGCGTTCTGGATGAGAGCCACCAGGAGAAGCGCTGACCGGAATCGGACTCAGCGCACTTGTTGCATCATCTGAGTATCTGCGAAGACCAATTGGTTGAGTGCTCGTACCCTTCTTCTCCAAAGACGTCATAAGAGATCTGAATTCCAGTGCGCCAATCAAACTCGGCCGAATGGGTGTCATGGTATTCCTCCTTTCCCCTCGGGCTGCTCGACTCACTCTCATTTTGCTTTGCAACTCGGCGAGATATCGATCTCGTGCCTCATCATCTTCGTCGAGATCTTCAATCTTCCAAGCTGGAGTTCCGGGAGTGCGCAGCGTTGGAATGGTATCGCCCGACGATGCCCGCAGAAGGTTGGTACGCTCGTTTGCTGGACGAGACTCTTCATCATCATCAATTTCAGGCACTTCGAGTTCTTGGGCGTCTGGAATGTGATGATGCAATCGGGCGGTGGTTTCAGAGAGCCTGATCCTTCGTCGTCTCAAAAGCCACCAATGCCATGAGACCACAAAGATCACGTAGAAGACATAGAAGGCGATCATGGTGATACACTCCCACGGCCGCAAACTGCCGTCGGATAGGAAGACCAGGCTGAAACTAGCAGCCACGGCGAAGAATCCCACATCCCGAATGAAGCTCTTTCGAGCCACTTTGAAGGGCTCGACCAAGGCCATACTTCCAGCAACAACAGCCGTGATGAAGCTGGCAGCACCAATCAATTCTCCTACCGCCAGGCTTCCACTGTTGCTGCTCATGGCGGCGAAGGTGGAGAAGACGTCGGGACTGCCATTTCCAAAGGCCAGGAATGTAACGCCTGTCAAACTCTCGCTCATGCCCAGGATACTGGCTATTGTACTCAAGTTTATGCAGAGGAAGTCGGAGGCGGCAATACCGATGGTGCTGAAGAGTAAACTGACCCACATCACCAGGATGATGAAAGCGACAGGTTTGGCATTGGCGAGGGAGCAATAGTAGAGTTGTAGGTATGAAATCAGACCGGCTTCTTCGTCAGGGCAGTTCTGTTTTATGAAGGAACATTTGTCGGGGGCATTATGAACGAGTCGACACTAGATTCGCGGTGTGTTAGCTGAGAGCGCACGTGTCGCGGAAAGGTCATAGGGAACACACCTCCAGGTCGCGTGCGTCAAGGGACCGAGCAGCGATTGATCGGGTGTGACGAAAGTCGCCATGACCGAGACCTCGGAGAAAGCTATAGCAGGCAAATAGAGTGATGATGAGGGCCGTGGTGTAAAAGGTACGACCTTGATGGCGTAATGGGCGCATTTGAGTCGAACGACGGGCGGGGGCCATGAGGAAGGTCGCAATTCATGCTGGAGCCCGTGTTTGGAACATTGAGGAGAAAGTCAGAGGACAAAGAGAGATACGGGATATAGAGAAGGAATGGCAAAGGTATTGTAGAAGGAAATCCGTATCTATTCAATCACTACTTAAGGCAGCCGTTGCGCAGTTTTAGGGTTGGAACCGAGAAGTGGGATGAGGGTTTCACGCCTCCGCTGGCGGAAAAGAAACGGGAACAAGATGTCCAAACACTTCCGGCCAATTGTGCACGGCACCCGATTGTTCGAGGGCTCCATGGGTATTCGTTGCCATATTCCTTGCACAGCCACAACTCCAGTTTATCCATCCATGACTGCTGAAATGTTTTGCCGGGTCCTCGAGCCACAAGGCATGTTCCTTTTTGTGCCTGCGAGGCGAGGCAGACAAATGGGTCCAGGCTGATTTGGGAGTGTGAATTCACATGGCCGTACACATGTTCGAGACATCCTATCAGCCTCTTCCAAATTTTTACATTTCTACATGAGGCGCTATAAACGCTGCTACAGTATCTGTGCCGAGGCTCTCGCCAGGATATTTTCCCCCCCAGAAATTTTTACTGCCCCGTCGGCTCTGTCTATCAATCGATTGATGGCTTTCCCACGTCTCCTTTATTAACGACGCTGTCCCCTATTGCTTCATGACATCCCTTGCAAGATGAGTCATTCGTCACCATGGCTCCTACTTTCGCAGATGTCGTTCCAATCAAACAACTTTCCTCTCATGAATACACCATCCACCTAAAAGATGAATGGTGTGTAGGAACAGGTCACAAAGAGAGATTCTCCCCGCTCTGCCTCCTTATCTATTGACATCTTCCAGTTCCCAATGGCGGATACGTCACCTCGTCCTTCCTCGTTGTCGCCCGCACCCATATGGCTCTCACCCACCCAACACGCTCCGAACCACACCCGATAAACCTCCACTTAGAATTCCTACGACGCACCTCTGTCGGTCCGGCCCTCTTCACCGTGAAAGACGTGAAGCTCGGCGCGCGCATCAGCAACCTCCACATCGTGCTGTCTCAGAAACAAGCACATCACGATGAATACCAGGACGAAGCAGAAGGATACATAACCATGAGCAATATCGCCGCCGAACAGGGGCTGAGCCTCGACACATCTTACCAATTGTACCCCCCGGCCTTGCCCGCCGACCTACAGTCGCTTGCCACGCAAGGCTACGACGCAAACTACACCATGCGTGCAAAGGACCCTTTCCCACAATTCCGTCGCGCGGCGCAAAACATCCAAATGTTCCTAATAAACCCGGAGCGCAAACCAGCGGGACGACCGAAAGCCATGAACGATCAATGGGTGCGGTTTGCGCCGAATCGGGTGCCTAACGGCCGCTGGACCAACGACGCCCTCGGCTTCCTGGTGGACATGTTCCCGCAGATCGTCGAGAGCTATGTCAACCCGTTCGTCGAAGAGGCCGCTCTCGGGCAACACTCTGAAGCCGAGCTGCAAGAATTCCTGCGTTCCAACGAACCGCGGGCCAAGTACTGGTACCCGACGCTGGCGCTGAACTTGGACATCAAGAAACTGCTCCCTGACGAAGGTGTTGAATGGTTATTTGTGCGTACGCGGGCCAAGGCGATTCGGAACGGGAGATTCGATCTAGACATTGAGGTCTGGGATGTCGAGGCCGAATTAGTCGCGTCCAGTTGTCATGCCAGTTTGATTGTCGATGCGTCCAGGAATACCACGCGGAAAGCCAAGAAGGAGAAGTTGTAATTGTGGAGACGGTATTGGATATTAATAGAGACAATCGGCCCTCATATAGACCTTAAAGACATGAGAGCCCCGTTGGAGAAATATTATTATTCATTATCACTTATCTGCAGAATGAGGACGATGGCGGTGCTCCGAATATTGTCCGCACCAGAGCTTCGCATACCTCGTCCTTTCTGTCATTGGACTGCGATCTCATCGACCATGGCTGTACATTTTTGGAATTATTCTGATTGACTTAATTTTCCCCGTCATCGCCGCGATCTCTCCCTTCCTACAAGACTGCAGCAACACCCAGCCCCACGACCCCCATGATTCCTGCCCACTCCTGCCTCAAAATCTGTGCGGCGCCGGTATATGTTGCCGGTGCACCACTGGCAGCGACATAGCTGCTGGTTGTGGTCGCCGAGATCGTCGCGGGAGCCGTAGTGGTCGGTGCCGGGGTGAAGGTGGGACCGGCAGCACTGCTAGATGGAAGAGTGATGGTCACGCCACCACTCAGGCAGTATTGCTGGGCGAATGTAAGGGTTGCTGGTTAAAGTCAGGGTCGTGGGCATTGAGAGGATGTAGTGCAGAAGACCTCCCCCGTCAGAAAATTGCGAAATCTTATCGACGTACCTTGCTGATCCGCCGGACTGCAAGCCGTGCTAATGCATGACGCCACAGAAGACAGAAAAGTACTCGCGGAGCAGATACAATGGGCGTCGGTGACGGCACAACCGGTGCTGCTAATAGCGCTCAAGGCACATGTTTGCTGTTTCAATGTCAATATACGGTTTCATCCAGATCTGAACAGAAACTCACAGCGCACTGGGGGAGACTCGAAAGGTCTTGCGAGGTCGCAAGGTGGAATAGGGACAAGAGGCCGAGTGGAGCGAGAGAGAGCACGCGCATTTCGTCGGATTTTGTGAGTGTTTGGAAACTCTTGTAGAATCCACTGATGTTGTTGGGTAGTTCGACAGCCTCGAACGGTGATCACAAGAACGAGTGAGAGGGTAGAAGAGCGAATGATCAATCCAATACGATGTATGAGACAAATTACCTTATCTCCATGCCACGAGAATAGAGAAGATGAGAGGGTCGGTGAGGAGGTGGCACCGGAGTATATGGCACTACAACTCTGGACAGGTCGTTTCATAGAAAGATCAATTCATGGCCCGATGCCTGAACTTCAGTAGCTCTTCGAGGAGAGGTTGCCTCATTCGGGAGGGGAAACTCCGATCACTTAGTTCTGGAGACATCCTCGTTCGGCTAGGAAGCTGGCGGTGGTAGGTGAAGACAACAAAGACTTCTCAGGTCGGGGGGTAACGATCTCTGCCGCTTCAGCTAAGGGTGTGCAAGCCATCATACGAACAAGGGCTGCATGTCTCAGGCAAACGATGGTCTAGGCCGGATGCATGAATGCAAAGTGACGAATGGAAAAAGAGAAGAGAAGCGAGAAGCTCTGGACAGGCTCGGTTGGAGGATGTGGTGGAAGTGTTTTTTCGTATTCCATGAAGACTAGGAAGAGGGGTATGACGGGGAGCTGGTTGGTGGAAGGAGCACATCGCTTCCCGCAAGGGGCTGCACAAGTGTACGACACTGAGAGGCGGAGAAATCAGGCGAGAAGAATCCTGAGAGCGGTCAGCAATTTTGGAGTGGTTGAAAAGAACATAAAGAGAGGTGGACACTCCCGCCAAAACGCTCTATTGGGGAAAACTACCTTCCTCAGCAACATCGAAACTACTTCTACTCATTTGCAGCCTGGCCTTTGGTGCTACAATCTTCTGCAGCACTGTTTTGTATCATCGCCACCTGTGATCACATGGCCAAAGATCGCACACTTTACACACCTCTCCGCATTCTGGCCCCGGGACTTAGCCTTCGTTATGATTTGCTACCGTTCGCGCCCAGCTAGACCCATGAGTTTCAGCCTCAACATGCCAATGCCTCCTCTCTTACCTTCCTCCATCGATGACCATCGCAAGCGTCAATCAACCTTACAGTGGATCCGCTCAGCGCCACTACCCGTATCCTCGCCCTCATTGAATTGTCCGGAGTTTTAATGAAGTCCTTCAACACCGTGCGGAAGGTTCTAAAAGAAAGGGTCAATATTGTCAGAGAAATGAACAACATCTATGGCTTGCTCACGAATCTTCATTTCCTGTCGAAGATGCTCAATCAAGTGGCCCATAGTTTAATTGGATCCGGCTCTTGGTTATCAAGAATAGCCCTCTGGGCCAACTCAAATTGACACTGGAGGGACTGGTAGTGTTAAAGTTGAATCTGAGAGCAAGTTGAGAGATTTACTTTTTGGAAGTATAACAAAAACGAAATTGGGGAGGCTCTGAATCCGAGAGAGCACTTGAAATTGTTGACCAATCTCGGCCTTACCAATGACCTCTTCAAGTTGACCTAATCGATCCAGGATGATGTCGTCAAAATTTCTCCGAATGGAAAACAGTACTCAACGCCACTATCATTGACCGATTCAAGGGCTGCCGGCTCTGGACATGAGAAAGTCGTCCGACTTCTCATCGACGCAGGTGCGGTTGTAATAACCATCCAGGCCCTGTGGTTTTCTTACTCCCTTGGCCTCGGAACACATTTTATCAAACGCCACTGTGCCGCATACTGCGTGCTATGGCGGGAACCTGGAGATCCTCCAGAGTCTCGTTGATGCCGGGGCAGACATCAATGCCCGATGTGGCGCCCATGCCACTGCACTGGAAGCCGCTGTGCAGAGTTATACGGCGTCCATGACAATACAATATAGAATTGCCAGGAATAGCGAGAAGGAGCGGGTTGGATGCAATCCTGGTGCTCATATCGAAATAACCCGTCTGTTTCTCTCTCGGAGCGTCGATCTATCCTCTGTACTTTGGGCCGCATGTGACATTGCGCTCACGGAGTTGTGGCATCTTCTCCCGAATGAATGCAGGAGCCTCAGCCCACACTCGGAATAAATGAAGAGACCCCTTGCTCCCCAAAAAAATTCCATAACGGCAATATTGAGGCACTGAGTTCACTCATGGAGCATGGCGCTGGTATCATCCTTGTCGACTTTTATGGATGTAGCTGCATTGACCACGGTATCGCCGCACTAGGTGGTTTAGAGCAGATTGGAATTTTGCAGCACCAAAATCGAACAACACCGGAGGAGATCCAACCGAGTCGAGTTCGCCAATCGCTCTTTCATTATATCGACATAGTCTAAAGCTCCGAAATTAGAAAGGGTAGGGTACTGCCTCCAGGAGGCGGTCGAAGCCGTCAAAACCTTTCTGGTGAACTGCTTCTTTGGAGGGGGGATTTTCACATCGCATGTGGTGCAATGGCTACATTTCTCTGGAAATTCAGCACGCTCGTCGAGCGTGTTTAATCTGACAAGACCTCGATCTCTGTGAGTCTTTGGGAAATATCAAGCAGGAAAGTTGCAAACTCGTCTGAGTTGTGGGCATGATTTCCTAGAAGTCCGGCAGCGAGCATCACCCTCTCCTGAAGACATGGGAGAAGAGTCGGTGAGATTCTCTTCGCCAGCAGATGGAGCTCTCCACAGTTCACGAATATTCCATCAGGCATGCGAAGCTTTACACAATCGCCAATACTCATCATTGTCGATGCTCGCCATATACGGTGCGCTGCATGTCTGCGGAGTCTTTTCTCCATAACCTTCTTGGACCGACAAACACACTATTACATACAATGGTTTCAGGATCTTCGGGTACAGCATGAGACAAGACACGGGCTCTTATCTATTCATCTGTCATCTCGTTTTCCTACCTCGTTCTGTGTCCATTGAGACTCAGACAAACTACCCCGTTCCTGGTACCTTCGAAATAAAGTTTCCGTACCCCGTACCTTATTCCCCTTCAAGTCAAAGTCTCCAGGCACCCACGTGCTTAGCCCCTAGCGGTCCCCTTGGCCGCAGGTTGCTGCCTTGAGCTAGACTCCTTTGCTAGGTAGTATGAAATTCTATATGCACTATCTACCTAGATGCGGAGTCTCTTGGTGACACGGGATAACTGTCGAAGGTCAAAGTATCTGAATGGTATATATTCTTAACATCTTCCTCGGAAGAAAAGAGTTCAACAATCCATATCTCAATCTCCACGCTCAACTCGATTTAACGTCATCATGGCCGACTCTACCACCGCTACTAAAACGCCCTTCACCGGCTCTTGCCACTGCGGCTTCATCAAATACCGAGCACACCTGTCCCTCGGCGACCCGCCGACTGCCACCCGCTGCAACTGCACCGTCTGCCTGAAACAGGGTTTCACTGGCACTCGGCTCGCTTCGCCATCTGACTTCGAATTACTCTCTCCCTCGTCTCTCTCTGAGGTGAAAGACTACCAAATACGCTCCAAGGACGTACACAAGCACTTCTGCGGCAATTGTGGGATCCATGTCCTTGGGCGGGGGAAATATGAGTATCAAGGCGTCACTCATGAGTTTTGTTCGTTGAATATCCTGACGCTCGATCAACCGCAGGACGGGCTGGATTTGAGTAAGTTCAAGATTCAGTATTGGGATGGGAGGAATGATAATTGGCAGGGCGGGACGAAGGATGTGCCCTGGCCAGGTGGGTGTGTTTGAGTGATTGACCGGGCGATGGTTTGATGGTGTGCTTTTGCTCTCCCTGTGTGTCATTCTCCTGTCCTGCTTTTGTTTCTTTGGATGTAGTGAGACGAAGAGATCCTCTGTGGAGCGATGGTTCCAGTGGCGGAAAAGGCTTTGATATGCTTCCCCTCATCCCGACTGAACATGTTCTTTGTTTTCTCTCGAACTTCGCGACCTCTGATATGGCTCAAAGATCAGGCAATCTTTGGAGTCTCCGAGCATCTTTATCGCACCATCTGAGAAAAGCTGACAGCAGAGAATGACTATGAATTCCCTCCGTTGTGTCCTGTCAATCAGTGTATTGATGCATGAAACGGTCGCTCGATTACTGACGACCGTCACCCTTGCGCTTGCACAGTTCTCATCGCGGTCCTTGAACAGGGACTGGCTAATGTGTATCTTTGGACTAAACAGACTGCTTCGACGATTAGTTTCCCACCCCTTCCCCTGTCGAATGTGCACCTTAATATTTAACTGACCTGACACGATTGCAAGGTTCTCGATCTCGCATCCTTTTAATGGAGCTAACGAGGCTGACTGTATTCCAAGTTCTCCATCCTCCTCAACCACTCCATTGAATGCCTCTATCAGGATGCTCAATTCCCAGCCTTTTCCCGCGCGAGTCGACGTATTTCCTCATCAAAGCTACCGCTTCTCGAGTATGGCCTTGCGACTTCCAGGTGTAAGCAAGATAATTCATATTTCCCAGCGTGTCAGATGCCCATCTCCCAGCACGCTCTTCCTCGTCTCTAGGACTTGCGCCCGTAGTTCTCTGCTTCTGCCCATCCACTCATTTCCCCGTAAACCTTCGTCAGGAGACTCATAGCCCTGAGCATATCAAGATGCTCTGGGCCAATTTCCGCCTTTTGTCCATCTACGACCTCTTTCAGATGCTCCCCTCCTTTATCCCAATCGCCATTTTTACTCGGCGCATATCCAAGAAATGCATAAGCGACCCAGGTTCTATTGCCCCTTTCCCTGAATGCTTTTTCTCTCCAATCAACAACTTTGAATGGCAAGCTGACAGCTTCTTGGTATTTTCCATCACATACAAGCTAGTAACCCATCTTGATGTTCAATATTTTTACCTATGCAAAGAGTCACAAAGAGCCTGAGCATGCGGCACGTTTGTCAACCACTAGGTTCTGTGTTAGTAGTCATAAAATGAGGGGCGTTCATTCAACTGCCTCATACCGGTTATCGTCCAGTACTTTTCGCGGTTCTCCCTTCTGAGCCAGTTTTGAGTCGCCAAACGTACGAGGCAATATACGTCGCACACCAGGTCGGAAGAACTAGCGTCATTGCGCTCCTATAGGAAACAGTACGATGTGATCAATCCTAGAGCTTCGATCATCTCAATCTTACCGGATCACCTGGTAACAGAGACTGATGGATGTTCCTTTCATTGAGGCACGAGATGAATGATAGGCAGGCCGCTGCTACAGAATTCTGGCGTCGAATTTATTCGAAGGAGACCAGCGACATCGTCGCAACAAGGTTCTTTGCTTCCTTATATCTCCTGTCGGCTTGAATGTCCTTGCTGAGCAACCTGATCACATTCTCATCCGTATCATTGAGGATGTCTGTCTTGATATTCTATTTTTGTTGATGTATGTCGCTGCCTGGACAATAGCTAGTAGTAGGTGAGTTAATTTCTCAAGTAGATCGAAGCAGCGTCGAGGTCGGCCAGGGCTTCATTAGTCAAAACTTCCGGCTTCGCAAGTGGCCTTGTCAACAGCCTCATGCTCTTCCATCTCTCGTAACTCGAGTCCCTTATTGCGTGCCAAATCGATAGCTACCTTCCCGTTTTGGGTTTTCACAAGAATTGATCCTAGAGGGGAATCAGGTGAGAAATCATACAATGGTGTATCTTTGCCCCAAAATGCTTCATCGTCAGCGTTGTCGATTATCATGAACCATGGACCTGTCGATTCCTGACTCGGGTGCTGTTTGACGAGGTTCTTGACATCAATTCTTGTATCGTCGATTTCCTGGATCTTGAGGATTTCCCAATTTTATATGTGTCCTTGTCAAATGTCGAAGGTCCATAGTTTGAACCCAGAAGACTGACCGCTGCGGGCGTAGCAACTTCGTGCGTTGAACTAACTCCAGAAAAACTCTGGTTTTCCCAACACCGCCGAGGGCAGCTCCACCTGGTGCTGGAATTTGGAAGCGCTACACTTCAAGCGCTTCGGCCTCCTTGTAGCGACCAACGAATTCCTTGGGGCGATGGAATGGAACGAGCCAAAGCGGATCGGACTTCTGGTAAAATATAAGCGGCTCTCTAAACTGGAAAACCCAATGGACCATAAGAGAACAGCTAACCTTCTACAATCTTTTCTCTGGGGTTCCACTCCGTCAAAAAGCCTTTCATGCCAGCTGTCGTCGTTGCTGCCGCGAAGTACTGCCATTGGTCGTTCTTGTTCCTATCAGCATAATCGCCGACCCCTTTGATCACGATGCTCGGAAAGCGGTCCCAGATGCCAGTGCCCTCCCTTTCAAGAGCAATGATATTGTCAGTGGCTGCAACTCGGTCATGATCTTCCGCAGATTTCATAACTGTGTCTGCTGATCCCATCCTCCCAAAATGGACCCACGGTATCCAATCCTAGTGGTTAAGGTTCTCGGTCCGATGGACAAGGTATTTTTCCTTGAAGCCGAGACTTTTACAAGTTGTGTCGAGGGCTTTCTGACAGATCTTTTTCTGGCCTTCCGCACAGGTGCAGGCAACCTTTTTTTTTTTTAATTTGGAACTTGTAGTGCTTGGTGAAGGTAGCTAGGGTAATATAACGTATCAGTTTCCCAGGGCTGGGGACTTTGCTTCAGACAAACTGTTGCGATATTGAGCTGTCTTTAGTTGTGCGAGTATCGATCGGATCTCCAGGCTTTGGTCCACCTGCATTATCCTATCACCCCTGTTGTGGAGGCATTACGATCAGTCGGCGCTTTCCGATATCGTGTACCTTCACCTCTCCTGGCTTTGTCGAAAAGACATTGTACACATTCCGCTTCTATGGGTCGGCACATACGATGGCGATTTCGAAACCGCTCCGATCTTGGGAGGAGAGGGAGACTTCATTCTCATGGGAGGAAGTTGCAGCCAGCAAGGTCTGAAGCTTGGTATACTCGGCTATTATCGACCATTCCGATATCCCACAGTCTCTCAGGATTGGGGGGAAGAAGACCATTCTGAATACTGATCGAATTGAATAGTCAAGTTCGGTAGTGTTTCGATGAAGGGCGAAGTTTGAATATCGCTAGGCCATATTTGTTTCCCCACATTGGGCGGCTAGCCTAGCGAATAGATCGAAAGTGCTCCCTCAATAACCTTTTACTATATTCCATCCATGACTCATCGTAGCTCTCTATAAATCAGGAATGGCGGTTCTCCTCGATGCCCTCAGGCTTCTCCTCGTCTAAAACCTTATTGCCCAGGTCACACTGTTGGACGCAGAAGCGGATATTTGAAAGGGGGTATGAACCCGTCAAACTGAGTATGCCAAGGGGATATGTATGGAATGTTCCGTCTATCTAGCAACTGGTCCTGCCATGTTGCTGGTAATTATACGTTTGGTTGACGCCTTTTCTTCTCCTATTCCTACCCCTATATCCCAAAAAAGGGGCACTGACTACTTGTCCAATAGTTCAACAGGACCTAAAGAATAACAGCGATGCATTCAGCTACAGCATCGACTGGCTGCTTTTTGAGGAGCCCACCAGATATATACTCCTCAGATTGATCAAAGAATACCACTTGCTGGCTTACTAATGTCTCGGCATCCTCTTGAGTGTTCGAAAGCACCCAGGTAAGGACATTAGGTAAGTCCCAGTTGTACCCCTTGGCACATCTCCCTTTCTTGAGGCCCCCCCCC